>NW_024070198.1:35219507-35584329 GCF_014754425.2 Oryx dammah | reverse complement strand
AATATATATGTGAGTATATACAAACATATGAATATATATGTGAGTATATACAAACATATGAATGTATATGTGAGTATATACACACACACACACACATATATATATACACTCACATATACATGATGAAATCATATATATAATATAAATGCTTTAAGGTTTTCATTTTATCTGTAGTCAGACAGTAGAAATGAAAGTAAACTGTCAATTCTTAGTTCAGTTCAGTTCAATTCAGTTCAGTCTCTCTGTCTCGTACAACTTTTTGCAGCCCCATGAATCGCAGCACGCCAGGCCTCCCTGTCCATCACCATCTCCCGGAGTTCACTCAGACTCACGTCCATCGAGTCAGTGATGCCATCCAGCCATCTCATCCTCTGTCGTCCCCTTCTCCTCCTGCCCCCAATCCCTTCCAGCATCAGAGTCTTTTCCAATGAGTCAGCTCTTCACATGAGGTGGCCAAAGTACTGGAGTTTCATCTTTAGCATCATTCCTTCCAAAGAAATCCCAGGGCTGATCTCCTTTAGGATGGACTGGTTGGATCTCCCTGCAAGTCCAAGGGACTCTCAAGAGCCTTCTCCAACACCATAGTTCAAAAGCATCAATTCTACGGCACTCAGCTTTCTTCACAGTCCAACTCTTACATCCATACATGACCACTGGAAAAACCATAGCCTTGACTAGACGGACCTTTGTTGGCAAAGTAATGTCTCTGCTTTTCAATATGCTATCTAGGTTGGTCATAACTTTTCTTCCAAGAGTAAGAGTCTTTTAATTTCATGGCTGCAATCACCATCTGCAGTGATCTTGGAGCACAAAAAAATAAGTCTGACACTGTTTCCACTGTTTGCCCATCTATTTGCCATGAAGTGATGGAACCAGATGCCATGATCTTCGTTTTCTGAATGTTGAGCTTTAAGCCAACTTTTTCACTATCCTCTTTCACATTCATCAGGAGGCTTTTTAGTTCTTCTTCACTTTCTGCCTTAAGAGTGGTGTCATCTGCATATCTGAGGTTATTGATATTTCTCCAGGCAATCTTGATTCCAGCTTGTGCTTCTTCCAGCTTCTTCCATGAGAAATGATATACTCTGCGTATGGGAGTCATTAAATACCAAGGTCTTTGAAAGAAAAAAGTTATTGAACTTGATTTTTACATTGTCAGAGTCCAGAACCTAGCACAGGATCCAGGAAGGCTACTTCACATGAGATTAGACTATTAGGCCCAGGAAACAAAAATAAAACAGAACTTTGAAACCATTGTTACCCACCTTGTAAAATTCTTTTACTTTGTAAATATTTACTATGTATATTCTATATGTAAGGCAAGTAAGAATCTGGGATTACAAAGAAGAATAAACAAGGAAATTGAAATCTGTTCATATGAAGTTATAGTTTCCATGACAATAAATTTAAGTGGTTGGGGATTACACAGGAAGAAGTAAAAGACAAATAAAAGACTTTTAACTGAAGGATACTTGCTCTAAAGAATTTTGTTGCTTTCTGTCAAGCATCAACATGAATCAGCCACTGGTACACCCATGAACCCTCCCTCCCCTCCCATCTCCCTCCCCATTCCACCCTTCTAGATTATTACAGAGCCCCTGTTTGAGTTCCCTGAGTCATACAGCAAATTCCCATTGGCTATCTATTTTACATATGGTATTGTAATTTTCCATGTTACTCTCTCCATACATCTCACCTTCTCCTCCCCTCTCCCCATGTCCATAAGTCTGTTCTCTATGTCTGTTTCTCCACGGATGCCCTCCAAATAAGCTCATCAGTATCATCTTTCTAAATTCCATACATACGCATTAGTATACAATATTTATAATTCTCTTTCTGAGTTACTTCACTCTGTATAATAGGCTCTAGGTTTGTCCACCTCATTAGAACTGACTCAAATGTGTTCCTTTTCATGGCTGAGTAATATTCCATTGTATGTATGTACCACAGTTTCTTTATCCATTTATCTGTCAATGGACATATAGGTTGCTTTCATGCTCTAGCTATTGTAAATAGTGCTGCAGTGAACATTGGGGTACATGTGTCCTTTTCAATTTTGGTTTCCTCAGGGTATATGCCTAGGAGTGGGATTGCTGGGTCATACGGTGGTTTTATTCCTAGTTTTTCAGGAGTCCCCACACCATCTTCTGGAGAAGGCAATGGCAACACACTTCAGTACTCTTGCCTGGAAAATCCCATGGATGGACGAGCGTGGTAGGCTGCAGTCCACAGGGTCACGAAAAGTCAGACACCATTGAGCGACTTCACTTTCACTTTTCACTTTCATGCACTGGAGAAGGAAATGGCAGCCCACTCCAGTATTCTTGCCTGGAGAATCCCAGGGACAGGGAGCCTGGTGGGCTGTCATCTATAGGGTCGCACAGAGTCCGACACGACTGAAGCAACAGCAGCAGCAGCAGCGTACCATCTTCTGTATTCATTTACATTCCCACCAGCAATGCAAGAGGGTTCCCATTTCTCTACACCCTCTCTGGCATTTATTGTTTGTAGACTTTTTGATGATGGTCATTCTGACTGACTGTCTCACTGTAGTTTTGATGTGCATTTCTCTAATAATGAGCGATGTTGAGGATCTTTTCAAGTGTTTGTTAGCCATCTGTAAGTCTTCTTTGGAGAAATGACTGTTTAGGTCTTTTCCCCACTTTTTGATTGGATCGTTTGTTTTTCTGGTATTGAGTTGTATGAGCTGTTTGTATATTTTGGAAATCAATTCTTTGTCAGTTGTTTCCTTTGCTATTATTTTCCCCCATTCTGAGGGTTGTCTTTTCACCTTGTTTATAGTTCGCTTTACTGTGCAAAAGCCTTTAAGTTTAATCAGGTCCCATTTGTTTATTTTTGTTTTTATTTCCATTACTCTATAAGGTGCGTCACAGGGAGTCTTGCTTTGATTTGTATCCTCGAGTATTCTGCCTATGTTTTCCTCTAAGAGTTTTATAGTTTCTGGTCTTACATTTAGGTCTTTAATCCATTTTGAATTTATCTTTGTGTTTAAGAAGTGTATTTCTAGGAAGTATATTGTGTTTAGGAAGTGTATTTCAAAAGTGTTCTAACTTCATTCTTTTACATGTAGCTGTCCAGTTTTCTCAGCACCACTTATTAAAGAGGATGACATTGCCCCATTGTATATTCTTGCCTCCTTTGTCAAAAATAAGGTGCCCATAGGTGCATGGGTTTATCTCCAGGCTCTCTATCTTGTTTCAGTGGTCTATATTTCTGTTTCTGTACTGGTACCCTACTGTCTTGATTACTGCAGCTTTGTAGTATAGTCTGAAGTCAAGAAGGTTCATTCCTCCAGCTCTATTCTTTCTCAAGACTGCTTCAGCTATTCAGGGTCTTTCATGTTTCCATATGAATTGTGACATTTTTTGTTCTAGTTCTGTGAAAAATACCATTGGTAATTTGGTAAGGATAACGTTGATTCTGTAGATTGAATTTGGCAGTATAGTCATTTTCACATGATTGATCCTTCCTACCCAGGAACATGGAATATGTTACTTGTTTGTTTTCTTACCAGTTATTTATTTTAGTCATTAATGTATTCTTTGCCTACCTAATAAGTTCATGACGATTTAGTAAATAATTGACTCCTTAGTTATTAAGTCCAAATTTAAACCAACAATCAATACATTATACTCTAATCTCTTTTTGCAATTTTTATGAAAATTTCTATCTAATTCAGTGAATTAATCATGGTGACTATTTGGAAATGTGAGGTAAAGTTCGATATTTTTGTTACTTTCTATGAATTAGTCACAGTGACTCTTTAGAAAGTTTGAAGGAAAATGTACATATATACATGTGTAGATAAAGTGAACCATAAATCTTATATATTCTTAAAATAATTTGAAAAATCGCTCATTTATCAGGGTAAAATTACTTTATGTTTCCAATATTTAAAATGAATTTAGTGGCCTTAGTACAATAGTATTACACTATAAAAGTTAAACACTGCCATTATTTTTTCTTCATAATGCCATAGACAGCTCAAAATGTTCTATCATAGTTTACATGGCTCATAAAACTTACCTTTCATTTGACATTGCAGATGTGTTGATAATAGGATATGGAAACTCTGTAAGATGGTTAAAGGAAACAATTAATTAGCATTTAAATAAAAGAGCTCCCTAAGAAACAGTTTAAACAGAGAATAAACTGATTATTTAACAGGTAATACAAAGCAGTTCTGGGATAGAATTGAAGGGAATGAATAAAGAGAGTAAAAGGAATTTAAATATGTGAAAATAAATGAAGAAATATTGCAATATATTAGACTTACTGCAGCTGTGTATACATCATCATTTGAAATTTGACAGTCTTGTAATTCTGCACTTGTTATATCTCATTAATCTGCTTATAAAATGTGTACATGCACAGGTCTCCTAAACCAGTTGATAATGTACATTTACCATTTCCTTTTCTAAGGTGAGAAAACAGAGAAAAGCAGAAAACAGCCGAGATCCTGCACTCTGTTTATTCAAGTGAAAAAACACAAGGGTTGTGAACACAAGACCCAAACACTCATAAAAATGATTCATGATGATAGTCTCAGAAGAAATTAATAAAGCCTAAGAGAACTTGTCAGAAGTATGAACTAAAGATGATTTTATTCCAGCAACTGTTGTATTTTAAATGCTTTCATTTTCTTCTTTTGATGTCTTTATCTTATTTAAAGATGCTATTACTCATCAAATATGATATTTCAGTCCAGAAGGCTGTAGCTGTGAATGAAACATAATATTCTCATCAACAACTAGATAAGGGGATCCAAATCTCCTGCTTCACAGTGTAAGCTGATTACCAGAGAGGTCAGAAAGCTACTTTCCATTTTCTTTTGGTACCATCTATTTAATATGATATTTTCTATAACTGACAGGCATCTTGTCTTTCCCTTATTCAGTCCCGGTTTCTGATTGGCAGCCCATCTTGGTGGTATATGAAGTGGATTAGGAATAGAGTGGTGGCAGGAATTTAGGGTGAGGCCAGGAGGAATGACCACAAACATCATTCATTGAGTGTTCATTGAATAACCTCTGTGTACCAGGCTCAACAATACGCAGGACGAATAAGCTCTATGCCCGCATGGAGCCCACAGGGGCCACAGGAAATAACAGACACACGTTCATCAGCTCAATACACACTGAGTGAGTCATAGTGTAAAAACCTATTCGCATGAGGCAGAGACCCACTGCAGGCTGTGGCTGGTACATTGTGTTTCATCAAGTCTCTCAGGCTGGACAGAGCTGGTGTCTGGAGAACAGATAGAAAGCTAGTAGGATCAAAGCACATGGGGTTGGTGAAATGGTCAGGGCACAGTCATGCTGAGTCTTGAAGGCAGTGGAAGGAGTATGGGTTTTATTCAAAATGCAGTGGATGGTCATGAAAGGACTCTGTAGGGGAATGATTGCATTTTAAGAAAAAACAATGACCACTAAGCACTGTTCCCTTGGAGGAGGAGTGACTACACATCACTGGATGGAAACACAGAGTGCTGACCTGGGTCCAGAGCTTAATTTGGCTGATCCCTAGTTATGTGACCTTGAACAAGTCACTGACTCTCTATCCTCCTTATTTCATTTGTTTTCAAATGGGGATAGAGAGGAAGAGTATAAGAGAGAAGGAAACAAAAGAGATGATAATGGTAATCTTAATACTTGGCAGATGGAAATTTCAGATAGTAAACTGAAAAAGCAAACAACTAAGAATTTAGTATCAATAATACTAATAAAAGCCTTTAAGCAAGAAGGAGTCATCTCAGTCCCCATTCTGGAAAAGCCCAACATAGGATACATAGAGGGCTTTCCAGGTGGCACTAGTGGTAAAGAACCTGCCTGCCAATGCTGGAGACAGAAAGAGACCTGGATTTGATCCATGGGCAGGGAAGATTCCCTGGAGGAGGGCATGGCAACCTACTTCAGATTTTTGCCTAGAGAATCCCATGAACAGAGGAGCCTGGTGAACTACAGTCCATGGAGTTAAAATGAGTTGGACATGACAAGCAACACCACAGCACAGGATATATAGAAAAGAACCTAGGGATTGTTAGAGTCATTGCCTTTGTTCCTTTGGTTAAAGTTTATATCAGGGCCCTAAGGAAGAAAAATTCAAGATTGATGCTAGAATCACTCTATATCCTTTAGATTTGTTCATAAGTGTATGCACAGCAAAATTCCCTAGCACACACATTCTGACTGCAAAAATATTGAAATACTCTCACACTAGCTGGTAAATAACCATGCCCCTAGCACTGTAGTGCCAACTCCCACTGCCAGACTGCCCAGCTCCATGACAATGCAGGTCTCCACTATCTGGCAACTAAGGGTTGATACTTGGCTTGGCCTAGCAAAGGGTCTCAAGGAACCTGATCAGGGTCAGTTCTGATATCTAGAGACCTATCAGAATATTGTCTTATTGCTGTTATAACAAATTGCCACAAACTCAAGGGTGTAAAATATTTGTTATCTTGCAGTTCTGGAGATCAGAGGTCCAAAGCCAGTCTTAATGGACTAAAAAATTTTTTTAATTTTAATTTTTACTTTATTTTGCTTTACAATACTGTATTGGTTTTGCCATACATTGACATGAATCAGCCACGGGTGTACATGAGTTCCCAATCCTGAACCCCTCTCCCACCTTCCACCCCATATCATCTCTCTGGATCATCCCTGTGCACCAGCCCCAAGGATCGTGTATCCTGTTTCAAACATAGACTGGCGATTCATTTCTTACCTGATAGTATACATGTTTCAATGCCATTCTCCCAAATCATCCCATCCTCTCCCTCTCCCACAGAGTCTAAAAGTCCATTCTATACATTTGTGTCTCTTTTGCTGCCTCGCATAGAGGGTTATCATTACCATCTTTCTAAATTCCATATATATGTGTTAGTATACTGTATTGGTGTTTTTCTTTCTGGCTTACTTCACTCTGTATAATAGGCTCCAGTTTCATCCACCTCATTAGAACTGATTCAAATGTATTCTTTTTAATGGCTGAGTAATACTCCATTGTGTATATGTACCACAGCTTTCTTATCCATTCATCTGCTGATGGGCATCTAGGTTGCTTCCATGTCCTGGCTATTATAAACAGTGCTGCGATGAACACTGGGGTACACGTGTCTCTTTCAGTTCTGGTTTCCTCAGTGTGTATGCCCAGCAGTGGGATTGCTGGGTCATAAGGCAGTTCTATTTGCAATTTTTTAAGGAATCTCCACACTCTTCTCCATAGTGGCTGTACTAGTTTGCATTCCCACCAACAGTGTAAGAGTGTTCCCTTTTCTCCACACGCTCTCCAGCATTTATTGCTTGTATACTTTTAGATCGCTGCCATTCTGACTGGTGTGAAATGGTTTGATCCCTGGTTGGGGAGCTAGGATCCTACATGCCTCACAACCAAAATGTAAAACAGAAACAATATTGTAACAAATTCAAAAAAGACTTAAAAATGGTCCCACAGTGAAAAAAAAAAATTAAAAAAAAATCATCATTCTGGAGGCTCTAGAAGAAAATCTGTTGCCTTGCCTTTTCCAGGCTGCAGAAGCTGCTTGCATCCTTTGGCTCCTGGCCCCTTTCTCCATCTTTAAGCCAGCAACATGGCATCCTCAAATCTCTCTCCTTGTCTAACCTTTCTGATGTTCTCTTAAAGGACCCTGTGGCTCCCTTGAGCCTGTCTGGGTAAGTCATGATCTCACTATCTCAAGATCTTTAACTTCAATCACATTTTGAGAGTCCCTTTTGCTACATAAACTGACATAGACGGATTAGAGGCAGATATCTTTGGGGGACATTATTCTGACTGCCACAGTGGTTATATATTTAAATACCATCTTTTAATGTATATAATAAATTACTTTAAAATTTGCATAAAATAAATTTGATTGCCATAGTCAAAAGCTGACACATGAAAGAATCTGTCATACAGTAAAAACTTAATATAGGTCCACATCTCAGGAACTATTTTAAATACTACAGACTTTTAATTTCCCATCTGATTTAGTAGTTCTCAGTATCAAATAGATGAAACAGTTAAAAGCGAAAAAATGTTGGGAGAAATATAAAGAGATGGAGTAAGGAAGAGAGAGAAAGAATAGAAATATCACTTGTGTGTCCAAATCTCCTGTAAGGACTGAGAAGGGGAAGAGCAAAGACCTTCAAGTGAATGGATCTCAGACAGGCTAGAGGAGACCCTAGAAACTGATGGTGGGATTCACCAGATAATATCCAGCTCTTCCAGGATCAGTTGTCTCTCAATCTGGTATACTAAGGCACAAAGAAATTGAAAAATGGCAATTTGAATTTCCTCTGTGACCTAATGTCCCTGGAACTACATGGGATTGGTTTGATGAGGTTTGGGGAAATTTAAAGATGGGTAAGACACAGCTAATTTTAGAGGGCTGGGCCATATCTGGTGGGTCTTTGTACATCAAAATGCCTTGGGGACTTCCCTGGTGGTCCAGTGGTTAAGAATCCACCTTCCGATGTCGGGGATGTAGGTTTGATCCCTAGTTGGGGAACTAAGATTCTCACATGCCACAGGGCAACTAAGCCTGCACACTGTAACTACTGAGCACATGTCACAACCAGAGAGAGGCCCTTCCACCGCAACAAAAGATCCTGCATGCCTCAACTGAGACCCAGTGAAGAAAGAAAGGAAAAAAAAATGCCTCGTATGCAGGGAGAACAAGTGTCCTGAGATAAAATCCAGGAGCCACAACAGACAGTTGCCTCCATGAGAAAGTGCTTGTTAGTCTTGTCACCACCAATTTCCAGATCTTGTGCCAGGCAAAGAGCAGGGGCCCAGTAACTGTGTTAAATGAAAAGAAGAAAAATAAATATATGAAAATATTTGGTATGAACAAAGTCTTTTTGTGTAGGCAATGAACATGTAACTGTTCCTTTCAATAACAGGAAAATGCTAGAAACCAATACTCAATTCAATGTACTGCATTTTGATGCATCATATCAGAACCTAAATGATCAAATGAATGAGAGCCCTATACTCCTGTCTATAAATACAGTTGCCAGATTTATCAAATAAAAATACAAGGTGCCCAGTTAAATGTGAACATCAGATAGACGACGAATAATTTTTCATATAAGTGTTTTCCAAATATTGTATGGTAATCTAGCTATAAAGTCATATTGTATCATATTTTAGACAAACTGTAACTTTGTGAAGATGTTACTGCCTTAATGATGGTATTATGCAGGAAGAAAAGGAAGTGCTGTCGGTAGACTGTGTTCACAAATGGGAGTAGACGGTGGAAACTGGCTGTGTTGCATTGTGCTGTTTTAAAAGTATGCTTCACTGTGAGCCAGTGCCCATGGAGGGGGGACTGAAATTCAGCTTCTCATAAATTCTGCAGTGCTACCAGGGAACAGTAATCAACAAGGATAAAATCTGGAGGGAAGGTCAGTGAGGCAGGTAAGAACTGGTGCATCCATATTACCTAAAGCAAACACGGCTCCACTAAGCAGGACCAAGCAGGACCTAGAAAGGGCAAGAGGCAAAAATAGAATCACCCTGTGTGAGTTTTGTTAGATTGCCTTTAGGAAAAAGCCCACATCAGCCCCCACAGCCTACTTTAATTTTACGTTCGTATTGTGCTTGCTTAGCTTATGAGCTAGAGTTGAGCATGGCCTATGTACTAAGTGGCCTGCTTTCATAACACCCTGTTGCTGGTGAAGTAATTCACTGTGTTTCTTAGGAAGGACATGGTGTTGCTGTGTTCATTTGTGTCTGATCTGAACAATCTCTATTGAAATCTTTTTTTTTTTTTTTCCCACACTAGGCATTTAGATGCTACCTGGCTGTTAGGCCTGAAAATACCAGATGGAACTGGGGAGCAGAGCAGACACTGTTGTCATAGAAACGAGATGCTATCCCAGCTCTACGCAGCTGCCATCTTCTCCCCCACCCCCTGCCCGCCCTTTCTCTGTGAGGAGTTCTGATAGGAGCAAGAACTGATAAAATATATAGAGACCCCCCTCCCCGACTATGCTCACCTACCTCAGAAAATAAAACTACATTTCAGATGTTGCACCAATAATTCATTAATACATCTCTCAGTGGATTGAGAACCTGAAACTATGGAAAAATGACTTGATTTCCAGGTCTTCTAATCAGAGTACAACTGGGAAGCCCATGCTTTGACATCATCTTCTTTCCTCTAAATGTGATGCATTTGCCCTAACCCCAAATGAGACAATATCCTTTGTAACTAGGGGAGCTTAGCTTTGACATTTCTGGAAAATGCAGCCTAAACTGTTCGGAATCATTCTGCAATGTCTGTGCTCAGCAAGAGAATGGGGAGTAACCTCTCGTAATTCTCTGCATTCCCCACAGCGGCCAGCAGAATGCTGAGCACACGGGAGGGGTAAGATGAATCCTTGTGGCTTGATGTCTAAGCTTGAAGGAGGCACTTATTGGCCAGGGTCCCACACTGCTGCCTTTTCTCTTGGGCACTGGTGATTTCCTCAGGGGAATGTGACTGTGAGCAAAGTATTCAACACAGGTGTGTGTGTGGTGGTAGGGGGGAGGGAACAGCAATATTTTCTAGAGACAAGGCTGCTTTGGGGTCCTTCCTGTGGGCTGCCGTCTTTTTGGGTCGCACAGAGTCGGACACGACTGAAGTGAGTTAGCAGTAGCAACACTTGGAAACAGGTTAAATCCTAGGGCTTTGAAAGCCCTGGCTCAAGGAATTGTGTTTAGCAACAGGGACTACTAAAATTGATACAGTTTAGGGCAGTGATTTCCTGTATTCATTTCCTATTGCACTGTACCAAATTACCACACACAGTGACTTTAAATGACACAGATTTATTTTACAGTTCTTAAGGTCAAAAGTTCAAAATCCATTTCACTGGGTTAAAGTCAAGATGCCAGCAAGGCTTGCTCCTTCTAGGGGCTGTAGGAGAGAATCTATTTGCTTGCTCTCTCCCACTTCTAGTTTCACCTACGTGCATTGGCTCTTGACCTCTTTCTCCATCTTCAAAGCCAGAGGCTTGGCATCTTGCTTCTGTCATCATTTTGCCTCCTTCTATAGTCAAAGTTCACTGTCTCCCTCTTGATTACGTTCACAGCTCATCCATGTAATCCAGGCTAATCTCCCCTTTTCAAAAATCTTAGGTTAATCACATCTGTAACCTCCCCTTTACTACTTAAGGTAAAACTTGCAGGTTCCAAGGAGTAGAATATGGATATCTTTAGGTCCATTATTCAGTCTACTACATTTTTCAAACCCAGATGGTCATCAGAATTATCTGGGAAACTTTTCAAATATAGAGATTCTTGATGCAACTCAAGATTATCATACTAAGTAAAGTAAACTATGATTTTTCCAGTAGTCGTGTATGGATGTGAGAGTTGGACCATAAAGAAAGCTGAGCATCGAAGAATTGATGCTTTAGAACTGTGATGTTGAAGAAGACTATTGAGAGTCCCTTGGACTGCAAGATCAAACCAGTCCATCCTAAAGGAAGTCAGTCCTGAATATTCATTGGAAGGACTGATGATGAAGCCGCAGCTCCACTATTTTGGCCACCTGGTGTGAAGAACTGACTGATTAGCAAAGACCCTGATGCTGGGAAAAATTGAAGGCAGGAAGAGGAGACGACAGAGGATGAGATGTCTGGATGGCATCACCGACTTGATGGACATGAGTTCAAGCAAGATCTAGGAGTTGGTGATGGACAGGGAAGCCTGGCGTGATGCAGTCCATGGGGTCACAAAGAGTTGGACACGACTAAGTGACTGAACTGACTGAAAGAAAGTAAGTCAGAAAGAGAAAGGCAAAAACCATGGGATATCACTTATATATGGAACCTAAAATATGACACAAGTGAAGCTATGTGTGGAACAGAAAAGGAATCATAGACATAGAGAACAGACTGATGGTTGCAAAGAGGAAGAGGTTAAGGGAGGGATGGACTGGGAGGTTGGGGTTAGCTGATATAAGCTTTTACATACCGAACGAATAAGCAATAAGAATTTACATTATAGTACAGAGAACAATATTCAATATTTTAGGATAAAACAACAGAAAAGAATATTTAGAAAAAGAATGTATATGTGAATGTGTGTGTGCATGCTCAGTCATTTCAGCAGTATCTGACTCTCTGTGGCCCTATGGACTGCAGCGCGCCAGGCTCCTCTGTCCATGGGATTCTCCAGGCACGAATACTGGAGTGGGCTGCCATTCCCTCCTCGAGGGGATCTTCCTGACCCCTCAGGGATCGAACTCGTGTCTCCTGTGACTCCTGTATTGCAGATGGATTCTTCACCACTGAGCCATCAGGGGAGACTGCTTATATATGTATATGTATATAAACTGTATGTATAGCTGTAATTAATACAGCATTGTAAATCTATACTCAATAAAAAGTAACAGAGATTTTTAGACCCTATGCTAGAGTGACCCTACCAGAATTTTTTAGGTTGGGTGGGGCCTGCAAAGGTCTTTGAAAGACTCCGGTGATTTTGTGGGAAACTTTCGTTAGAGCTTCTTCAGGGTCTTTTCTAAGCACACGCAATGGAGATTTCATGACATGTGGGAGAGGTTTTAAAAAGGTATGTGTTTGGAAGCTTAGATGGCCAGACTATCTTCTGAGTTCACAACTCCAACTGATTGGCTTTGGCAAATGACTGCATGACATGACCTGGACCCAGTGACTCTTCCATTTAATGGTAAAAATACCAAAATTGTGTGCTAATGCATCCCTAGACCTTTACCATATGAAATATATACCTCGATATCTGGGATCAGCTGTTGTTTCTTTCCCTTATAGAAACATCTCCATCTACTGCCCGAGAACATTCTCTTCCTTCAAAGATGGTTCCGTGATGTTCTCAGAGCTCTTAAAGTTGCCTATTTTGCCTGCTTCAAGAAGAATGGCTGTGGTAGAGGAAAAAACCTGTATAGTATCTTTAGAAAAACTGTAAATATTTCATCATTTCTTACTAAACATACATTATTAACTCTGTAATGTAAATATTTTATGGCCTGCAACTAGCAATTTTGGAATGTATTGATATGTGTGGAGAATTGCAGTTTGGTTAAAAACAAAATACCCTACACCGCATACTCAGCTCATATTTAACTTACACAACTCTTTAAAAGACATTTAACTCTCTCAATTAAGGGAGTAATGGAATCTATTTTTCAAAAGGGGAGCCTTGAGGATCAACCTCAGAACCTGAGATGAGACACCTGTGTAAAAAGAGAAAGTTGGAAACTGTAACAACTTTAGACTTCCCTTCCTTGCAGGATAGGAAGGAGATATAGTTACAGACGAGAGTGGGTCCAATTTCATCTAGTGAAACAAAGAGAGCAAACATGCCCACACCCAGCTCATTAGAATGTTCCCAATCTGGTTAGGAGTGGAATCTGAGGAGAAGAATTCTACCACACACAAAAAAAGGCAGAAAATCTTCTCCAGCTTTAGGATAAGTATTTGGAGCTGTGGCTAGGACAAGAAAATCCTTTCATGAAATAAAATGGCTCCATGTCAGACATTTAAGCCAGATTTTCAAATATAAACTTAAACTGTTTGGAGAATTTTTTTTTTTTTTAATTCCAGTGACTCTCCAATATAGAGGTCATAGGAGCGGCCATCGTTCTAAATTACAGCCCATTTCAGAGGTTGGCTGTAATCCAGGAGGTTGCATTATTCCAAATTGCCTGTCAAAAACTGTCAAAACACTGCCATTATCAAAAAGTAGTCCTTTTAAATAATTTTCTCACTCTTTCCCCTGAAACTTTACTGGCAGTGAGCCTTAATATCATAGCTTATAGGCATAGTAAGTGAAAGCCTTTCAAATGAGAAGTGGGGAAAAAAAACATTCTAGGCATAAAAAAACATACAAAATCCTAGGCAGGAAAAATGAATCAAGTTTGGAAATGCTGAAACCCTCAAAGCAATAGCCATTGCTAATCTATATGTGAAATGGTAACCAAAGGATACAGAACTAGGAGTCCTAATGGTATGACTTTCTTTGCCACATTTAGAACATGAAAAACAAACAAACAAACAAAAACCTGGAATCAGTTGAAAGCCTCATATTTTCCCTCTTCCCCCCCTTCCATATCATCTTTCTAATAAAAAATATTATATCTTCAAGGTTACTGATGTCTATTCCCTTCATTTCATAAATTTGGAAATTGACATCTAGACAACTGTCTGATTTATCTAAGGTTTCATGACAGATCTAGACCTGAACCCTGTATTCTTTTTAATACCCATTCTAACTCTCTTTTTGATTTAGAAATCCATCTGCTTCATCTTCTCCTTTTTAAGTTAGACTTGACCCTACAGAATTCCCCTGCTTGGAGTAGAAAAACCAGCCCCCAAAAGAGCACTCCTGCCACCTAAATTCTCTCTGATATAGACCTTGATGTTAAAACTTCAATTCTAACAAAGAATTCTGGCAACTATTCTGTTTAAGACCATTTATCTTTCAAACAGTGTAAGATGACAAAATATTTTAGAGACACTGCTCTTCTTTTGAGTCATTACAATTCAGACAACGAATTAGGAAATCAACAGGGTGATTCAGTCTTACAATCACTGTGACAGTTGTATTTGTCAACAACTAGTTTTCAGAAGAAATGGAACTCAAAGAAAATACACAGATTCCAGATTCAGACAGAGATACACAGAAATAAATCTCTAAACTATCAGTAGTGTATTATAGAGAGCATTCAATGTGCAGGTGAATTCTTTTAACAGAAAGACAATGCTTTGAACAAATGTAGCATAAAGATATTTCAAAATAGATCTGCAGCTTCTAGGGATGCCCATAATATATGTAATGGTGCTTGGTCTCATTAAAAAGCAGCTCAAATTCTCCAGCTATCATAAAATACAAGTCATCAGCAGCTCATTCTCAAGAGCAATATATCTGTCTGACCCAACTTCTGTTCTGCAGTTAACAATTTTGTTTTAATCTGTAAAAAATGAAATCCTCCTCATCCTTAAATTGGGCAAGTGATCACCCTAAAGTCTAGTTTTCATGGTGTCCATGGTTCTATATTCCACAGCAATTTCTAGATTCCTTTAAAAATGACTGAAAAGCCACAGTTAATTCATTACCTACAAAGACAACCCTAAGACCCTCAGCAGAGGACTCTCTGAAACCACCCCACCCAAAAGAGCATTTTTGACTTGGATTCTTTTGGTTCTTTCTCCTGCTATTCAAAACCTACCAGCCTAAAATATCTGAGCTTAAGAAAACATACATAAAGTATTTTCCAAGCTGTGCCTTAAGGAACCCTTGGGCTTCCTAGGTGGCGCTCGTGATAAAGAACCCATCTGCCAGTGTAATAGATGCGGGTTCCATCCATGGATCAGGAAGATCCCCTGAAGGAGGGCATGGCAACTCACTCCAGTATTCTTGCCTGGAGAATCCCATGGACAAAGGAGCTTGGTGGGCTACAGTCCATTGGGTTACAAAAAATCGGACATGACTACAGCTACTTAGCATGCAATATTTCTCAAGGTATTCATAGGCTTTCTTTAAAAAATAACAGATATTGGTTCGAGATGGTGGATAGAAGCGCTCATTTCCTCCTGTGAGAGCACTGAAATCACAACAACCTGTTGAACCTCCATCTACAGGAGGATGCTGGAACCCACTAGAAAACAAGAGCAATTATTCTATATGAAAAAAGTTCGGTAACGGCATTCTACAGTCCCCTGGAGACTCACAATGCACGTTAGTTTATTAAGGTTCTGAGACATCCTGAAATTTAAAAAAAACTAATTTGTAGAGTTTAAAGAAATGATCCCAAACAAATCTGGCCATGACCCTTGTTTCCTGTAACTTACTTAACTGTATTAGGGCCGAGGATGTCTTGCAATCTATAATATGGTTCCAAGCCTGGTACGGAGTTCTGTCCTAGGCAGCTACCAAGGCCTTGGTTATAGGCTACTCAGCTTCTTTCCGGCCAGGCATTCTGAAAGTTATATTCCTGATCTAGACTTGCATTCCAGCAAACTGGTCTTCACCAGGGGAACAAGACATGACTGTATATTTTGAATAGAGCAAATCACAGCTGATAATTTTGCTGCTAAAACATGTCTTCTTGATGACAAAAATAATGAACATTTGGGCTTTCCAGTGGTCCAGTGGTTAAGAATCTGCCTGCCAATGCAGAGGACATGGGTTAGATCCCTGGTTCAGGAAGATCTCACATGCCAAGGGGCAATTAAGCCTGTGCACCACAACTACTGCTGAGCCTGTGCTCTGGAGCCCATGAGCCTCAATTACTGAAGCCTGCGCCACAGAGCCTGTGCTCCACAAAAGAAGCCTCTGCACGGAGAAGCCTGCACATTGCAACTGGAGAATAGCCCCAGCTCTCTGCAAAAATAGAGAAAGCATGCATGCAGCTATGAAGACCCAGTGTGGCCCAAAATAAATATTTTTTAAAAATAATGAATGTTTATTCAGCACTTGTAGCATATAGAAATGCCATCCTCACTACTTTGGCTATAAATTCTTTAAATCCACATTAACATACCTGACTTTTTTCTTTTCCAGATAGGGAAACAAACACAGCAAGATTGAGAGCTGGGATTACCAACAGGTAAGTAGGATTCAGATTTAAGCCATCTGGTTCCAGAATTCCTGGTCATCACACATGTGTACACACACACACATACACATCAGTTCAGTTCAGTTCAGTTCAGTTCAGTTCAGTTCAGTCGCTCAGTCATGTCCGACTCTTTGCAACTCCATGAATCGCAGCACACCAGGCCTCCCTGTCCATCACCAACTCCCGGAGTTCACTCAAACTCACATCCATTGAGTTGGGATGCCATCCAACCATTTCATCCTCTGTTGTCCCCTTCTCCTCCTGCCCCCAATCCCTCCCAGCATCAATTTTGCAAATGAATAGGAGGACTTCTCCATATACATTATTTCTCATGATACGTAAGTATGACCAATATTTCCTTATGTCCCCTCAGGCTGGGAATAAAAATAAGATTGCAAAATAAATAGCACAATGATATCTCAGTTTTAAGACAATTGCTACCTTTGAAAATAGTGTAACATCACCCTGCCTCCACACAAGGTTACATCTAAGCTATCTTAAGAAGAAATAATAACTGCAATTCTCTTAATTGATTGGTTTTCAGCTGTTAATAATGGTAGCTCACATCTGTTATCCCATTTGATGCTCACGACAATTCTGTGAGGAAGCAGAACAATTATGATCATGGTCTCTGTTTTATAGATCAAGATACTGAAGGTTCTGATTTGTTGAAATGTGCAAGCGATAAGAGTTGGTTCTAGACACAAAAGTCACCACTTTTGCTTAGTTTTTCTAAACTGAGAAGCCTTAAAGTCTATAGATTCTCTATCCAATTAAAAATTTTTTTCTTAACTTCGCACTCTTAAAGAAGGCCAGAAATCAGTGTAGACACAGCCAAAGACCATCACAGTGTCTCTTGAGAAATTGACGTAAGAAACTAGCATTTAATTATGATAGGAATTATGTTAATTACCCATCCTGCAAAGTTATGTTTATTTAATTTTGCAAAATCTAACATACCTATTATGATTTTTCCATTAATTATTTTTCTTAAATTTCATTATGAATACAAACCATGGTGTGGCCCACTCCTGTTATTCCAAATACATGTTATACTTTTTCTAAATTGTATCTCCCTTTTGTACTTAATCATCATTCACAATGATGGATGACCACAAGGAGCCATGTCTTACAACTGTTCAGCTGTGTCAATAAATCACAAACAGTTGACATTTCCCTTTGGTGTACATATCCAGCTAAAAGTGAATTTAAATGGCAGCTATGTGAATAAAGTCATGGGAAATTCTGCCCACAAACTGTGTAGCCCCAAGTACTCTCTTCCAGGAGCTTCTTCTCAATTTGATATCTGCAATCAGTCATATGTTATTCCTTTTATGTTAAATGAGATGAATTATAATGTTTAGAAGCAGTTACACAAAGATCTATTTACAATACAACCCACTGAAAAGTTTGCCATGACTTCTGTTTTCACACAAATGCATATTTCAAGCTCCTTTCTAAGCAATCTATTCCAAGTCAAGAGCCCAACAAGAAAATACATTTTAAAGACATTCAGCCCTGAATTATATACCTACTTTTTATGGGTAACATAAACACAAAATTCATCATCATTTTTGAATCATAGACAACTCCACTGTTAACCCACACTACACTTCACTTAGAAGCTTATGCTTTCTTCTGTCTTATGAAGAGAACGTACAGCTCAAGCCAAAGATTAAACATAAGCAAATTCTGAGGCTTGACATGTTTTAGAAATGTGTCTTCAGACAACAAGAAGAATTTCTGCTTTGAGGATGTAAAAAGCTTTGGGTTATGGCTGTTTGGGGCCAGTATTAACATCACACTAGCACCCCCTCCTTCTCTCTCTTCAACCAAGCTCTTGTGTTGCCAAATGGCCAAGGTTTCCAGCAAAAGGAGCCCAATGTCCTTGTCTTTCCTCTTTGCAAATAACAGAAGGGTAAAGAGCACTAAAGGTCATTGCTTGGCCTCCTGATGATATTCAACATGGATCAATGTCATAGTGATAGTTCCCAAATCTTGTTACTGTAACACCTTAATGAAGGAACCAACAGATGAGGTTGATAGTACCAGATTAAAATCTTGATGTAAAGTCTGCTTCTGTGCATGCCTGCTAAATTGCTTCAGTTATGTCTGACTCTTTGCAACCCAATGGACTGTAGCCCACCAGGCTCTTCTATCCATGGGATTCTCTAGGCAAGAATACTGGACTGGGTTGACTCTCCTCCAGGCGATCTTTCCCACCCAGGGATCGAACCCACATGTCTTATGTCTCCTGCATTGCCAGGTGGGTTCTTTACCACTAGTAACACCAGGGAAGCCTGTCTGCTTCTGTGGTTAGTACCAAAAAAGAAAACAAACAAAAATTAGTCACTCAGTCATGTCTGACTCTTTGCAACCCTGTGAACCAGGCTCCTCTGTCCATGGGATTCTCTAGGTAAGAATATTGGAGTGGGTGACCATTGCAGTCTCCAGGGGATCTTCCCAACCCCGGGATCAAACTATGGTCTCTTGCATTACAGATAGATTCTTTCCCATCGGAGCCACCAGGGAAGTCCAGTTAGTACCAATTTTAGGGCAATTTTCCATAATTTCATTGCTCTATTAATTTCAAGATAATACTGTGAGCCAGGCATGATGTAAAACATTTTTTCATGGATTGTTCATTGTAATACCCCAAATAACTCGATACTCTAGAATCCTATTTTAAAACTGAGGTCTAAAGAAGTTAAGAAACTTGTCGCAAGTGACACAGTTAATTCAGTTCAGTTCAGTTCAGTTCAGTTCAGTTCAGTCGCTCAGTCATGTCCGACTCTTTGCGACCCCGTGAATTGCAGCACGCCAGGCCTCCCTGTCCATCACCAACTCCTGGAGTTCATTCAGACTCATGTCTGTCGAATCAGTGATGCCATCCAGCCATCTCATCCTCTGTCGTCCCCTTTATGATAGTGCTAAAATTGAAATTGATGTCCATTTAGTTTCTGTTCATTTGTGATGCATTTTGTAGATTTTAAGTCAGTATTTCTTCCCTCTTCAGATTCCTGCATGCATTTCTACCAAAGACTTGTTTTCACATAAATTCATAATCTTTTTCCTTGCAAGGCAAAAATTTAATGCTATTTAATCTTCAAAGGATATGTTGAATGCTGACAAGCCACCCAGATATTTGGGGAGATGGGATAATACAGAAGAAGGCCTGGAAGTCAATCCCTGGAGTTCAACTTTAGCTTGGTTTTGATGTTAGTAAATTCTTGAGAAATTATTTGAATAATTATCGTCATCCTACTACAACTGTTTACGAAGCTTTCACAAGACACTCACTGCATATAGACACATGGTTTTTACCCAGTGGATTTGCTCTCTGAGGTGAAACCCTCCTCCTCACTCCTACTTCCAGGGGGGTGGGAAAAAAAAGGTGGAGGAGAAAGTGGAGAGAGAGAGAGAAGAAAGGCTTTTGTTTCCTTGTTTCATAAAGTTTAGTTTTCCCCAGTTGAAATCAGGTGTTCTTGTTTTTCTCTGTTCTGTCTGAAAAATAATTTTTCCATCACTTAACATTGTGTGGTCTCTGGAACCAAGACTCTTCGCTCTTAACAAAAATGCAGCAATGGCCAGATTTCCACAGCCAGGAGGAAAGGAAAGGTTGAGACAGTTTTCTCAATAATTGCTTCAATCCTTCCCCTTGTGCTGGCTGTAGACACTTGGCCAGTGACTATTAGAGAGATGCTGATTGATTTTCCCTCCCTCTTGTTACTGTTTCCTCTGCCTAAAATGCTGCTCTCCTTCTAAGTTATCACACTCCCTCTTGTTCTGCAGGTCAGATGTCATCTCTCCTGGGAAACCTCTACTGACATTCCTCTCTCCCCACTTCCCTGATTCCTGTTCATTCCTTCCATCTTCAGCAAAATGCACTACGTCTTCCTCTTTGTTCCTATAACACTTTGTTATGCCATTCTCACACTTTGCTGTGCTTCCCTAAAAGCTGTGCATTTTCTGAAGGCAGGGAATTAAAAAAAAAATTCACCAATAAGTCCGCATAATGTTTGATACCTAAAAGGTGTGCAGTCCATCTTTATTTAACCAGATTTGTACCAGAAATAGCCTCCCCAGTCAAATTCCAAGGGAAGAAAAACTTCCCATTGTCAGTGCTTCCTCTCATTTCTTGCAAGAAACACCAGCTTACTCCATGGCCTGGTCCCTTGTTCACATTTGGAAGCCTGGGTACATGTGCACAAGTTTTAAGCAACACATTTTTGGTCAGGGTGGGTCCAAGAGGAGGTAGAATAGAAACAAACCTTCCTTTCCTCATTTACCTCCCAGTGACAGACCTCCATATTGGAATTATTTCAATTGGCTTTATAGATCTCAACTGGATCAGAAAACTAAGATCAGGGAAAATCACACAAAACAGCAAATCCTGATTATTCACAGGTGTTTCAGTGGTTTCTTACTTATGTTTGGTAGAACACTTACTTCTAAGGACTCCTTCCCTTACCCCAGCTGCACACATATTTGGTGAGGCTGTCCATTAAGATATGGTTCAATTTCCCATGGAGATGGGATACCTTAGGCCCACCAGAATACTCCATCCCACTGGGCACAGTGATTGGTCAGGTTTGGGGGAGTTGGTTATCTTAGCAGGACCAATTAGTGTCCTGTTTCAAAATCTGATATGGATTGGGAGGGATGTGGAGAGGAGGAAGAGAAATGAGAAACAAGTACAGAGCAAGACAGATAGATAGAGACTCTTACCTTGTGAAATCATGGAAGCCCTTGAGTGGGCCCATGAGAGAGAAAAGAATTGGGAGTCTGTGTGTTGGGTGGGGAACAGAGTACACATTACAGAGTAAGAGATCCAGAAGAGTGCTCTGGGCCTCAAGCGCTGATCAATACAAAACAAATGTGAGGACTTTAAAAGAATTTACCCCTTGGTGGAGCATAGGAAAAAAAAATGTCCTCCTGGCCACGGCAGCTTTCTGCAGGAGCCTTTCATATGGTTGCAGCCAGTCTCAGGATGAGGCCATTACAGAGGAAGCACAGTTGGGAGATGGAGGGAAAAAAACATACTTTTGAAGACATCATATGAACCCCAGCCTTGCTTCCACTCTCCAATAACATGTAGCAATAAATTATCTTTTGGCTGAAGCTAGCAGGAGTTTGGTTTCTGTCACTTGCAACTGAAAGTGACCTGACCAATATATTTTTCTAATGTATAAATCTACTTCCCTTTTCCAGGTTATGGGAAGGGTATTCCAAGTGCAATGATGCAGGGCCATTGACTTAATTTTGATGCTATGTTGTTCAGTCGCTCAGTCATGTCCAACTCTTTGTGACCCCATGGACTGCAGCACGACAGTCTTCCTTGTCCTTCACTATCTCCCCCAGAGTTTGCTCAAACTCATGTCCACTGAGTCGATGATGCCTTCCAACCATCTCCTCCTCTGTCGCCCCCTGCTCCTCCTGCCTTCAATCTTTCCCAGCATCAGGGTCTTTTCCAATACATCAGCTCTTCTTCACATCAGGTAGCCAAAGTACTGGAGCTTTGGTGTCGTCATTCGAATGACTATTCAAGGTTGATTTCCTTTAGGATTGACGGGTTTGATCTTGCTGCCCAAAGGATGCTATACTTGGAGCTATACTTGGCTGTTACTTTTGGGAAGATGTTACCTAAGAGTGAACTTAAAGGAGTGAGCAGGTTGAGAGAGTTCAGATTCAGACTTTATTAGAATACTTGTCTTACTGATCCATCAGAATTTATCTCCTGATAAAATTTCTTGCCTATATAAATACATTCTGGCTCTTCAAGAGTGATTGCTTTGGCCTCCTAGAGCCTCCATTAAAGATGTCACTGTTTTTGGATTCTGCAATTGTGCATTTATACGAACACAAAGTGAGTTTATAGTCTAACTGAATACCTTGGAAATTTTCAAACTATCATAAACGTGCTTGGTAAGAAAAGCTTGAGGTTAATGAGTTTCCTCTTAATTTGCATTGTTTTTTCTATAACCTAGAAATAAAACAAAACTCCAAATCTTAATAATTTAAAATGACCATACCAAGTAGTCCTCACATTTTCAATTTTCCTGTAATATATCATGTTTCCATTGAAGTAGACAATTATAGCTGCCTGAAAAAGTATTGTTTGATGTCTGTAAGCACAGTCAGCAATCAATAATTTGAAATTTGTACCATTTGTACCTTTAAGTTCTGGCACATCATTTTTTTATTTCATTCAATCTGCTTACTGTTGAAGAAAAAGGATTTTGAACCATTGCCACAGAGCACATTTATGTGTGAAACAAGGTTCATTTATACAGTGGAAAGTATATCATTTTGACATTTATTTGCAATATTAATTGTGTATATTGATTCCATTTTTTCAGAAATTGTAAATTTATTATAAATACTACTGCCGATGACCTTATTTTGGTGAGAATGTTCTTCTGGAGAACTTGAAAACATTTTGGAGTCAAGTCATGGATTTTTAAATTCAGAAAGACAACATATGTTGTAATATTAAATTAAAATTTCATGATCAGTTGTTACTCCAAGGACACACTTGAACAGGAAATGTATCTTTTTAAATGTTGTCTTTTAACTGTTAGATTAAGAACAAACAACCTTTTGCAATCATTAACTCTTATTTATGTATTTCTTGTGTTTGTTCTTAAGCCCAAATATAAATGTACTGTGGATATGTTATCTTTAGCCATTTCTAAGTGTCCCCAGTGTTTTCAGTTAATCATAAGAGCAGCCTATCTCAAAATCTTTCTTTGCCTTCTCTGAATATACCAGCGCCCACGCAAACACACAGGGGTAGGTTAGGATTTGGAAGTTGCTGAGTCATCACCCAAGGAACATTTGAGTTCAGCACACCTGGGAAGAAAAATCAGAGAGCTACTGCTCAAGAATCCTGGGAGTATCTTCACAAAGAAGAAAATTTCAGACTCCTCACTAGGTATGAGATGCTCTCGAGCTGTTAAAAATATTATGAGTTGTAGGCTGCTAGGCAGGCACTGAAGAATGTTGCCAGCAAGACAGGAACACTCTTGAGGCAGCATAACTTCGCTCTGGGAGAGAGTGATAATCTGGATTCTGTCCTTTCACTCACTCAGAAGAATAGGTCAGTTACTTTACTTTACAGACTCGTAATTAAAAAAATTACATCAGCGATTTAGTGCTTGCATATTTATCAAGCACCTCCTGTGCAATGATGTGATAGGCACCACGGAGGGGATGTGGTGGGGGAGATGAAAGCCTTGACCTTGCAGCTGAGAGGCCTCTAATGTGGTGGAATAAAAAGCAAATGTATAGAACTCTAAGACAATGCAGAAGGAGATAAGTGCCTGCAGAGATGTATAGATAAACTGCCATAAATATTTACAAAGGGAAAAGACTGTTTCTGCCCTGAGGAAATTGACAAGACTTCATAAAGGAGGGGGCATTTGAGTTGAATCTTGAAGGGTGGGTAAGAAGAGACAGAGAGAAGAAGATGGAACAAAAGGGAATCCATGACAAAGGGCAATATATGTGTGTGTATTAATATTGATATTCTATATATGTATTTTTGTTGTTGTTGTTGTTTAGTTGCTAAATTGTGTCTGATTCTTTGTGACCCCATACCCTGCAGCACCTCAGGCTCCCTGTCCTTCACTATCTCCTGGAGTTTGCTCAATTTCATGTCCACTGAGTCGGTGATGCCATCCAACCATCTCATCCTCTGTCGCCCCCTTCTTTTCCTGCCCTCAATCTTCTCAGCATCAGAGTCTTTTCCAATGAGTTGGCTCTTCTCATCAGGTGGCCAAAGTATTGGAGCTTCAACTTTAGCATCAGTCTTGCCAATGAATATCCAGGGTTGATTTCCTTTAGGATTGATCTCCATGGTTTGATCTCCACAGTATACATATTATATAGTATATTCAGGAAACATTATCCAATATACATGGCATATAAAATATAGAAAGTAGAGAAGGGAAAGATAAGACTAGAAAAGCAGACTGGAGCCAAAATGTGGCAAGGCAGGTCTTAAATAACAAAAGCAGTGTTTGGACTTTCCTCTGCAGACACTGGGAGGCCACTAAATGTTCTTGGGTAGGAGAGTCAGGATCCTATCAGAATCTAGGAAAACTCATCCTAGTACTGTTCTTCTTTTTCGTGAAAATTGGGGCATCTGGAGGGAGACAGCCAGGAAGAAGGCAGTGAGAGGCTGATGGGGGTGACAGCAGCTGGAATGAAAAGAAGGGGAGCAATCAGGAGATTTGGCAGAAGTTAAACAGTCAGGTTCCAGCAGCTGCCTGAGTGGGGGGTGCAAGAAACCAGTGGATGGCTGAGTCGGGTTAAGGAGAGGATGGTGGGAGGTGATGAATTTGATCCTGGACATGTTGACTTAAAGTTTCCGACGGGAGACTTAGAAGAAGAGTCCAGCCGACAGCTGGAAATGTGGTTGGGAGAGAGGATGCAGCTAAGATAAGGATTTGGGAGTCAGCCACAGAGAGGTGAGAGTGGACACCATGAGAATGGATTAGATCACCAAGGGGAAACCATATGGAGGGAGGATGGGGATGAGCAGAGAGGAAACTGAAAATGGATGGGGGAAAAAGTACTTTGGAAGACCAGAGAGTGCCAGAGAAATGCTCTATAATAATGAGGATTCATAGAATAAAAGGCTATTATTTGGAGGTGAAAGAGACCTTAGAGCTCAGTTGGTCCAATCTTTTCGTTTGACAGGAAGCAGAGGCTCAGAAAGGTTAAGTTACAGCCGGCAAACAGCTGTATTCTGAGCTGTACTGAATCCAGATTGAAAAGTAGGTAAAACTTGTTTCCTTGTCTTCCTACCTCCCTTTCCCCAGTGATTCTCTCCTCCTCTATCACTTATAATAATATTCAGATTTGCAACATTCACTAAGTTCTTTCTTGGAACCATGTAAAGGGTCATAGCTATGGACTTTGAAGACAAGATTGCCTGGATTTTAAAGTTCCCCTCTCTCCTTCCTGGTTGTATGACTTTACACAGACTACTTAATCTTTCCAAGCCTCAGTGTCCTCAGCTGTAAATGGGGTAATAACAGTATTTGCCTCATACTTAATATATGTAGAACACTTAGAATAGTACTTGGCGTTGTGGAATTGCTGTGTAAGCATTAGCTGTTATTTTACGAAGTACTCTAAATTAGGAAAGCGTATAATTTATTGTTCAAACTGGTAGGCTTTTGAGCAGTGCCAGGCGGAGCCATATGGGAGCCTGAGGCAAAAGGAAAAATCAGCAACACTGATCTTTCTTTTATTTAAATTTTTGGTATTTTGTTAGTCATGGATTTTTTTTTGGTTGCATTTTTAAGTTTTTTTTTAATTGCTGTAAAGTATGATATATCTAGCCTTCCCAGGTGGCGCTAGGGGTAAAGAATCTGTCTGCCAATGTATGAGATGCTAGAGATGTGGATTTGATCCTATCCCTAGTTTGGAAAGATCCTTCAGAGTAGGGCATGGCAACCCACTCAGTATTCTTGCCTGGAGAATTCCATGGACAGAGGAGCCTGGAGGAATACAGTCCATGGGGCCACAAAGAGTTGGACATGACTGAGTGACTGAGTACACACATGATGCATCTTGATTGCTGAGGTTTTTGGCATCACTTAAATTTTGCACCCTAGCAAATACCTTACTCACCTCATTCCCCTACTTCTAAGTCTGCTGTTAGGGATGATTTATGGGACTTAATAATTATGCAGGAACAGCAGGCATATATCAGTACCTTCCCTGGGCCCAGTGAGATATATACAGCTCCCCCTAGCAGCTTTCACTCCATGATCTGTAGAGCTCCTCCGTGTGTGTGTGTGTGTCTTTTCTGCCACTAGGGGACACACTGCCCTTCCCAGGGCATAGCTGTGACCTCAAGACCAATTGGGAACCATGTATGATATTCGAGTTTGTCCCACAAAACACCGCCTAGAATTGAAAACTGGCCCAAGCCCCTGCCTCACTGAAGTTGTTTCCTTGTCAGTTTGTGGCTTTGGCTTTCTTTTTTCTTTTTGGACTTCACAGTATGAGTGATCTTAGTTTCCCAACCAGGGATGGAACCAGTGACCCCTGCATTAGAAGCACAGAGTCTTAACCACATGACCACCAGGGAAGTCCCTTCAGCTTTCAATTCTTATGTCTCTGAAAACATGCCACTAGGGCCAGTGATAAGCCTGTCTCAGGAATGAAAATGACTAAAAGCTTAGTGTCTTACTATTTCCTGGAGTATTTGCATAATTTGAGGGATATTATTAGAACCTATCTCATACAATTAAATGAAATAATGTCTATATAAACTACTTAGCAAAATGTGCGGACATGGTAAATACTCAGTAGGTGATAGGAGCTGTTATTGCTATTCCACTAATAACAAATGATTACATATTTATCACTATGGTTGGACTGATTGAAGTTCTTGGTAGCCAACAGTGTTTGATCTGCAAAAATAGCAATCTCACATAGTTCAACCACCTACTAAAACTATACTATATTAATTAGACTAGATGAAATTCTATTAAAATGTCACTTGAGGGGATCAAAAAATGGTCAGATGTTGGCAGTTTCATATGGTTCACCCTAATAAAAACAGTCTATTGTTGGCAAGACTGAGTTAATCCAAAGGGCTGAGTAATTGACAATTGCTATAGTGCATAATCACTTCCCATGGACAACTGCTTGGTTTTTGATTTAGCAAGCTCTTCCTAATTACATGCTGTACAATTATCTATAGAGTATCATTGAGTACATTCCACTGCCTTCCACAAACATTGTGAAGCTTTCCCAGTGGGTTGGGTTTTGGGAGATGACTGAAAAGACTAGCTGCCTAGTGTAGATTTTTATTTTTTTTTAATCAATCTTTTAGCAGAGCCAGTGCAGTTATCAGAAATGATATATGAGATGGTGTCGGATGGGGGTGTTTCCGGCTTTATTCCCAGTTCTGTAAGATACAGCCCAGAACAAGCTGAAAGGAAGCCTCCACACTTGATTTTGATTTGCTGACGTACACTGTGAACCCCTTGTGTCCAGACTCCCTAAGTTATCCCCGTGAGAAGACAGGATTTAAAAATGTATAAGCATTATTTATACTCTCCGGAAACAATGTGGTTTGGGTTACAGCATGTCAGCCAGCTTGACCCTTGTGTTTTTGCATTTGGAGAGAACTGGAGGGATTTGCAAACTCTTCCCTCTGTCTTTCCAAGTCTTCTCAACTGACTTAGATTCTTCCTGCAGTGTGCTCATTCAGCCTCCCCTAGTTCACATAGAATTTGGCCTCAAATGAAGTTTATCTAAAAGTGTTCTGATTAAACAGGGGTAAAAAAAGGTTCTGGGAATCATTGGAAGTCTTATAAAATGCTTAGGAAGTCTGTTACCAAGAATTTATAGAAATAAACAGATTCAAGATTTTTCTTGAACTCCCATTAAAACCAGTGAAGCAGTAACTGGGACATGACATGATTAACTCTCAGAAATAGAGGATGGTAGATAAGCAGGCATACATGAACTTCAGCATAAACAACTTCAATCGCAATTTCTCCCCTGAAAATGACCAAATATGCAAATATTTTTTAGAAACAATTCTTTCCGAAGAAAATGTATCAAAGTACTTAAAACAATCTTGTGAGGCTCCATCTTTGTTTTGCTGACTTATTTATTGATTTATTTATTAGCTATAATTCTTCTTTGTGTGTAAAAACATTTAAGATCTGCTTTTAGCAAATTTCAAGTATACAATACAGTGTAATTAACTATAGTCACCAAGTTGTATATTAGATTTCAAGAACTTATTCATCCTGCATAACTAAAACTATCCACCTGACCAACGTCTCCCCATATCCCCCACCCTCCAGCCCTCAGTAACCACCATTTCACTCTCTGCTTCTGTGAATTTGACTTTTTTTAGAATCCATAGATAAGTGAAATAGTGTAGTACATATTGGTCCTTCTGCACTCAGCTTATTTCACTTAACATAATGTCTTCCAGGTCCATCCACCTGATTGCAAATTGCAGGATTTCTCCTTTTTTTTTAAAAGGCTGAATAATATTCTATTGTATGAATGCTTTATTTAATTCTTTCTCTCTCCCTGGAAGAGAGGGGAAAGAGCCTTTCAAACTTCAAGTTAAAACGTCCTCTTTCCTTTCCCTCTGCATGTCTGTCTTCCATCCATTTTTCTCTGCTTACCCTTTCCCTGTCTAAAGCACTGATCATGTGTCAGTCTGAGCCCCTGAAGCCTCAATGTACAGACTAAAGAATATGTCTGTCTGTTCTCTCATGTTCTATAACTGACTTTGGAACAACCTCTTTATTCCAGGTAGTACGGGTTCCTGAACTTCTCCTAGCCTGGCACTTGGTCCAATTTATCCTTCCAGACCGGAGTATTCCTTCCCACTTCTGTGAAGGGCACTTTTTGATGGATAAGTCACAAGCTTCTTAAGGTACTGCTTTTCTTTAAAAAAGAAGTTTGATTTGCAACATTTTTTTTCATAATTGTTTTGCTGCCTTCCTTCTCTAACACAAATTTTAAGCAAATGGTAACCCCTTTTTGCCTCTTTCCAAATTGCTTCCTTCAGAGGAAGCAGAGATTGTTAGAGAGCATCACCAACTCAATGGACATGAATTTGAGCAAACTCCAGGAGATGGTGAAGGACAGGGAAGCCTGGCCTGCTACAGTTCATAGAGTTGTAAAGAGTCGGACATAGTGACTGAGCAACAACACATTCTGAGAATCATGTTCATTTCTTTTTTCATTCACTGAATTTTTATTTGACCTCATTTTATTAAAAAAAAGTATCCATCACATAATATACTGTGAGATATTTCAGTGCTGTTACCCAGTACTGTTGTTGAGAGGTATTCAAAGATGACTAAGAAATCATTCCTACATTCAATAAACTTGCAACCTAGTAAAGTAAAATAAGAAATACACACAGTGATCTATAATACAAGGTTTATTATAATAAACATCATCCAAGTTAAATGGATTAAGGACTTCCTTTGTAGCTCAGCTGGTAAGGAGTCTGCCTGCAATGAAAGAGACCTGGGTTCAATCCCTGGGTTGGAAAGATCCCCTGGAGAAGGAAATGGCAACCCACTCCAGAATTCTTGCCTGGAAAATCCCATGGACAGAGGAGCCTGGCAGGCTACAGTTCATGGGGTCACAAAGAGTTGGACATGACTGAGTGACTTCACTTCTAAATGGATTAAGTATTCAGAAAAGCATTCTCCTGAATTTCAAGTCTCCCTCAGCCTAAACTTTTATTTCTTGAGTCAGACATTTAAAAAACCGTGTCCCACCAGGCATCTTTTTTCATAATATCAGATCTTTTCAAAGCAACTTAGCCATGAAAGACTTCCTCTATTTTCTCTCTCCAAGAACAAAAGCTTTCCAGTCAACTTTTTGTGTCCCGATAATATCATATAGTGTTGTTGAACTCTGGTAAATGTGTGAGAGCCACTCCCAAAGGAGGAAACCAAGAAATCAATGCCAATATTTGATCAGTAACAAAGGGATGGACTAGTGATTGAAATAAAGAATGCCCCCCAAACACAGATATTATCACCAGTGATAATTCTCTCATGCCTAAGGAAAAAAAAATTTAATGTCATCAGCTTAGGTTTCTACAGATAGGTATTTAAGTACTAAATCATCCTTTGACATTTCCTGCAATCAGCATGGAGGGAAATTATTAATAATGTTAAGTGATTTTTGTGGATTTTGTGAAACAATTATCAAAATTATATACAGCAACAATTTCCTATAATTTTCCAGCAAATAGCATGGTGCCTGGCTTTTCTAAGTGAATGGATGAAAGAGCACGTGTTATTTCTTGTACCTAGCAAGGTGCCTGCCACACAGAGGGCACTTAACACATATTTGTCAAAAGAATGATTGACTCATACTCTTTTTCTAGGTACTAAAAACTAAGTTTGGACAGTGATTTATAGTCCTCAGGACTGATGAATGTTCTGTATTGATTCCAAAATCTCAGTATTTCAGGTAAAGGTCAAAGTCTCATTTCCAAGCATCCAGAGTCAATGTTATTACCTCCCTTTGACTTGATCAACTCTTACTCATGCTCTGAGACCTGGTTTGAATGTCAGTTTCTCTGGGAGGCTACCCTAACTCCTAGACTGCTGCTGCTGCTAAATTGCTTCAGTAGTGTCCAACTCTGTGCAACCCCATAAATGGCAGCCCACCAGGCTCCCCCGTCCCTGGGATTCTCCAGGCAAGAACACTGGAGTGGGTTGCCATTTCCTTCTCCAACGCATGAAAGTGAAAAGTCAAAGTGAAGTCGCTCAGTCGTGTCCGACTCTTCATGACCCCATGGACTGCAGCCCACCAGGCTCCTCCGCCCATGGGATTTTCCAGGCAAGAGTATTAGAGTGGGTTGCCATTGCCTTTTCCAACTCCTAGACTGCTGCTGCTGCAGCAGTCTGACTCTTCGCAACCGCATGGACTAGTTTGCCTCATGACCCACCTGTATCAGATCCACCTGGGTTTTTAATCAAAGTACAGATTCTTATCAGTATCAGATACTGATGCAATCATGTTCATATCAGCATTATGCGCAATAGCCAAAAGGTAGATGCAATGCAAGTGTCTATCAACAGATGAATAGATAAACAAAATATTATCTGTGTATACACACACGTAATAAAATAGTATACATCCTTGAAAAAGAAGGAATTCTGATACATGCTATCACAAGGAAGAAACATAAGGACATTTTATTGCTGGAGGGAGAGCAGAATGGAAAGTTATTAGATGGAGTTTCAGATTAGGAAGATGAAAAAAGTTCTGAAGAGAGACAACAATGTGAATGTACTAATGCTATTAAACTGTAGCCTTAAATATGTTAAATACTAATAAAATGGTAAATATTTTGCCATCTATCCTTCACCACAATTTAAAAGAAAGGGTATATTCCTGGCTTCCTCTGAGGCTTATTAAATCAGAAAATTGAATGGAAGGAACAGGAATGCAGCAGGAACCTGCAAGTCTTCCAGGTGCTGCTGATATAAAAATGTCAGAACACGGATACAAACCACATTAAATAGGCCCTGCTTTATACCTCCCACAGCAATTTACACTCTAGTCATCAGGCCTGTAATTTGACCGTACGCTCCACACGGGCAGGGACTATGGATGTCTTGTTCAGCATTGCATCTCCAGTACTTAGTACAGTACCTGCCTCAGAGTGGCACTCATATATTGATTGAATTGCTTTGTCTGAACATGAGCTTCATATATTTTATTTGAAAATAAATATAATAACTGTCTTAAGGGATTGATAAGAACACTTGAGATACTACATATAAAGGACTTCCCACTGTGCCTGACTCATAGTAAGAGCTCAATTACTGTTATTATTATTACTAGAAGGGGGAGGAGTATAACTATTCAAGGTTTAGACCAGGAGTTACAGGCTTAGATACCTATAGTCTCCAAGCAGGTAATGAAATTGGTTTCAGCATGCTGGGTTTATAATATCCAGCAGAAAGTGGTGGGTACTGTGGAGGTCAGACTGTCTATAGTTCATCTAAAGAGGTTACCACTACCTAGCTTTTGTCTGTTGGTGCTGTAAGAGTACTCAAGTCCAGATCCAGCAGATCTTTTTTTTTTTTAAGAAAAGCTGGTAACATGAATTTCCTCCTGAACTTTCACAATTTAGAAAAGACACCTGATTATTTAAAGTTTTTGAAAGTTCTGTGTAAACCAAATGAGGCACATTTGTTCATGGGCCATGAGTTTGTATCCCCGGATTCATCCCAAGGGCCAGAACACCGTAGGTCTGCAGGACAGACCCTCCTTGTATGAAAACAGAACTGGAAGCACCCATCTTGTTAGGGCTCACTATACTTCTGGGTATTGGAGACTATCTAGTTCAAAGCAATCAAAACAATAGGGGAAAGGGTGTGGGCATTGTCTTACACTGACCTGTAAGGAAGGTCAGGGCTGTGGCGGGCCAACATGCATGTTCATGGACGCTTACTGCAGCGTGCACCATCACTACCAACTTGAATGGCAAAATGATAGTGAGGGATCATGCCAGATGCTTTTATTTCATTGTTTTCCAATAGGTTCCTTGGTGAACTATTTACTGCCTTTGCAGTTAAGTTAATCTACACCCAGAAGGACAGAATTATTTCCAGCAGCTAGGGGGCTCTAGCAGTCCACCTTTCAGACTCAAATGGATTTGCTTTAACAGTTTCAGGTCTAAAAATGGATGATTCTTAATCATCATCTGTAAATATCAATAGATTAATCTTATCTAAATTTTATTTAATCCATATACAAAATTGCCAGTAGGAATACGTCAAAAATTCTTTCCTTTTTTTTTTTTTACTTTTTTCTCCTTTCCATTAATTTTTTTTTTTTTTGGTCTATGTGTAATTGAGCTTCTTGATTTTATGCTGAAAGTATTCGTCTAAAAATCTAAATTAGAAAGTAAATTTCTATTGATGTGGTAAATTATTAAAATGTCTGATAATCCTATTTAAGCATTTAGGTTGGTATATTTTAATTCAATTCTTGCCTAGCACATCTGGGGGTAAATCTATAGAACGATACTGACAAAAATCAAAAAAAAGAAACTCTCACTCCACAAAATTTAGACAATTTGACCGTTTTAGAACCAAAACAACTCTTCAGCTTTTAGGGATGCTCAACAAAAGAAGATTTAAGTGGAGCGTCTGAAGTTTTAACTGCTTGTCACTCCTGCTATTTTTTCTGACATTTCTACTATTGAGACATATAAATGTTATAATTTAGCCTTAATTCCCAGTTTCTCTTTCTTGTGCCCTCCATTTTGCTCTAGGACATGTTTTAAAAGCACTTAGAGGCACTTAATGGACAGATTTAGCAAAATCTTCATCCTGTTTCCACAGCTCAGTCACATACAAAAGCCTGAATAAACTCTTTCCTCTTTCTGCCTTCATCCCCTAAAAATATTGATTGTGGTCAAGAGGGGGAGGCAGAGGGAGATTTCTCTTGTGTGAAAGCCTCACAGAAAAAAAAAAATTTTTTTTTTGAATTGGTTCTTTTCAGATGCAAAATGCCCACTTCCTCTTTCTTATCAGCCACTTTAGTTACTACTGGAAATAACAGTACTTAAACAAGTACCCACATATATTTTCAGTTTCCTGAACATCTCAAACATCACTGTTTCCCAAATATACTGACTTCAGGAAAATAGAAAATACATTTTCTTCCAAACCACTCTTTCTGATTTGCAAACCCAAGAGAGTTTAAGGGAAATGCAATCCACATGTTTCTGGCTATTTCTAGTCACACACATTTATCTAAAGGGTTCTTTTTTTTTTCCTTTGTGAAAATAATTTAATGTCTATGAAGCTTTGAAAATAAATCTGGGTACTTTTAATTTTTCTAAGAAAGAGGAAGTTTCTTTGGATAAGAGTAAATTAATAGAAACTCTTTAAGATTTGCTTTGGCTTCAAATTTAAAAGTCATTTGGTAAGGGTGGGTTCTACACTCACTTCTAATCTATCACACCATCTAGTCCCTTCACTGTTTTTTATTATTTCCATTACATTGTTTCAAATTCTTTGTGTCTAGTAAGTCATTCATTCAGCTAACTTATATTTAGAGTGCCAACCTGAGCCAGGCCCTTGCTGGGTGTTGGAGACACAAACAGAGTATGGTTGATGTGTCTGCCCTCATGGAGCTTAGAGTCTAGAGGAAAAAGATGCTGAACAAGGGATTCCAAGTGTGATGAGACATTGCCAAGGGATGGCAGCAGACAAGGCTTCCCAGAGGAAGGGTCTTAGAAGACAAGATCTTCAGCCAAACAATAGAGGGGTCAAGTCAACAAGGCTAAGGGAGCAATAAGTTGTAAAGCTCTGAGGTGGAACAGAAAGAAGGTCAATACAGTTGGAGCTTAGAAATGGGAGAGGGAAGGGTGCAAGGTGACGCTGGGCTGATCATGGAAGACCCTGTCACTCCATCTGCCTCTCAGAATTCATGCAAACTGACAGAGACAAAGCAGGATCCTCCCAGCCTGACAGACCTCCCAGACCAGCCCGCTGTGAGCTTTCACCTGAGGGCCACCAGCCAGGCTGAGCAAAGGCTCCAAGGGCAAAGACACTTCCTCTGAAATCTTTTTCTAAAGATCTTATATATAAAATAATATATTCATATATTGTAATAAAGGTATATGCATAATATATGTAATAGGTATGAATATATACTCAAGTATATTTATCTATTTGAATCTATCTATACACATATATATGAATGGAAGTATATCTTTTATATTTTACTACCTTTTAAGGGGAGTCCGTCTCCCTCACCGCTGCTGCTGCCTTTGTTCACTTCACTTTTCCGCCATGCACCCCGGGCTGTGTTATTCAGTCTCCCTGCCTCCAGCCTCTTCCCTTTCCAGTCTCCACTGCCATCTTTAATGCTGTCACTTCCCTGGTGAGAAATTCCTGAGAAGTTCTAGATGCATCTCTGATACATCTGCTTTACCCGGGGGGGCAGAATCCAAAGAAGTTTCTGGCTCCCATCCACTTCAGCCCCCAGGCCTCCCGCCATTTGCCCTCTGCCACGCCCTCCCCTTCACCTCTGGGCACTCTGCACTGTAGCCAGGCAGTCGCACACGTCTTCTCCTCTTCATCTCTCAGTCTATGCTGGGAAATATTGTTTCCATGGGGTGTTCATGGGAGTTAGGCCTTCAAATAGTTAAACATGTTGGGAAATGATGATAGTTTGTTATGCATTGAATGATGTCCCTGCTACCCCAAACGTGGGCTTCCCAGGTGGCGCTAGTGGTAAAGAACCCACCTGCCAATGCAGGAGACATAAGAGACACAGGTTCAATCCCTGGGTCAGGAAGATCCCCTGGAAGAGGAAATGCAACCCACTCCAGTATTCTTGCCTGGAGAATCTCATGGACAGGGGAGCCTAGAAGGTTATGGTCCATAGGGTCACAAAGAGTAAGACACAAGTGAAGGGACTTAGCATGCACACACACAAGGGAAGGCAAATATGCTGTGAGTGTATGAGCAAACAAGTTCTCCCTATGTTGTGAATAACTAATAGCCATTTAATATTCCTGAATGTTCTCCTCCACAAAGTGCATCTCTGACAGCTAGAGGTTGAGGCCCTGTGAAAAACTGAGTGGAAAAACTGCCAGGGGTGAGAGGGTAAGCATTTGGGGGTGGTAAGATATTCCATTCTTTTATTTCTTCACTATCACTTGATCAAGGTCCAGTTTTGTAATCTGTGGGGCCCAATGCAAAATGAAAACGCAGGATTCCGTGTTCATAAATTATTAAGAATTTCAAAATAGCAACAGCAGAGCATTAAGCCAAGCTCAGGACCCTTGTAAACATGGATCCCATCTCATGCTGATGAAACCACTTCTTGTTCGATGGGTCTAACCTAATCCTTTATTTCTTACACTGCTTGTCTATTCATTTCTTGTATTACATGTAGAATATTTCAGTGTTGGAAATCCCCCAAACTACCCCCAGGTTCAATGATTTTCTGAAAAGATGCATAAGATTTCAGCATCTAGTTGTACTCACGTGCTTGGTTGCTAAGCTGTGTCCGACTCCTTGCAACCTTATGGTCGGTAGCCCACGAGGCTCCTTTGTCCATGGGATTTTCCAGGAAAGAATATTGGAGGGGGTTGCCATTTCCTTCTCTAGGAGATTTTCCTGACCTAGGGATCAATCCTACATCTTCTGTGTCTCCTGCACTGGCAGGTGGATTCTTTACCAATGAGCCACTTGGAAAGTCCTGTTATACTCGTGGCTGTGATTTATTTCAGTGAAAGAAGACTATGCAAGATCAGAAAGGGAAAAGGTATACAGGACAAAGTCTGAATAAATCAGGCACAAATTTCAGAGTTTTCTCCCAGACGAGTCACACAGGATCCATTTAATTCTCCCCAAAAGGCGTTGTGACAACATGTGAACTACTGAGTAACGGGGAAGTTCACTAGAGACTTGGTGGCCAAGGTTTCTATTGGGGCTGGTCATATAGTCACCCTCTTTCCAGCATGAACCAAAATTCTAGACTCCCAGAAGAAAAGGGAGTATTTAGGATAAAGCATGTTGTTTCCACAAACCATTTAGGCACAATGAGTCATTCTTGTCAGGAAATGCTGGGAACCCTCCTGAAATCTAAGTTCCCTGATGCCAGTTAAGGGCCAGCCTTTAAAACAGGGCATTCCCAGGATAGCACTTTAAGGTCTGCTGTGTTGCCTTTTTTTTCTGCACAGCTCCAAAGACATGTTTTCCACAATTCATTAGGTTTTGCTAATAAGTGTTTATGCTAACACGGAATAGTGAATTCAGATATTACTCAGCTTCTCAGAACACTCTTTCCAACTCATGCTGGGCTGATATACTTATCAATGAATTCAGATTTTTTTCTATTTAGTAATTAAGATGACGCCTCTAAAGAGCCTGTAAAAGATGACAGAGTGAGTCTCAGCTATCTGGCAAAGCAACCTTTCTATCTCTGTTCCTACAACTCACTTGACCATGAGGTAAAAGTGGGAGTTCATCATACCTTTTTTTAGAAGTATTACCCTCAAGCATTTGGGTGCTGTTACAAATCAACTCCAAGCTGACCACAGGTTTCCAGAAATGAATCCCTTTTTGGTGAGCCTGATGCTCATCTGCTCCAGGACATGCTTCTCTGCTCCAGAAAACGGTGTAATCTGCAGCCCTTTCTCCTTCCAACCAAGTGATCACAAACTCAGTTACATGAAAATAAAATTGGCTGAAAACACTTTCAAGCTAATTCTCCCAAGGATGTCAGTGTTTGACAGGGGGCACTAAGTATAGCAAAGCATTAAAGATGGATCCTCAACCAACAAAGCAGGGAATCATTTCGGTAGGATAGGAAGCTGTCCTGAACCCTCTGGTGAACCTTCTCTGCACTCAAAATTGGAAGCGTTCAACAGCAGCCTCAGTTAGTTCACTGAAAGGCTGCACTGACTTGATGTTCTTCACCATTTCTTATTTCTCATTCTTCATTTCTTAGTCTTCACAGTGATTACAGTGAGAATGACTCAGGTTAAGCCAACTGTCTCCTAATATTTTGCAGAGGCATATAGGTGAAGGGATCCAGGGTAATAATTCAAATTATCCATATTTCTATTTGTCCATATTGTGTTTGGTCTTGATCATTCTTTAGCATTTCATGAAAGGAGAGATTAGACAATTCACCAATCATTGTCAAAGACATGTTTGTATTCCACACCTATCAATTCAGTGCACTAGGGAGTGTAGAATATAAAAACACGGGTTTTGCCCTTCAGAACATCATGAATCTTGGATAAATACTGTGGCATAAGGGGAAGGACACAGGACTTAGAACTTGGCTCCTTGACTAAGAAGCTGGGTGGCCTTGGGCTAGTCACTCTTTGGTAAGTCATTAAACAGTCCTGAGCTCCAGTTTCCTCATCTACTCAATCAAAAAAATATCTTCTCTCCATGATCAAGTAGGTATCAGGATCAAATAGTGTGGTTGAATTCATCTCGAAGTGGTTGGTAAACTATAAATTGTGTATGCTTGTGTATATGTGTGTGCGTGCGTGTGTGCATATGCACTTAAAGAACAGGAGACAGTGATTGCATTTACGAAAACCAGCATGTTTAATAAATGATGGCAATAACCCAGCCCCATTATGGGGAGCAGTTACTGCCATCCTTTGCATCAATGATAGTGCAATTAACTTAATTAACACATACCTCTGCGGTGAGTCTGCTGAAATAACACTGCCTTTTCACACAGCCCAGCTTTGCCAGCAAGGCGTCTCTGACTCATGCATCTTCCAAGTTGAGAAGCCAGAATGTTAAATGGTTTTGAGTTGGTATGCAGAAAACAGAATTCCAGAACTCCTAGCTCGAATTACCTAGAGAAATATTAGAAACCTCATTGAAAACTTGTAGAATAAGGCAGACACCTTATTGGGAAAGACGGAAGGCAAAAGGAGAAGAGGGCAGTAGAGAATGAGATGGTTAGAGAGCATCACTGACTCAATGGACATGAATTTGAGCAAACTCTGGGAGATGGTGAACGACAGGGAAGCTTGGCTGCTGCAGTCCATGGTGTTGCAGAATCAGACACAACTGTGAGACTGAACAGCAACAACAACAAAGGCAGACACCAATGCATCCTACAGCGGAGGTATGGGATGGTTGTGACCCCCTAAGGAAGTCATCCCCGCCAATGCCGGAATAACTCCCCGAAGAGATAGCAGCCTATCCTGGCACGTGAAAGTGAAAGTTGCTCAGTCGTGTCCAACTCTTTGCGACCCCATAGACTATACAGTCCATGGAATTCTCTAGACCAGAATATTGGACTGGGTAGCGTTTCCCTTCTCCAGGGGAACTTCCCAACCCAGAGATTGAACCCAGGTCTCCCGCATTGCAGGCAGATTCTTTACCAGCTGAGCTGAGCCACAAGGGAAGCCCAAGAATACTGAAGTGGGTAGCCTATCCCTTCCCTAGCGGATCTTCCCGACCCAGGGATTGAACTGGAGTCTCTGGCATTGCAGGCAGTTTCTTTACCAACTGAGCTATCAGGGAAGCCCTGCATGAGGTATAAACAAAATAGCTTTCCGCTCATCATGATGGCAACAAGGGCTTTGATAAATGAGAGTGAGTCTGTGCCTAGATAAGGAACAAGTCTGAGGATTGGCCACTTTGCTGTAGCATGGAGCCCTGCTGATGGCCTTGACTGAATGCTCTAGAGGAATAGTTTAGGGAGATCTGGGATAAAGGGCATAACACTTCTCTTTGGGGGTCTTTAGTTTCATTCTAGTCCTTCAGAGTAGCTGAAAAGCTCTCAAGAATGTTCCTCTACTCCATGACCTTCTCTTTCCCCCTTTTCTCACTTCCATGGATCCACTCATTTTCTATCTTTCTACCTATCTCCTGTGACTCTGAAGTGCTTTATTTTTTATTTCCTTTCATGTTGACAATTCACCCTACACTCCTTTACCATATTGATTATTTCAGGCACACAGCTCATCAATGAGACTACATTTTCCTTCAGCGCTGACGTTCTTCTGTTATTTCCCACAGCAGTCGAGTAGGGGGCTGGTCCACGATAGAGTCTCAGGAAATAATTGCTGGATTTCTTTTTCTTTCTTTTCTTTTATTAGAAATTGGATGTACTAGTTCCAACCAGATTGGCTGCTTGTATTGGAGACCCAAGGGCTTCTCCGGTGGCTCAGTGGTAAAGAATCCACCTACAATGCAGGAGTTGGAGGAGACACAGGTTTGATCCCTCAGCCCGGAAGATCCCCTGGAGGAGGGCAGGGCAACCTCCTCCAGTATTCTTGCCTGGAGAATCCCATGGACAGAGGAGACTGGTGGACTACAGTCCATAAGGTCACAAAGAGTTGGACAGGACTGCAATGGCATAACCCAGCACGGCACTGGAGACCCAATACAGCAGTGGCTTAATAAGACACATTTATTTGTCTCTCACATAATGCTATGGAGATGGAAGGCCCAGGGTAGGCAGGCAGCTTTGTTTCAGGAGGTCATCCTGGGGACTCAAGTCCCTTCTGTTTGCTGCTCTGTTTGTCTAGTTGCTCTTCTCACCCGCCTGGTCAAATGTAACGCATCGAGCAGCAGGATGGAGAACAACAGAAAAACGTAGAGTAAGGATGGCCCTCAGAGATTCTTCACATCCTCTCTGTTACCTCTGATTCATCAGATTCAGGCCACAGGACCACAACTGGCTGTAATGAAGGCTCAGAAGTATAATCTTTATTCTGTGGGGGCCAGATGTCCAAATAAAAATCAGAGCATTAATTAATTTCTAGCAGTGATTTTCAAGGTTTTTAACCATGATTCACCATAAGAAACACATTCTACATGACAATCCAATACAGGCATCACACACATTCAGAAATTAAAAGTTTTTTGAAACTATTTTTACCCCTTCTCTGGATAATGCATTTTTATATTTCATAAATGTTCTTTGTGACCAATGAATGGAGCATGGCCTGCAATTTGAAAGGGACTACTCTGAAAGGATGAGAGAAGAATCCTAGTGGGTAGTTAGGAGTCTCTATTGGGAAGGAAGTATTTGGGTCTGACCTTAGGCAAGATCAAGTACCTGCATCCTTTCTAGTGTACATCACAGTACTATCCACAGTACTGGATACATACAAGAAAATAAATAAGTCAACCAAAATAATCAGACCATGAACCAATTGGGCAATCAATGAAATCTTAGAGGGAATAAAGGTGAATCTCTACTGACGCTTGAGACAGAGTATTGAAGGCTAGAGGGGCCTTTCCACCAAGAGATCCTCTAAGGATGGGAAAAGAAGAAATTATTTTTGTCTCTTATTATGGGTTATGTGCAGATAAAACACTCACACAAATATCCATCCTATTGATTCTTCTGTATTTTAAGCTTAACAGATAATTCAGATCAAAACCAAATTGATCTGGTGTTAATTCTTTGTCATGGTCTCAAATTTATGAACTGCGTCAAGGGCAGTCTCATATTTTCATTGCGCTAGTGTATCTCCTAGACTATCCTAATTTACTTTTGTGCTAGAATAATCTATATAACAGATTTGTCATTCCTTCGATACATTTCAAGTCTGGGGAAAACCTCATACCGTGTGATGTTTTCTTCCTTGACAGTTTCAACTGACTTTTGTCAGATTTTTGACAGGGGAAAATAAAACCAACAACGTGAAGAACATTACACTGCATTTGTTTTCTGAGCAACAGTTTTGGATGAGTTTGAAATGACTTTTAAATGATGTCACAATCGATGCTTTAAAACAGGCCCAAATCCTTTGTGCTGCAAGCACTGTTGGCTTAATTAGTTCTGGTGGGGGCCGCATCGTTAACTGCCGGCTAATTGTGTTAGTGGGCTCCTACTGCAGCGCTGCCAGAGGTTTTGGTTTTGGTAAACAGTGCATTTCCATGGCATTCATTGAAGGACGCCTGGGTAAGTGGCAGGACAAGGGTGTGCTTTGCTACAGAGCTTTTCATTGTTGCAGGCAGGGCCTCCGAACCACTCACTCCCAAGTTTTTGGTCATCTTTCCTCACTGCTGGGAGAGGCCGCATCCTACCACTTTAGACCTAATGAGTAGCAAAAGAAGTCAGAAGTTTTTACTGCCTTCAAGGCTGCTAAAAGGCTTCTGAAGAAATGAGTCAGTGTTTTCAGGCTTGTTTTCATTCCACGTCCCAAAGCTCATCCGGATCGGCATCTGTGTTTGCTGCCTCGGGAGAGTGAGAGGCTAATTACTGGACAAAGCTGGGGATTAAGCTTCCCTCTTGCCCTCATGATGGAACAGTCCCTCTGGAACAGAGTTTAGGGCTTATTAGGAGAGCGGTGGAGAGAAAAGGTGCTTCCTCAGTGCAGCCCTTCCCCATGCTTTCTGGATAAAAAGGAATGAAATGTACAGGGCGTTTCATCTACCACCTTTGGCAATCACTAAGAAAACCTCGCAAGTCCCTTGCAGATGGGGTATCTCTTGCCATCTAGCCAAGCGATAAGACATGACAGGCACTTTATTGCATCAGAGCTGCACACCTTGAATGCATTTTGTGGCATAAGGCCAAAGTACAAATGACTTCCAACTCTCACAAAATGCAATATTCTTTCACAAATGCACTAAAACCCTTGCATTGGCTTATTACTACTAAGAAATGAAAAGTGCTTGAAAACTAAGGAGGACGTGAGGTTTCCTACCAGAGGCACCTAAGGGTCAGGCACCTTGACAGCCAATAAGAAGCTTCCATTTGCAAATGATGTTCAAAAGACATACCTTAATATAGTCAGGCTGGAAAAGGGCTCTGAAATCTGAGAGCAACGGGCTCTTCCTGTACCCCCAAAGGGCAAACGTTTAGGGCAAACAGCCCTAAAGGGTGAAATTGGTGCTGCCATATTGACCCTATGCCAGCCTCCTAGATTTGGATGATTTCTAGATTCTCACTTTCCTGAAAGACCGCACGAGGTCTTGCATGTTTATAAAAGAATTGCAAACACTTCTGGATCAACTTGGCTTCTAAAAATTTGCTTTTGAGGATGAAGCCTCCAGGTTAACTGTAATCTGGCTCTTCTAAATTCTTCTCTCCCAGAGACACATTTCTAGATGATTAGAGACTTCAGGTGGGACTGTTACTCTGCCTCTGGCTTTATGCCCTAAAATATGACCTAAGGCAAACTATCATTTCCCAGAAATGAAATATGTCATATGTTACTATTAAAGTGAACCAGAAAAACAGCATTCTATTACAATAATGGGTTTTTTAAATAAAAAAAGTAAATGTCAAATCCCCAAAGGAATAATACATATGTGATACTATTATTGAAACAGCAATACCAGCAATTCCATGAGGTACTTATATTTAGTATTTTTCCTATAGTAAAGGGATTTTATGTAAATCTTTCAGTAGAATTATTGTGTCAGAGGAAAATGAGAAACAGCATCACTTATTATGCATGCCATCAGTACATTTCTTGGAGGTGACGATTTGTCCATTATCACTCTAAATGGTGGGGATGCAAAAGTAAAATGAATAGAAAGTGTTCCTGCCTTCAAGGAGCTCACATTCCAGTCGAACCTGCAGATATAGCAACCAACTACAATGCAATGTCACAGTAGTTGTGATAAAGACTCCAACTGGTCCATGAGAGTACACATTATAAACAACGATTCTTCCTAACCAAAGTCCTCAGTATCCTTAATGACCTGTTAAAGCTTAGCTGGATCTTCACATAGCAGGATGAAAAGTGCATATGATGGAGATAGAACAGCATGGGCAAGCTTGTAGCAGAAAAAAAAAAAATGGCACATTTAGGTAATAATGAGTGGTTTCGAGTAGTTACAGAGGTAAGCCTGTCAAACTGCCTAATGTCAAATACTTTGATAGACTAGTCTGAGTTAAAAAAAAAAAAAAAAACCCTTGAGTGATTTGCGAGCAGTATAATTTGACAAAATGTATTTTGCACTGTACTCTATAGGACCAAGGCAGTAAAAATAGGAGACAAAATACTACATGAAATAAAACTGTCATACTCACCATGACTCATCTGTTAACTTATGAAAATACACTTACCTCAAGAAATGCAAGAAAATTGCTCACTTCACGTGCTTATGGGTGGATTGAACCTAATTTCGTAGCATTAAACCAATTTCCCACTGAGAAAACATGTCACAGAGGATGACATGAACCTTTATAATTATTAATAATATTTGATATTTCAATGTCACCTTTCATCCTGAGATCAGTCCTGTACACATGGGAACAGATAAGCTCCAAAGGAACAGAGATAATACTAATACAGTAATTCACACTGCATTTCTATCTTTTATATTCCAAGGGCTTTTCAGCCATGTATTTTTCTCGCTTTTAGAAAGTAGTGGATATAGTTGTAAAGCAGAAGTTTTTTTGAGCTCCTACCATAAGAAGTTTTCCGGTGGTGTAAGGACCACATCTTTCTGCACACAGCTATCCTTGGGAGATCACGTCCCTTTCCTTAGTTTCTTTCCCTGTTGATCTCCTTCTGAGAATCAACAGTGGGCTATGTTCTCATGGATTCTCCAACTTCCTTCAAACGATTAATATCATCATCATCATCATTACAATAATGGTGACTACTATTGAGGCTTGTAAAACACTCACTTTAGGCCTGCTTTGTTCCACGTTCTGAGAACTTTATATACACACCACGTTAAATAATTTCATACCAACATTATAGAGTAAGACTGTTCAACAGAACTTTCTGTGACGATGGACATGTTCCACATCTATGCTGCCCGATAATGTGGCCACTAGCCACAGAGGGATATTGGGTACCTGAAATATAGTTAGTGCTACTGAATAGTAAAAAATCTACCTGCAATGTGGGAGACCAGGTTCGATCTTTGGGTCAGGAAGATCCCCTGGAGAAGGGAATGGCTACCCACTCTACTATTCTTGCCTAGAGAATTCCCTGGACAGAAGAACCTGGCCGGCTACAGCCCATGGGTTCAAAAAGAGTCAGATACAGTTGAGTGACTCACACACAGTGCTACTGAGGAACTGCATCTTTCTTTTATTTAATTTTCATTGAAATACTCACATGGCTAGTGAAATTTATATACACATCACATGAAATAATTTTACACCAACATTGTAAAGTTTTGTTCAACAGACCTTTCTCTGATGATGGAAATGTGGCTAGTGACTATTGAGTTGGACAATACAGTTATATACTTTGTGGCTTATTTTTTTAAAACCCCGTTTTCATCATCAGTAAGAACTTAATGAAGACTAGAGTGAGTGACAAGCTCAGAAATATCTCAAAGCTTACAAATATTTAAAAAGAAGTCCTATATTTTATATTTGGAGAACTTTTATTTATATCTGCTCCCTGTTAAAATTTTATTTAAAAGATGCCTGTGGAATGGTAGGAAAGCACAGGATAATTTCTTAACAAAGAACCCTTATAAAAGATGTGGATGATGTCCTTAAATGAAATCTCATTGTCCTCCAACCATCCATATGGTCTGCAATGACAGGCACTAGTCCATCCATCCGATTACTTCCAAACGGAGACATTCACCACTACTTTTAAAATGGAGTGATGAAAGAGAGTTTTATGTTTTGGGTGTCCATGGAGAAACAGTCTTCAGATAAACGCTTAATTCACGTTTCTGCAATTCTCTCACTGAAACCACCTCCCCAGGATTTCTCTAGTGTGTGTGTGAAAATATGGGAATAAACTGTTTTGACGTGGAGAAATTGATTGTAAGACTTAATTGCGTTTCCGCTTAGTCCACTCTGTAACTTAGACTGTTAGCACTGCCAGAGCCTGAGACTGCAAGTAGCCTTTGGTTTGAACCATCTGTCGCGAAAATGTGACATATGTTTGCTTTGTTTACTCAACAACCAAGCGTAAACTGATACACTGGACAAGAAGTCCGTGTGTGGTGTGACTGTGTGTGTGTGTGTGCGCGTTTGTACGCGCGGCGTGTCTGAGGAGGGGGGGGTGCTTGTTGAGGGCTTCATACCCGCCCCCGAGGAACACGTGCACAGGAGCGCAGATCCGTCGGATGTCCCCTCGGTTTGGAGCCCGTGTTGATGCCCCCGCGCACTCCAAACAAAGCGCAGCCCGCAACCCAGCGGCCGCCGCCGCGTAGAGGGACACGCCTGACTGATGTGTAGTTGAATGGAGAGCTACGCAGCCCTCCGCTTCCTTCCTCCTTTTTCCCCCGCCCTTACACCCCGGCCTCAAACTTCAACCCAAGCCCCTGCCCTTTTCAATTACCCACCCTTCCGTCGATCAAACTGACCGTTTTGTCTCTCTCTCTCCTGGGAACCCCATTGTCTAGTACGATGGATTTGCATATTTGACAGCTGGGCTCACCTAGACGATGCAAACTCGGCTTCCCCAAGAGGTGAACTCAGACATCAGCAAAGATCCCATATGTAAGTCCTGAGCGGCTGGATGAGCTTGCCACCGCGAGCTGTTGCCCAGACCCCTCTCTGGACCCAGTGTAGACGTTGGTGCCCCGTGCGCCCCCGGGCGTGTGAAGAAGGGAGCGTGTTTTCAGGGCGGGGTGGGGTGGGGGTGGGCGTGGGGGTGGTCGGTCAGCAGCCTGGCCGAGAATGAGTGGTCCCAGGGGTTGGGGTCAAGGGCTGCGCGTGTGAACCTTTAAATTTATTATTATTTTAAATTTTACTCTTGAAACAGCCAAGATGGAGGTCAGCTTATAAATTTCCCCAAGCTAGGTCTGACGTGGTTGAAATGCAGTGGGCCAGGGGGTGCGCTTTTTGTCTCCTTGTTCAGGCTCGAGAAGAGAGGCAGAAACTGCGTGTGCATGTGCGAGTGTGAGTGTGAGCGTGTTGGCGTGGATGACTGGCTGGGCACATCCCGCGATCGCAGCCCCGAGGGCCAGGGTCTGAGTGTGTGTGTGTGTGAGTCACAGCCGCGGGTGACGTGGGGAGAAACTTTGCGTTGAGAAGGGTCTGGTTTGATTGTGCTAAGAGGGAAGGAAGAAAGAGGCCTTGTGCTTTGTGCGTGTGTGTGTGAAAGAGAGAGAGAGAACTGAGAGAGGGAGAGAGAGACTAGCGGCGCTCGCGGCCGGCTGCGTAGCGCTGTGTGTCCTGTGCGCGCTTGCGGGATCCGGCCCCGGGTCCCACGGCCCGCGAGTGTGTGCACCTACGGCGTCGTTGCGGGCGAGTATCTGAGGGGCTGGCGGTGTGCTGCGGGGTGGCGGGAGCAGGAACAGGCGGAGGGTCCTCCGGCAAAGAAATCTGGCCAAGGAACCCGCTGTTCGCCGCGCAGCTCGCAGTGACCACTATCATCCCTAAGGGACCTCCCGAGCCGGGGCTCTGCTCGGACAACACCCCGGCCCAACTTGGTCCTCTGCGCTTTCGAAGATTACCACATCTTTCTTCCTAGTGCAGAGAAGTGAGATTGGAAAGGGAAGGAGGGGGCGAGTACAACACCCGCCTCCCCCCCCCCCGCCCCAGTAAATAAATAAATAAACTGGCATCTCGCCGCAGCTGGTTAAGTCCAGGTTGGTAGCATTTGGATAGATTTCTCCCATTCTGTCGGTTTGGGAACCCGTCGCCTCGCCCTCATTCCCCTCTACCCGTCTTGTGGGCGTCCCTGAACTTTGGGGCGCAGCGTCTTGCGCGGCGCGGGGCTGCACCTGCCCTGGCGCTCCAGAGCTGCGGGCCCTGTGCGCTCGGCCAGGGTGACGGCGATGATGCGCGCGATTCCGGGGCGCTGGGCTAGTGTCTACGCGTCGCGGACGCTAGGAAACCGAGGACAACGCGGCGGGTAGGGGCGCGCGAGCCGGGTTTCAGCCCCAACCGGGACATCGGTTCCCCCTCTCGCGACTGCCTCTGAATGGAGGCGAGCCCGAGGAGGAGGGGATACGGCAACGGGGGGCAGCGATTGGTGGTTTGGGTGGAGAGGGCCGGCTGAGCCAGAGAGCTGGCGCGAGGAGGGGGCGGTGAACTTCCCGGGAGAAGGGGCTCTTTCCGCGCCAGGGCTGGCGAGAAAGCTGCCGCCGCCGAGTGCTTCGACTCCAGGCAGCGGCCGGCTCGCTCTCGGAAAGTAACGTTATTTATTTATTTGCTTGCGTTCAACCTCTTGGATTGGACCCAGTAGACACCCCCTTGGACTTTGGGAGCCCGCGTCTGACCTCTCCAGCCTTTACCCTGCGCGAGCGGGCGGCTCCCGGGAATACACGCACATGCACCCCCGAGGGGCCCCTCCCCGCGCCCCGACCCGGGTAGGGGTGGGCCCTCACCCGGGCGCTAAAAAGTCCCCCAAGGCTGAAGCCGGGGAGGGCAGAGGGGCGGGGGAGGCTCCAGCGCTCTCCGCTCTGGTTTCAAAGCGCACTCTCCCTTCCAGGTTGGGTCGGACCTGAACCCCTAAAAGCGGAACCGCCTCCCGCCCTCGCGCCAACCGTCCGCCCGGAGCTGAGTCGCCGGCGGCGGTGGCGGCGGACGGACCGGGGAGTTTCCTCTCGCCCTGGATGGAGCTGAACTTTGGGCGGCCAGAACAGCGCGGCAGTCCGGGGATCACTGCATGCTGAGCTCCCTTGGCGAGACCGAGCGGCAGGCCGGGATTTTCGGGGGGGCGGGGACCAGCTGCGCGCCGTCACCATGTTCCTGGCGACCCTGTACTTCGTACTGCCGCTTCTGGGTAAGTCGAGGCCGCCGCTGGCTTTCTTATCTGCGGAGTCTTTCCCGGAGTACTAGCGGCAGCAACCACCCCCCCATTCCCACCCCCCCCAAGTTGTGTTGCTGGTGCGGTGGGGTGGGAGCGGGAAGTTTCGTTGCTGAACCCTCAGCAACCCCGGCTGGGGAGTGGGGCGCGGGCGGCGCGGCACTTGCCCGCAGTTTCTTTTCCTTGGATTTTGTTTTCTACGTTTTGTATTGACCTAGCCTGCAGGCAATGAAAGGGTCTGAGCCCTCCAGCCCGGAGCCTGACGCTCCTTGCGAATCCACGGGAGCTCGCGGAGGCGCGGCGGGCAGGTGGGGTGTGGACTAGCACCCGACCAGGAGAGCAAAGTTGGAAGGGAAAAACTTTTTCCCCAATAGCATCTCAGGGCTCCCCACCGGGCGGGCCGGGGACCAGGGCTCGCCCTCACTGCGCCCAGTGCCCAGCCCGCTGCTCTCGCCTTCCGAAAGCCCCTGGGCTTCAGTCGGGCCCGGCGGAGCGAATGGCTGGAACCGGGGCCGGCGGCCCTGGAGGTCGAGCGGACGCTGAGGCCGGTGGGTCCCGGGGCGGCAGGGCCGGCGCTCGCGGTGGGCAGCGCTGGCTCGCGGGCAAATGGCGAGAAACCCGCAAGCTTCGGGATGGAGTAGGGGAAGACCGGCGGCAGGAGGTGCCGGGGCGGGAAGATGGGCTCTGGGGAGTAGCGGGGCGGGCGTGCCCGGTGCGCCGGGAGCCCCAGAAGCCGGGTCCTGCGCGCGTCCTCCCTCCCCGCTGGCGCCCCCGCGCCCCTGCCCCGCCGCACTCACGCGCCCTCCCCTCCGCCCGCAGACGTTCTCCTGTCGGCCGAGGTGAGCGGCGGGGACCGCCTGGACTGCGTGAAAGCCAGCGATCAGTGCCTGAAGGAGCAGAGCTGCAGCACCAAGTACCGCACGCTCCGGCAGTGCGTGGCGGGCAAGGAGACCAACTTCAGCTTGACCTCGGGCCTCGAGGCCAAGGACGAGTGCCGCAGCGCCATGGAGGCCCTCAAACAGAAGTCCCTTTACAACTGCCGCTGCAAGCGGGGCATGAAGAAGGAGAAGAACTGTCTGCGCATCTACTGGAGCATGTATCAGAGCCTGCAGGGTGCGCGCGACCGCCTCCTTGCCCCTCCCCCAGCCCCTGAAGGCAGGGGCCCCCTAGGCCCCGGGGTCTGGCTGACCTCATCTTCCACTCGGTTGTCCCCAGCTGCAGAATGAGGACCTTTCATGGGCCCTCAGGGACGTCGGCAGCTGGTGTTTGCTGCCTCCCTAGCAGCACTGTCGGGGCCTGGTTGTTGGGAAACCCGTGATGGGGTGGAGGGACATCCCAGGGACCCCTGCTGACCTCTCTGAAACTTGGTCAGAACATCGGAGTTAGGAATCCATTAAAGGCCGCCTCGAGGAACCTGCGACTTCCCTCCAAGGAGGAGCACTGGCTCCACAGGATAATCGGAAAGCTTGCACTGTGTCTTGCCTGGAGTTTCTCTCTCTCTTCTCCCCTTCTATTCTGACACAAGATAAAGAATTCAGACTAAAAAGTCCAGTGGAATCTATTCTATCTTTACCATCCCCCCACCTCCAAACCTGATCAAAGGCAGATGTGAGGGTGGGGGAAATTGTCATCTTAGATGATCTGCGTCTTGAACCAGCTAGTGTGGTTCAGCCTTGGTTCATACAGAAATGACTCAGAGAGGGACAGGTCTACTTGTTACAGTCATCCATTTCAATGGCAGTTTTTTGGTCCTTGTGTGCAGGAGGTGGCTCATGTTTGTAAATCTAACGCAAACATTCAGTGCCTTCATTCTCCACTGAGACTCTGGCTGAAAATCTGTAATATACAGATTTGACCTCTCAGCTGCTACTTCCTCCAGAACCTGTTAATGAAAACCTATTTCAGAAGCTGACTGTTTAATAGCCAGAGTACCTGCTTTCTGACCTTATGCCATGTTTTGGGAGCAAAAAAAAAAAAAAATCGGGGCAGTGGGGGCTCTTTTGGGTCACCTTTCTTCCATTGGCTCCTGGAGGCAATCTGGGCTTGTGACGTCACTGATTCCTTCCTCCCTGGTTTCCTTCCTTTGCAAAGAGTGGGAGAGTTTTCTGGCAAGATTAGCCTGGGTTGTTCTTCAATGTTTTCATGGCACTCTGGGGAGAGCAAGGACAACAGAGGCAGAGAGAATGAAAAGAAATAACCAGAGCCAAATAGATGCATTTGAAATCTTTGAAAGTTTCAGCGTCTTTTTGTTACACAATCATAACATAATTAGAATTCAGATTCAGTAACAAAAACTGCCTGAAATATGCCTGTTTTCCAATCTGAGCCCAATCTTTCTGTTGTTTTTAGGAAATGATCTGCTTGAAGATTCCCCGTATGAGCCAGTAAACAGCAGATTGTCTGATATATTCCGGGTGGTCCCATTCATACCAGGTAAGCAGATTCATACTTCTACTCTGATGCCTTCGCCTGCTTGAAATCCGTTGGCTTGCATTCCCTTTGGCTCTCAAGCAGTGTATAAGGAGATCGTTGAATGGCACAGTGTTTCTGGGAAATTAGAAACAGGATGATGATAATGAAGAGGCAGAATGCCTAGAGATGATTGTACGACTTGAAAGTAATTCTAAATGAAGTAAATGTGGTGTGGTGGTTTGAAAGAGGTTGGAGGGAAGTGACTTGGTTGAATTTCTCCCCCCGCCCCACAATAAAATATGATTGGCCAACTCTTGCAAAAGGGAGTGCCACTTCTGTCTGTAGGTGGCAATCGTATTCTCTTCTTGCTGCATACTGTACACAGTGCCTCCCTGGAAATGGGATCCTTTTAAATGATGCTGCTTTACTTTACAAGATGCTTGAAGATAATCTTAGATTGTTGAAGACTCTTGGACAGACTCACGTGTCTGCCTTTGATTTAAAAGATTAAGCTCTACTATTTGTTAACATTTTTTTGTTTTGTTTTTAATTTTTCCTGAGCAAGTGTGTGCATATACGAAAGAATATGTTACTGCCCTTTCAAAAGTGGTCTCACTTCCCGTGGTTTGTTTTGTCTTTGCAAAGCTACATTTGGTTTGGAAGTGAACTTCGTTTTAGAATTAAGTTTTCCATAACATCTGCATTCAGATAGCCCCACAAATAATGAGTGAGGCAGTAATTTCCCTTAATGACATACAGATTCCAGACTGATGTTGTCTTTATTTGTTTACAATTAAGACTTTCTCAAGTATATATGGCCATCACAAATTGTATGTTTCTTGGTGGTTAAACGTGGTGGTTCACATTGAATGTGATTCTATGAGATGGAGGTTTGGTCCTGGTGAGAGTGTTCTAGTGTTCTAAATGTTTTATGCTTTCCTGCAGAAAGTCATAGAACCAAGAAAGTATGTAAATACTGAAATTATGTGTATTATACATACATTCATTCACAGACATCCATTGAGCACCTGCTGCATTCTTACCATTGGTAGTTTGGCAGTGAGCCAGATAAAAGTTATATCTGCTCCCGTGACGTGAATCTTAGAAGCAGCCAGCAGCTGGCATTTATTAAGCTCTTGTTATGTGCCAGGCACTGTTTAAGATCTTTTCATCATTGGCTTATGTAGTCATCATCAAGTGTGTCTTACATATTGTTATTTCCATTTTAGAGATGAGATGATTGAGGCAAGGGGAAGTTAGGAAACCAGCCCGAGATCACAGAGCTCCTAACTGGTGGAACCAGAATTTAAACTCAGATTTATTTGCAGGGTTTTGTAACATTTGTCTCTAACTGCTCAGAGTGTGCTCCTCAGACCATCAGCATGGACTGATGTCACCTGAAAGTTTGTTAGAAGTATGGAATCTCAGGCTATTTCCCAGAGCTGTGGGATGAGAATTTACATTTTAGGAAGCTCCCTGGGCTGAGTGCTTTATATGCTCAAGAAGCTTGAGAATCACTCCTCTCTATTATTTTTTTGGTTCAGAGAAAAAGTGTGTGTGTATGTGTGTGTGTGTGTTTGTGTGGCCTGTTTCTGGGATAAAATATAAGAGGACAAGTTTAGTGTCAGAGGCATTCATACATGATCCTAAATATGTTGATAGCTTATACCCCAAATCCCTATTTATGTCCTTTGTCCCTTTGGCCCTGCCAGGACAAGTGGCTCAGACAGTGGATCAGGAATGCGCAGACAAGAGTATATGACCATCAGAGTTTTTGTGTTAGCAGATCAGTAAGAGCTAGGGTGGGGTACCAGAAACCTGGCTGACCTTCCTGGTACTGTGAGGGGCAGTGCCTCCTGCTGGCTGCCTGTGCCCTGGAAGCATTACTGCTCAGTTTTTGTACCAATGCCTGAAAGGATATGAACCCTTCTCCCCTGCTGAGAAAGTGAAAGTAAGGAAATAGGTAAGGAAGAAGGTTCATCTGGGTTTTAATTTCAAAACTGTTTTGAACTATAGGGCTGTAATAGACTCATTTTACTCTCTCTGGGTCTCTGTTTTTTTTGGTATAATGAGACCATTGAAGTAAAAATCCCCAGTCCTAACAGTCCATGATTCTGAGGGTAGATTGAGGTCATCTCCAAAATCCCCCTCTTTTCAATCCTTACATTCTTTCTCCACTTAAAGTGACCTGGCCATTCTTGGATACCACTGGCTTGTCTGGATTTTTTTTTTTTTTTTTGATGGGTATCAAATGCTTCTGCCTGGACCAAGTCCCACCGATTCATTTTTTTGGATCGCTCTCTCAAACAGATATGTTTTCATAACAAACATGTTGTAAGACCCAGCCTGCCGAGGACCCAGAAGTCATAACTCAGGGCCAGGAAGATCTTGTCTGGAGCTACATTTTATATCTCAAGGGCATTGGATTTAGGTTCCAGCTGTAATGAGCTTTGACCTCTACAGTGACTATGTTCCTTAAGTGGGTATAAGAGAGCCAAATGGAGCCTCGAGAGGTTTCGAGCCATTGAATAATGCGTATGATCCAGTTTGGCATTTGTAGGATGGAGAGGGACAGAGGATCGGGATGATGAATGCTGCTCTTCATGGTTTGAATCTGAGTTTCTAGAACATCTCTTCTGTTTTAAGACTGTCTCTGAGGAAACCAGGACAGCAGGGCCTTTGCCTTTTACAGATAGGGTAGCCATCAGAGTTTCCATATTTGGATGTCTCTGCCCAAGGTGAAGAGAATGTTTATCCACATACGCTAAGGGTGAGCTGAATCCTTTCACTGAACAAGACATGTTTGACGTTCTTGCTTTTCCATTTTCCTTGGACTCATCAAACCCACAGCTATCATTGCCACTGTTTACTTGATCACTAGTTAAAAGGCCATATGGAGATATTATCAGTGATGGGAACAAGGAAGGGACCAAAAATAAGGTAGAATAATGTTAAAACTGTCATCTGAAGCCTGAACTGCAGAAGGGAAATCAAGCGGGCTAGTCTGGCGAGAATTGAGGTGGGAAGTTGGAGGGATTCTTCTCCTGGAAGCACAATAGCAGAAGTGGAAGCATTGGCCTCCAAGGCACTTTGAAGGGCTCTAGGAAGTGCCCTTTCTGTGGGTGGATGCTGGTGTGGTTTTTAGGGGTCCCACCACACAGTGAGCTAGAGGACACAAAGGAACAAGTGAGTCAGTGCAAGAGGACGTTGGAAGAGAGGACCAAACCCAGGAAAGTGTCTTGGGAGCCATGAGGGCAGAGCTGTGTGGGTGCTCAGAGTGTCTGAGGTTGGAGCTATCAAGTGATAATTTCACATCTGTGACTCTTAGCCATGACTTTACTCTTTCACTTCCATTCTGCCTCGCCTTTTCTTCCTCATAAAAGTTCAAATGCAGCAAGAAATAAATAGTAATTTGAAAGGACGATGAGCCTGTTGGCACTGTTTTTGGACTCTCTGGAGGGGGAGCGCAAAGCAGTGAGAAATTTGAAAAGTGGAGTGGGTGCTGAGAAAAGCCTGGAGATGGAGGATCAGAGAGTGGATATAAGCCCCTCAAAGGCAGCAAGAGATTTTTTTCTAAGAAAGGGCTCCAAGATTTAAAAGGATTGGTTGGGAGGTTGGATTTCGTAGAGAAGAGTCAAGAAATGTCAGACCTTCCTCAGGGGTAATCAAAGTCAATGGTATTTGCAAACAAGCGTCAAGTGGAGAGATTGTGGGACAAGAGTGATGCTGGTATTTGAACATCCTTTATCTATTTTGGTGAAAGACAAAGTTCTAGTTCTCTGGCTTTGCAGCCATTTCCCTACCAAGTCCCAGAGAGTGGCTTAGATTTTCACAGGAAACTCAGGATCTTGAGGTTGGTTCCCAAGTAATTGGAAATGGCTTTCTGCAGCATCAGATGCCCTTAAGCTCTCCTGAGTCTGGCTCCTTTTTGAATGATGCTGTAAATCATGAGCCAAGTTTAACTTTTCTGTTTCAATGCACCATCATATTTATGTAACTATTAAATGAAAAGTTTCTTAAAATGTTTACATGTTGAAGAAGAGCCTTGTAAGACCATCTGCTGTCTTGTCAAATCATGACAAGATAGAAACGCTTGTTAAGTACTAGCTGCTAGGGGTGTGTGGTGGTCCTCTCCTTTTTATTCAGCTCTCTAATTGTGTATCCCTATGTTGAGAACCCCATAAGTCTTTTGTTCTCTATTCTGGCATATATTAAACTCCTTCACGGCCTTCCAGGTGGTGCAGTGGTAAAGAATCCACTTGGTAATGCAGAAGAAGCAAGAGATGCAGATTGGATCCCTTGGTTGGGAAGATCCCCAAGAGTAGAAAATGGCAACCCCCTCCAGTATTCTTACTTAGAAAGTTCCATGGACAGAGGAGCCTGGCAGGCTACAGTCTATGGGGTTGCAAAGAGTTGGACACCACTGAACGACTGAACACACAGCATACGGCCATCTTCCTAAGTCACCTTGGCTCTGTCCTCCCTCTCAAAGCCACTTCACCTCTCCAGTCAAGCTCACTGTGTAGGCCATTCCCAGGTATTTGCTTTCCCATGCCTTGACACTTGGCTTTGCCTCCGTTTGGGAAGTTTCTATTAGTTCTTTAAGACCAAGATCAGGTTTCATCTCTTAGGGCCGTGCTGGAATTCCCCCAGACAGGCACTTCCACTCAGGATTCTCTCACGCTGCAGTTTGCTCTTGCCTTTATGATAGCTGTTAATCACAGCCTATCGAGAGGACTTATTTATGCGTCTGTCTTTCTCACTGGAAAGTCAGGGATTTGCTTGTGATGCCTGGTGTTTGCTCAGCATCGAGCATCCTTCCCGGCTCTGAGCAGGCATTAGCGCAGCCATATGTGCTAAATCACTTCAGTCCTGTCCCACTCTTGCAACCCCATGGACTGTAGCCCGCCAGGCTCCTCTGTCCATGCGATTCTCCAGGCAGGAATACTGGAGTGGGTTGCCGTTTCCTACTCCAGAGGATCTTCCTGACTCAGGGATTGAACTGGCGTTTCTTACACCTCCTGCATTGGCAGGCAGGTTCTTTCCCACAAGTACCACCTGGGAAGCCTTTATCAACCATAGGTGGTTGAATATCAGAGAAGAGCCTTAGAGATCTGGTCCAGTCCTTTGCTTTTACAAAATTGAAGTTCAGAGATGGGAAGCCATTTGGCCTGGGCCACATTGCTTGAGGGTCTCCTCCAGAACCTTTTCTTGGATCTGGTACTGCCTTAGAGGATGTTGGTATTGGCCTCTTTCTGTTCTGCCTACTGTCTGAACAGACATCATCTATCTCTGGGACCTCAGCTACCATGAACACTGATGACTCAGAGCCTTCCCTCCTACTCTTCTCCAGCCTCCCTGAGCTCTAAACCAGCATTTCCAGTTGAATCCTAGCTGAATCCATCAGGATGTATCTCAGTTACTTCAAACTCAGTGCATCCAAAATGGATCTCATCATCTCTCCCCTTTTCTCCTTACATCCTCCTCTCCCTGAGTCTCTTGTCTTACATAAAGGCATTGTCTGCCTAACTTGTAAGCTTTGGAATCATCTCCACCACCTCCCCTCCCCTCCTCAACTCCTTCCGCTGGACCCATCACTAAGTCCTCCTGAAATTACCTACTCTTTTTTTGAATTGCCTTTCTCTCCATTCCCTTAGTCTACCTATCTTATCTTTCACTTGAGCTTTGCATTGGCCTTCTTATTGGCCCCACGCCTGTGTCTAGTTTCTCCTTGTTCAACCTGGCCTCCCATCGCCGGATGTTACTTTAGCACCTTGCTAACTTCAGGAGTGATCTGGTTTCAGTCTCCCTTGTTAGATTCTTCTATTAATCAGCCTCCCATCTCACCCCAGTCACCCGTGTCTAAAGAAACTAGGTTGACCAGCTGCTGTCCCACCAGTCCTCTGGGCAGCTTTGGGCCTCTTTCATCTTTGTGCATGCTGATGCTGGAGAAGGGACACGTGTTCCAGAGTGCACTCACTTGAGCGGACCTCCAGCTCTGCTGCTTGTTTTGGGCCGGTCATGTGATCTCCCTGTGTCTCAGAATCCTTGGATATAAGATGAAATGGTGATACTACCTCCTTTACAGGTTCTTGGAAATTAAAAAGGCTATATGTAAAAAGCCTTGCCTCCTGCCTGAAATATAATTGGTCCTCAATAAAATCTCAGTCGTTTTTAATGCTGTGCCAAGGCCGTGTTAGCTGTCAGCTCACTCCTGACTCCAAAAGTGGGGCTCGTTCTCGACACACCATGTTCCCTGGTCAGGGCTTCCCAGGTAGCTGAGTGGTAAAGAATCTGCCTGCCAATGCAGGAGATACCTGAGACGTAAGTTTGATCCCTGGATTGGCCGGATCCCCTTGGGGAGGAATGACAGCTCACTCCAGCATTCTCGCCTGGATAATCCCATGGACAGAGGAGCCTGGTGGGCTTCAGTCCATGGGCTCACACAGAGTAGGATGCGACTGAGTGACTGAACCTGCACACGTGATTCCCTGATCATGGAGCTGTGATTCTATGTCTTGAAAAGCATAGCAACCCCAAGCTTTCAGAAAGGCTGCTCATCAACTGGCTTGGACAAGAAAGAAGAAATCTATCCAATATCTAAAGGGCCCTGGAGGAAAGCCCTAACTTTTAATAACCCAATTTGAGTTTTAAATCCCCGCTGGGGAGGGTCTTCCTTTTGCCTGCTCTGATCCCCCTGTTCCTCTGGGGCCGGATCCTTTCTTTGGCTCTTGCTGCAGCTGGCTGTCATCCTGGGTTGGAGCTCTTTCTGTACTTAAGGATTCTTGTGATCAGCTTACCCTTCTCAGCTTGACTGATTCCCATTCTTCTAACCTCTCCCCATAAATCTTCTCTGCAACGCCCCTCATAGCGGGAAGAATTACTGCTGCCTGAGAAGGGCATGCCTTAAACCTGGGAAAGGCTTCCGTCTCCACAGGCCCTGCTAAGTACACTTCCATTTCATTTTCACAGACCACTACTTTTGGCTTTTATTCTCTTACTCTCCAGCCACTCAGCGATCCATGTTTATGGTACGACAGTAAGAAATTACAAACAGGTAGGAAAGGAAAGCAAATTTAAACCATTCATAGTCTCAGCTCCCAAAGATAACCACTGTAAACATCTGATATGAGCCTTTGCAGCTTTCCCCCATATATATGAATATATATAACTGTGTGTGTACATATATATTTTTCTTTTTTACAAAAATGAAGTTGTAGCCTACACATACTTTCTTATTACCTGCCTCATGACCTGAGGAATCTGGGTCTTCTCACATCACTGACCACTTCCTAAAGGCAAGTTTTATTATTTAGATGAACTGTCAACCTTGAGAAGTTTCATGAGTAAGGCTCAGGTCTTTCCAGTATCTCAATACTTCTGGCAACGGCCAGAATGTTCCAGTGCAGACTGTAGAAGTAGAGACAGTCAGATATTTTGCATAGAATTACTGTAGGTCCTGTTACCCAAAGAGGGGAGATAAAACATCAGTGAGTGACAGGTAATTGCATGAACTGAAGATTGTTACAAGGTGCAAAATTATTTATAGCCAATATGTCTGTCCTCATTCCTTCCCCTTAGTCTTCTGAAGTATTTCTTTCTGCCACCTCTTAATTTTTCTGCTGTCGAAGCTTATTTTTTCCAAAGGATGTCCTTTTTTTTGTTGTTGTTGCTATTCTCTGGGATACAGTGGAGAACTGTCAAGAGAAGTCATCAGGATTGTTTTATCCAAAGAGCACTGGTCCAGGAATCAAGAGTCTGTGTTCTGCCTCCAGCAGCTAGCCAGTGACCTTGGGCAAGTTTTTGCCTTTCCAAAGAGACACCTTCTCCTTTTGTAAAATGAGGGCAGCAGCTGAAGACGACCTGTAATGTCTTCCTTCTTTCTCCAAGGGCCTGACTATGGAATCTTGTGTTATTCTGTGACTTACTGTTTTCCTATCCAGCCTTTTCTTCCTACCAGAGAAAATCATCATCTCGCCATATACATTTTCATATTAATAACATTTATAAAGCATGATGTATTCAATATGTACCTTACTTTGCACCAGAGTGTATTTAAAGCATCTCATTTGAATACATGCAAGAAGATAAAATAAGAAAGTGGAGAAAATAAAGAAGAGGGGAAAACGAGAGTAGGAAAGAGAAAAGGAAGCCAGGAGTGAAGACAAAATGCATGTCATAAGATTATATTTTAACAAATCAAATTATTGGAAGTGCAGTGCGAAAACAAAGGGATAAATATAATCCCCAATGGTAGATGCCATAGGACTTTTGGAGGTCATTCTAGTCCAATCCTTTTATTTTACTGATAAGAAAACTGAGAGTTCCATAAATTTCCAGGACGGTGAAACATAAATTGTCGAGGACAGTGATGACAAGTAAAATTAGGTATGTGTTTGTTTTTAAATTGATATTTGAAATTCTCCATCTCCTGGCATTTCCTCGCCTCCTTTAAATTGTCCTTCACCTGCTCCTCAGCCTGCACCCTTTTAGCTTGCCAGACTTTGTTCTCACAGTTAGAGCGAGAAGCACAGCCTTTGACTTCAGTTAAAGGGTTGGCTGTCCATTGTTTCGGAATTATTTCAGAACAAGGGTTAATTAATAGGTCTCTGTTTGGCAACAGAACCCAGTGGCCAGAATGTTCATTTTCTTATCTTCTGACCCCCTTCAGAATTGTCTGCAGTGAAAACTAAGAAATTATTTGTTGCTTTAAGCCTGCCCAGCCTTCACATTAAAAAAAAAATTAATCTTTTGTCTGGATTTTTTTTTGTTAAAGAAACTAACCGCTTCCCGTAATTTAGAGACTCAACTAGCTGGGTCAGTGATGAGAACGAATGGGTAATTTGCATAAGGGGCTAATTTATTATGTCCCCTGGGCATTTCTTTCATCTCTCTTCCCATTCTAATTAATGTTCTAAGAGGGTCTATCACCATATCAGAAATTAGGGGTGAAAGCAGCCATTGTTAACCTTTATTCTTATGATTTTTTATCTTCTGTGATCTTTTAACCATTTTCTTTTCATATCCAGGGATTTGCACAGATAGAGCTGGGGAGTGCAGGGAGAGGAGATTTTAGGGGTGTGCTCTTTTCTGATCTTTCTTCAAATAGTGGGTTGCTGTAAAAACAAAAATGACTCAGGGTAGCTTTCCAACCACAGAGGGATTTGTAAAACACACAGAAGGGTACAGTCATGGTGCAGAATTGTTACTGAATTTGAGCCCTCTAGAAACATCTATATAAACATGTATATACACACGCACAGATAGAGATACATTTATATATCTGCCTGTTCACGTGTATATGTGTGTATTTATAGCATGTGTGAGTGTGGATGTCTGCATTATTAAACATTTTGCCTCTAAAAGATCTTGACACGTGTTTCCGTCAGTTCTGGCTGTGACAAAGACAGCTGTGTGTGAGAGTGTGTGACACAGCTGAGGAAAGGCAAGAGAACAAGCAATTTCTTCGAAAATCAATTGCAATTTACTCCCACTAAATTGGCCCATGGTCCGCCCCGTCCAAGCATTAGCATATGACAGACTTTTAATCATTTGGTCAAATGGCCTATTTCTGGTCAAACCACAGTTGCCTCTGGGGCTCTGCCCTTAGTCCTGGAGTTGTATTGTCTCCAGACCTGCTGTCTCTTTAAAGAGGATGTATCTGTGGGGAGAGGAGTTCCTTAGGGGAGCCCCTGCTGAGTGCCCTCAAGGCCATTATTTCCTTTTGATCCCCACCTATGCTAAAAGGTGAGCTTCCCTGGTGGCTCAGACCCTAAAGAATCTGCCTGTAATGTGGGAGACCCAGGTTCCATCCCTGGGTCAGGAAGATCCCCTTCAGGGAATGGCAATCCACTTCAGTATCCTTGCCTGGAGAATTCCGTGGACAGAGGAGCCTGGCAGGTTAACAGTCCATGGGGTCGCAAACAGTCAAACTTGACTGAGCAGTTAACACTTAACAGTATGGTAAAAGGTAGGTATAATATTCTGATTTCTGAAAGGGAAACCTGAGATCAGAGAGGATGATTAAGTTTCTCAGCACCACACCGCCAATAAGTAGAAGAGTTAAGTCTCACATCTTATTCATGCATCTTCAAAGCCTGTGCTCTTTCTACTGTTATGTGATGAAATTTTAAGCACAGACCTGATCCTTTATTGAGGAGGAACCTACGTAGTTCCTGCTGTCTTCCCTTAATTCCCAGTTTCCTTTCCTCTGTCTTCCACCTTAAAACACTATTTGACAAAAGGCCTTTAAAGTTGAAATATAAACCAATATCTATTATTTTAGTACTTAGCCCTGCATTCCGATGGGTTCTTAATTGACAAGTAAAATCCAGAACACGCATGCTATTAAAACCATTCCTGCGGAACTGCAGAAATATTAACCAAAGAAGCAATTTCTGGTTTGTATCTTTTTTTTTCATTTCAGTGTGAGATGGAAGGATTCTAAAGTAGAGCAGAATGCTTAGAGCCATTTTTTTTGTCATGTTGTTGTATAAATAGCATTACACAGTGGTAAAGAAAGGAATACATACTTCAGTCCCACCTTAAGGTGACCTAAGAGGCTATTCATTTGTCTTCCGTCATACTGGTACCACTTTCCTTCACGTCCCTCTGATGGTGTAAGAAGCACCATGCCAACTGTTACTCCTGTTGCCCTGTGTACATTATTGTTTTGTGTATAGTTAATAATGTATGAAAATAAGTATTGATTGCATTCTTTGTAGAAATAGGCCAGCAGGTTTCCTAAAGCCCATGTTTATGAAATGTTTCATTGATCCCTATTAGTATGAGTTTCAAATAAACTCTGGATGAAGAAGATACCAGGAGATCAGAGAATTCTGGAGAGTTCTTGATGGAACTATTATATTTTCATATGTTTAGAAATGGCAAGTGGGATTTGAATGGGAGGAGTGACCAGGTGAACTCTAAACATACTCCTGATGGAAATGGTTACCCTCCCCATGAGACCTTAAGAAAAATAAAAATAATAATTAGCAACAGCTATGAGAGGCAGTGAGCTAGGTGTTTTACATGCAATTGCTTGTGTTAACCTTGTTTAGTAGAAGGTACTCTTAGCCCCACTTCATGGCTAAGAAGACTGAGACCCAAGTAAGGAACTGGCCTGAGGGCACATGCCTAGGAATGGATGGAGCCACATTTTCACCCAGGAGGCCTGGCTCCAGAACCCATGCTGTAGTGTCCATTTGGCTTCAGCAGTACCTGAACTGTGAACTTCCTGATGTTCAAGCTGGTTTTAGAAAAGGCAGAGGAACCAGAGATCAAATTGTCAACATCCACGGGATCATGGAAAAAGCAAGAGAGTTCCAGAAAAACATCTATTTCTGCTTTATTGACTATGCCAAAGCCTTTGACTGTGTGGATCACAGTAAACTGTGGAAAATTCTGAAAGAGATGGGAATACCAGACCACCTGACCTGCCTCTTGAGAAATCTGTATGCAGGTCAGGGAGCAACAGTTAGAACTGGACATGGAACAACAGACTGGTTCCAAAGAGGAAAAGGAGTACGTCAAGGCTGTATATTGTCACCCTGCTTATTTAACTTATGTGCAGAGTACATCATGAGAAATGCTGGACTGGAAGAAGCACAAGCTGGAATCAAGATTGCCAGGAGAAATATCAATAACCTCAGATATGTAGATGACACCACCGTTATGGCAGAAAGTGAAGAGGAACTAAAAAGCCTCTTGATGAAAGTGAAAGAGGAGAGTGAAAAAATTGGCTTAAAGCTCAGCATTCAGAAAACAAAGATCATGGCATCTGGTCCCATCACTTCATGGGAAATAGATGGGGAAACAGTGGAAACAGTGTCAGACTTCATTTTGGGGGGCTCCAAAATCATTGCAGATGGTGACTGCAGCCATGAAATTAAAAGACGCTTACTCCTTGGAAGAAAAGTTATGACCAACCTAGATAGTATATTTAAAAGCAGAGACATTACTTTGGCGACTAAGGTCCGTCTAGTCAAGGCTATGATTTTTCCTGTGGTCATGTATGGATGTGAGAGTTGGACTGTGAAGAAGGCAGAGCGCTGAAGAATTGATGCTTTCGAACTGTGGTGTTGGAGAAGACTCTTGAGAGTCCCTTGGACTGCCAGGAGATCCAACCAGTCCATTCTGAAGGAGATCAACCCTGGGATCTCTTTGGAAGGAATGATGCTAAAGCTGAAGCTCCAGTACTTTGGCCACCTCATGCGAAGAGTTGACTCACTTGGAAAGACTGTGATGCTGGGAGGGATTGGGGGCAGGAGGAGAAGGGGACGACAGAGGATGAGATGGCTGGATGGCATCACTGACTTGATGGACGTGAGTCTGAGTGAACTCAGGGAGTTGGTGATGGACAGGGAGGCCTGGTGTGCTGCGATTCATGGGGTTGCAAAGAGTCGGACACGACTGAGCAACTGAACTGAACTGAACTGAACAGGAGAGATAGTCCCTGAAAGTCAAGAGCACAAACTGCATGAAGTCATAGACATTTTGTGCTGAGTTATATACACGTGTGTAGGTGTGTGATTGGAGAAGGCAATGGCACTCCACTCCAGTCCTCTTGCCTGGAAAATCCCATGGACGGAGGAGCCTGGTAGGCTGCAGTCCATGGGGTCGTGAAGAGTCGGACGTGACTGGGTGACTTCACTTTCACTTTTCACTTTCGTGCTTTGGAGAAGGAAATGGCAACCCCCTCCAGTGTTCTTGCCTGGAGAACCCCAGGGACGGGGGAGCCTGGTGGGCTGCCGTCTATGGGGCTGCACAGAGTCGGACACGACTGACGCGACTTGGCAGCAGCAGTGGCATGTGTATGATACTCGCAGGTAATATATATTATATATAAAATAAGTACACCATAACGAAGAGGAGAATTGGTTGGTTTCTGTGATCTCTGTTGACTTTCAGTGTTTTGGTGTGATAGAGCGGCATTTCTGTCAGATTCACTCATCACATACTTATTGAGGACGTATGATGAGCCTAGTGGGAGACCTAGGTGATTCAGACCCCACTGGTGTCTTTAAAATTTCTTTTTTCTTGTTTTAGGGACAGGAATGAAACAAAACGAAACAAAATAGGTTATAGGTATATAACAAAACGAAAAAAAATAGGTTTTATGGATAGGTATAAAAGAAGCAGATTATGTTGCAAAGTGGTAGGCAAATAAGTAGAACTCCACACAGGCTCAGATGTAGCCTTAAGGAGAGAATATCTGACTAGATGGAGATATGGACCAGAAAAGGCTTCTGAAGGGACTTTGAGCTGGGTTTTGAGGAGTAGATAGAAGTTTCCTACATAGAGGTGGTTGGTGGGGGGAGCATTCCAGGCAGGGGCAACAGCATGGGCAAAGATGCTGAGTGTCCAGGTTGCAGTTATAAGCTGCTGGAGACGTCAGTATGAGCAGCAGTGGGAGACAAGCTGGGCAGAGAGGTGGGCTTTTCATACTCAGGCTTGGCCTTTGTCTCAGCAGAACCAGGGAAGGATGATGGCTCGTGTATCTTAGCACTATCGGGCTTTTTAGGTTGAATCCTATGAAATTGCCATTTTTGCAGGTCAGCATGGTAGAATAGCACACGTTTCATATGGCTCAACCTAATATAGTTTTGTGTCATAAAAGCACGTAGGGTTCTGGATGCTCCCAGACTGGAGAACGACCTAGGGTTAGGGTTTGTAACTCCTCATCTCAGAAGGTACCTGTTTATCTCAGCTCCTGATGGACACAGAGCAAGTGTAGGTCAAGTTTAAGCTTCTGTCTTTCAGACCTCCTCCTTGCGGGGAGAAGATGCCAAAGGCACCATTGCACACAGCTCCCCGTTTAGGTCCCCAGGGCGGGCAGAAGAGCCGGAGTCCGTGAGGCTGCATGGACCTCACAGGGTGGGCTCAGAAAGGGAGTGGGGCACCCGGAGAGCAGGTCGCAGCAGGACTGAGTGCAGGAAGCAGGGTGGTCTGGGGCCAGGTTATGAAAAGTCTTCATGCTGTTATAGGAGACACATTGCCTTGTAGCAAGAGAAAGGGTGTCGTGGAAAATTGTTCCGTGGAGTGTTGTGGAAAATTGTTCCGTGGAGCCCCTTAGCCACTGAGTGATCTGGCTGGTGAAAAGGGTTAGCCTGGAGGTCAGCGGGAATGTGGATAGTCTTGGATCCCCCAGAGGAATGGCTCCCCACCTGCCTTCTTTTTTTTCCCCCCTAAGATTAAATGTATCTCTTTTTGGCTATGCTGGATCTTCATTGCTGCACAGTGGGCTGTTGCAGAGAGCAGGGGCTACTCTTTGTGGTGCATGGGCTTCTCATTGTGGTGTCTTCCCTTGTTGTGGACCACAGGCTCAGTAGTTGTGGCACATGGGCTTTGTTGCTGTAAGGCATGTGGGATCTTCCTGGAGCAGGGATCGAACCTGTGTGCCCTGAATTGGCAGTGGATTCTCTACCTCTCAACCACTCCAGACTTCCCTCATAGCTCAGTCGGTAAAGAATCTACCTACAGTGCAAGAGACCTGGGTTCAGTTCCTGGGTTGGGAAGATCTCCTGGAGAAGGAAATGGCAACCCACTCCAGTATTCTTGCCTGGAGAACCCCATGGACAGAGGAGCCTGGCAGGCTTTGGAGTCCATAGGGTCGCAAGGGTTGGACACAACTTAGTGACCAAACCACCATCTCAGCCATTCCAGTGCTTGCTGTCTACCTTCTGTAGTGCCTAAATCCAACCCCAGTGCTGTCCTCCAGCCTGGAATCAGGATGGGCTTCTGCTTTTTGACTTGGGGACAGTGGTTAGTCATGGGTCAGGTTTGATCTCCAGGCCAGAGCTGTCCTCCTGGCTGGGAGAGATGGCCCTGCTCAACTTGTCTGTGTCCACCTGTTGGGAGGACTTGATGTATGGGCTTGTTTCTGCATTTCTTTTCTAAATACTCCTTTATCCTTCTGGTTCCCTAGTCCTGGGTCTCACTTGGCCGTTTTCTGCGCCACATTCTCGACTTGGCTTCAGAACATTTTGCAAGAGTCTGTTTGAATAAAAACTCAAAGATTCTAAATGCAGGAAGTTGTCTTAATTGAAAGAGATGCCTGCTAACCCCAGGGCAAGCCCAGTGAGAGAAGGATGAGGAAGGAGGGCCTTTGGGATTGCAGCCAGTAATTACTGAAGCTCACCGAGTGGTTCCTAAGAAGAAACCAAACCCTCTCTGTCGTTTTTTGAGCCCAAAGTGTGTTTATGATGGTGTTTTAATGATACCACTGGGGTGGGAGCAGGAAGAGGTTGCACTTTGCCCTTTATGGCTGCTGCTGATCTCCTGTAAGAATGCACCCAAGAGCCAGGGAGCTTTTTGCTCAAGAGCCACTGGGCAGACCCATCTGTATTCATTCCGGAGGTTGGGGTGGGGCTGGGGAGGGGCAGGGGAATGAGGTCCCAGTGATCCTAGGAAATTGCGGAATGCAGAATAGCAGTGGTAAAGAGCAAAGTCTTGGGGTTAAACACACCCAGATTTGAGGTCCACATTCCAGCACTTACTAGCTGTGGGACCCAGGGTTAATAGAGACTCGGCCTATAAGTGGGGATAATAATAGTATCCAATTCATAAAGTTATTGGCGGTAACAGTTAGGATGAGCACTGAGAAGTGCTTGGGAAATGGTAGGTGAATGACTGCCAGGAGCTTCCTTTTATATGCACCCTAACTTCCTGCCTTCTCCCTCCTCTCCCAGTTTATTAGCATGAAACAGCAATAGTAGATTATCTGAGTGGATGTAGATATCTTTTCTGCTCTGAAAGAAAAAAAAAAAAAAGACAACAATAGCCATACGGGAAATGATGATCACCAATTCAGTTGAGTCCAAAACATCAATTATCTTCTCTAAAAATAATAATAGTTGCATTCTCTGAGAACCTCCTCTGTGCCTGGCACTGTGCTAGTTGCTGGGGAGATGGTGGAACCAGGAAGAGGGTGCAGGGCACAGAGATTGCCAGGGAGGGAGCGGGAAGGAAGAGTAACAAAGGGAAGTAGGATGCATTAAAGAGAGGAAAGCTTTGGGAGACAGAGGTGTAGGGATGCCAGGAGTGGACTCCAGGTGAGCCAAGGTGCACTGGTAGAAAGGGAAAGGAAACCCAGCCCAGAAAATTAACATGAGATAGGCTAGCCCTGTGTTGAGCAGCTGTGAGCATGCTGAAAACCTAGTGTGTCTGTTTCTTGATTATTCTCAAGAAGGTTTTAAAAAATGTGATGTTTGCAAACAAAGTAGAAACAGCCGAAGCATTGTTTTCTATTAGCAATATAAGGTTCACTGGCTATGGATATTTTTTCATCCTTGTCTTCCAAATTGTAATTTTAAAAGATGAGGCATTTCATATTCAAGAGTTTCCTTTGTCTGAAATAAATTATTCATTTCTACCCACTTTTAGAAACAATGAACATAATACTTAATGCATCACAATTAAGCGGGTGTAGCTTCGTATAAAATTATGTTCTGTGCATCTTGGTGGCAAACAGAGCAGCGTATCCTATATCTTGTCGACATTTGTTCCTCATAAGCAAAACATAAAGAAGGAGAGACTCCGAAATGTGTTTTCTTTCCTCTCCGATGGAGGAGGGGTAACTTTAGACCCGACCAGCCTTGTTTTTTGACATTCCACAGCTGTTGGGGGCTGTGTCACTGTGCAGAGAAAGTGAAGTTACGGCTACTATATTGTGCACGGGGTCAGGTGAGGGTCAGAATTCTTGAGCGCTGCCCATTCATCTCAGCCCCCTTTGTCTGGGTTTGCGATCCCTCTAGAATCCTCTCTGAGAAGAGTATTGCCTGGAAATGACTTCCTTTTGGATTTAGTGGCAACTGCTTCCTGAATGCTGGCCGGTTGGTCACACAATGCACTGTTTCTGAGCCTCTGGCTTTTTGAAGTACCTTTTTCTGTGTGTATGTGACAAGATTTCTGCCTTAGAGAAATAGGCATTGCCAGCAAGGATTGAGATGTCCATTGAAAGCCTGTTCAGTCTTGAAGGGGATGGTCCCCAGGAACTCAAGTCCCAGCTGAGAAGTCAGAGTCTAAGCTGGCTATGATTGCAGAGAGCAGTTGTGAAGAACATCACTTGTGAAATGCCTGCTGGCTTCCCAGCAGTAAGATACCAGATGCCTCCTTAGATTATTTCATTTCATCCTGAGTGTTGGCTTGGTGGGGTGGAAGCATTATTTCCATTTTATGTAAGAAGAAACCCAAACTCAGAAAAGTCAAGTGACGTGCCAAGGGCCACACAGCTAGTTTTTGGAAGATCTTGAATTCATGCCAAATTTGTCCAGCTCCTAAGATTCTGGTAAGCTCTTCTGCTTGTTGCTTTTTTTTATTGTTAGGTCAGGAACAAAAGCAACCAAATGCAAGATGGGTTCTCAGTTAACTCTGGTCTCAGCACTATTGTATTCGAATAGAAACAATAGTATCTTTCTAATTTAAAGAGGGTTTAAACTTAGCTAGCGGGGCTTCCCAGGTGGCTCAGGGGTAAAGATTCTGCCTGCAATGCAGGAGCCACAGGAGATGCAGGTTTGATCCCTGGGTGGGGAAGATCCCCTGGAGGAGGGCAGGGCAACCCATCCAGGATTCTTGCCTGGAGAATCCCATGGACAGAGGAGCCTGGAAGGTCACAGTCCATGGGATTGCAAAGAGTTGGACACAACTGAAGTGACTTGGTTCACACCCAGGCACAACTTAGTGACTGAGCAACAAAACAAGGAAGATGCCCTGGACGTGGCCAAAGGTTTTCCCAGATACTTCCCTGCCCTTGAACTCTGGTGTAGTGTGTTGAGTACCTGCCTTGGCTGGACTGACTGTGTCTGGCCTGTGGGTGTTCTCAGGGTCTCTGCTTTTACCTCCGTGCTGATGCAGCTCCTCTGGACTTTATTCTGAGTCCCTTGCTCTGACCAGTATTTCCCTTGGAGTCTTCGTAATCTCAGTTTAAGGAGCCCTCTTTGAGTTTCTTTGAGCTAAGTCCATGCTGGGTGGTGCCGCCAAGTACTGGAGTTATTCTTGTCGTAACTCAGATGTGTTCCATGTTGAACTCGCCTCTTTTAAAGCTGGGGAACCAGGAAGAGGCTTGTTTAGAACCTTTAGGGAGATACTTTCATAGGTTGGGGAGAGTAGTGCCCAAGTGGAAAGAATGTGGATTTGCAGTCAGACCTGGGTTTGCATCCTGACTTCATCGTCTCATAACTTTGGGAAGTTATTTACCTGCATTAAGCTTCCATTTCTCACTTTTCCCAATGTGGATAATATCTACGCTGCAGGGTCATTGTGAGAATCGAGTTGCGACACATTGTGTTTAAGTAGAAATGATAGAGGGCTTCCCTGGCGGTGCTAGTGGTAAAGAACCCACCTGCCAATGCAGGAGACACGGGAGATGCAGGTTCGATCCCTGGGTTGGGAAGATCCCTTGGAGAAGGAAACGGCAACCCACTCCAATATTCTTGCCTGGAAAACCCCATGGACAGAAGAGTCTGGCAAGTTACAGTCCATAGGATCACAAAGGGTCAGACATGACTAAAACAACTTAGCACATGCACGCAGAAATGATAGAAATTCTTACTTTAAAAGAAAATGATTCTTACTAAAAAAATGAGAACTTACTCCTCAGTCTCAAGACATTGCACTGCACCCAGGTAGGGGGTGACAGTCCTATGTCCAGCCTTCTAGATTTCCCTCAGACCATGTGACTGCTTTCTGCGGACCTAGTATATCTGCAGTTGCCACCTTGAGCTGCACGGTGACCAGTGGCCTGGTTCAGCTCGTGAAGCCAAGCTGCACTGGCTGTTTCTGTTTTCTTGCTGTTATCTGAAGCTTTGTCTTACAGCTCCTTGATTTCCCCAAACATTCTGCAGCCTGGTGGAGTAGGGTCGGTCCTGGACTTGTTCCTCCATGCCCTTGCCCTTAATTAAGAGAAAGTGCAGCGCACACGGGTGGACCTTCCAGAGTAAGTGCTCTTACGCCGATCCTGTGGCTGCTACTGTCGGGGTGCACCTTGGAGACTGGGGGAAGGAGAGTGCTTCGTGGATTCACATGCCGGGTGAGGATGCTGAGTTGAATGTAGAATTTTCCTATCGGGAGCAGAACCAAAGAGCTTTTTAGATAAGCGCTCTGACATGGGCCAGAAACACCAGGCAAATATTTACCCTAGAAGTAAAACACTCACTAAGTTAAATGTTATTTAGAGACCCTAAAATAGAAAAATTTACACTCAGGGTTTTATATCTGATGATTGCAAAAAAAAAAAAAAAAGAAGCTGACCGCTGTTTCCCCTTTTCTCTGAGCTGCGTTTTGTAACATGGAATGACAGCAGAGCAGTACCCTCCTGGCCTGCCCATTCTGGAACTTTCCCTCTCAGTCCACCTTTACCCCATGCCCCTCTTAGACATGTACCCTTCCCTCCCACTCCCATCCCCAGTGACTCTGCTCTTCGGCTCTGGATGCCCTGACCTTGGACCTGGCACCACCTCACCTGTCACTCCTTGTGGATCTCCACGTGCCAACTGTGGGATGCTGGCTTTGGCAGACTTCCCTCTCCACCAGTTTCCAGCTTCTGTCAACTGGTTTGTTTAAACTCCAAGAAGACCGGCATTGGGGGCCTTGAGAAAGTCTATGTAGGTGTCAGACACCTGGGCATCCCATTAAAAGAGTTACTTTTCCTTTGCTAGACCCCTCTGTTCCTCTCTGGCAAAGCAGTGAGAGGGCTGTGCCGGTGGTTCTGACCTGGCATCATTGAGCATTACGTACCATCACTGTCCTGTGGGGGAGGTTTATGATATCCTGACAGCTCGCCCCACCCCACCCTAGGCGTGCTGTCTTGGCTGAAAATTGTTGGGCTACAACTGCAGGATTTCCTTGGGAACTTGTCGGTTCTGACCTGCCTTGTGGTCTTTGATGCTTTGTCAGGAATCTTACGATGACTTCTTCCTTCCGTTCATCAAAAAATTTTTACCAAGTCAGTTGTCTGTGGGCTGGACACAGAGCTAGGTCCTGAGGACACAGCATGGGTAAGACAGATAGGGCTCTGAACTCAGGAAGTTTATGGTCTAGTGGAGGAGGCATAATGAGTTCAAAGAAGTTGGTGGTTTTTGATAACAGTAAGTAATCTGAAGACGACAGACCAATATGACAGCAAATAGAGGGGAGAGGGTAAGCCCACCACACCAGGACAACAGGAGGGCCTCCCTGAGCAAGTGACTTTGCCCGAAGCCCTAAATGACAAAGAACTACCTATCCTCAGCACTGATGGGAGCGCGTTTAGCAGAGTGCAGAGGCTCCCAGCTGCCCTCTCTGTGAACAGGGAGGCCAGTGTGGTGGGAGACTTGTTCCGTTTTGCCAGTGATGGTCTCTTCCTGCTGCCCTGGGCAGGGGGCCAGTGGTGGGGGCAAGGCTGACACCGGGGGTCAGAAGGGAGCCACGGTGGAGGTGGGGGTGCAGAGAGCACTAGGAGGCTTTGGAGCTGCGGGTCCTGCTTTGGGGAGGCACATTCATGCACCTTACACAAGAAAGGTTCCGTGTCTCCGTTAATCGCTCTAGAATTCTGAGGTGTGAGCAGAGCAGCTGCTGGGGTTGGACCTGGAGGCTTTGTGTTTGAGTGTTTCTGACTTTGCTCTGTTGCCCTCCTGCTATATGTTTTGAAAATATAATTCTTAAATGAGAGTTCTCTTTTGAGTCTGAATTTATGGTTTCCATTGATTAGCCTCTTTTTTAAAGACAATGAAATGGAAGTTCATTGTAGACCATTGAGGATGAAAGAGTCTTTTCTGATCCCCAAGTCCAGGCCCTTGGCTGATGAATGGATGACTGGACTGGAGCCTAGAATGGTTGAGGGGCTTGCTAAGGGGCCAGACTGATCCTGGGGCCAAGTCCACACTCGTTCCTCTCCCAGCTGACATATGCAGTGTGCTCAAGTAAGTCATGCCTGAGGATGGGGAAAGTTGAAGGCATGATAACTCTGTTCCTGCGGGCATCTGACTTTCCTTGGAAGAATTCTTAGATAACTGAGTCTCTTGTCTGCTTCGTCTTGTCCCTCATGTTGTCTTGTTCTCTCCCAGGAAGGGCAATGGATTCTTAAGCCACTGTTTTTTTTCCTGTCCCTCAAACACATCGAGTCTGTTCTATCTCGGAGCCTTTGCTCTGGCTTCCCCACTTTGTCTGGAGTGTTCTTCTGTGTTATCTTCCTTTGGCTTTTCCCTCATCATTTTCAACTCAGAGGGCTTCCATAACCACCTAGATAAGTAATTCCCTTCTCCCTCCTTCCTTATTCCATCTCCTTATTTCACTGTCTTCACAGGTTTTACCACTGTCCAAAACTCTGTGCTGATTTTCTTGTTCGTCCATTTCTCTCACTTGACTGTTAAGTTGCATAAAAGCAAGGACCCCATCTGGCTTGTCCTGTTCTCTCTCTTCAGTCCAAAGGAGCCACATTTAGGCACCTAGAAAAATTTGTTGAATGAATAAATGGGTGAATGGATATGCAGCGAGCTGAAGCCAGGTAGGTGAAAACAAATTATTCAGTATTTCTTCGCATGCCTAGCACTTGGGTGGAACAGAAGTGTACAAAAACTAGGCTGGGAGCGTATAGTTTTGTTAAAGTACATCTGTTGGATTCTTTGTCTTATAAATGGTGGAAAACTCACCCCTAACAAGCTTGAATGATAAATTATTATCTCTTAGATTATGTAAAATATCCAGAGATTAAGTGGGTTTATGTTATGTATGGATATGAGAGCTGGACTGTAAAGAAAGCTGAGCACTGAAGAATTGATGCTTTTGAACTGTGGTGTTGGAGAAGACTCTTGAGAGTCCTTTGGACTACAAGGAGATCCAACCAGTCCATCCTAAAGGAGATCAGTCCTGAATATTCATTGGAAGGACTGATGCTGAAGCTTGAACTCCAATACTTTGGCCACCTGATGCAAAGAACTGACTCATTTGAAAAGACCTTGATGCTGGGAAAGATTGAAGGCAGGAGGAGAAGGGGATGACAGAGGATGAGATGGTTGGATGGCATCACCGACTCAATGGACATGAGTTTGAGTAAGCTCTGGGAGTTGGTGATGGACAGGGAGGCCTGGTCTGCTGCAGTCCATGGGGTCACAAAGAGTCGGACATGACTGAGCGACTGAACTGAACTGAACTGAATGGTGAACACTGTCACCAAGAACGTGGCTTCTTGACCTCTGGCTCTTGGATCTGCTCTTGGCATTGAAGAGTCCCCTCCAGGGGCTGCAGGGTGACATCTTCCTGCCACTGCATGCTCCTCCCTCATGGTCACAGAAGGTCCTCAGCGTTTCCAGACCGCAAAGCCTCACATGTGCCATCCCTGGCTAGATACTTGATATAATAAGGAACACAGACAGATTGGCCCTGTCCTCATGGAGTTTATAGTCTAGCAGGGGGGAGAGACACAATCACATACGTAGAAAGTTCCAGGTATAAAGAATGCTCATAAGGAGAGACAGGTGGGGCTGTATAAGAGCCAGTAATGGGGGTCAGACTTGGTCTTGGTGGGAAGAACATTCTGGGCAGGGAAGGGAGAGGTTGAGGCCGTGTGATGTGAGAGAGCAGGTGATGAAGGAGACCAGTGGGAGCTGAGACTGGAGGAGCCATCTCTGGTTGGTTAGACTGGGCGGGGGAGGACTGGCCTGCAAATAGCCTGTGTGCCTAAACGTCGGAATGCACCGTGGCAGGAACTGTGGGCCTGCATGGTTTTCTCAGCCCATTGTCGTCATTGTCACATTTGGGAAGGACTGACTACAGTCATCTGGGAAGAAGAGGCCCTGAGCCCAAGCTCTGGTTTCCAGGGCTTTCGCTCACTTGCTTTTCAGAAAGAACCCCCTCTTCTTTGATGCCCTCTGCCCTCCCAGGCTCGGTCTCCTCAGTTGTGAACTGAGGTCACACTCCACCTGCCCCGGGTACTTCATTGGCCCATCAGCAGGCAGGCAATGAGATGACATGTGGCGTGCGATGCTTTGTGAACTGCACGGGTCAAAACCAGATTGTTTTGATCTTCCTTCAACTCTGGGGAGAGACTGGATTCAAGATAGTGTGAAATGATGAGTTCTAGAACTCTGGGACCCGAAGGAGCCTGAGGGAGCTTTTTGGTTGACGGCTCCTCTTTTCTCCTCCTGCCCCTTGGTCCCCAGCCCACCCACATTCTACAAGGAGTTTGAGACCACAAGTCTGTCTCATTCAACTTGTGGAACACACAAATGGCTCCTCAGTTTGCCTTCTATATTTTTCTTTTTTCTAACTTTTTATTTTACATTGGAGTGTGGCTCTGCGGTAAAGAATTTGCCTCACAATTCAGGAGATGATGCAGACGCAAGTTCAGTTCCTGGGTCTGGAAGATCCCCTGGAGGAGGGCATGGCAACTCACTCTATCCTTGCCTGGGGAATCCCATGGACAGAGGAACCTGGCGGGCTACAGTCCATCGGATTGCAAAGAGTCGGACACGACTGAAGCAACACACACATAGTTGATTAACAATGTTGTGTTGGTTTCAGGTGTACAACAAAGTTATTCAATTGTACACATACATGTAACTATTCATTTTCAAATTCTTTTCCCAGTTAGGTTGCTACAGAATATGGAGCAGAGTTCCCTGTGCTATACAGTAGTTCTTTGTTGGTTATCCATTTGAAGCTATTATGTAAAGTTCATGTGTACAAAAGCATCACTGAATAACTGATTAATTCTCCAGGTATTTTCTGATTCTTTCTCTGGGCCAGGCGCTGTTCTGTATGTTAAGGATACAGTGAGGAACAAGCCAGGAAAGGGCCTTGCCCTCAAGGAGCCCACATTCTGTCCAGGGGGAGACAGATGATAAAGGGATGTAGAATGAAAGCAAAGAGAGGAGAGAGAGATGAGAGGAGCAGAGGGTGAGCACTCGCTTAGACAGAGGAAGCCTTCTCTGGTGAGATGTTTGACCTGAAGTAACAGTGGAATCTGATACAGTGTTTGAGGAACCAGCCAATGCCCAGGCCCAGGGCTGAGGGTACTGTTGGGTCCTGAACATGGTGACCGATGGGAGGACAATGGAATGAGCAGGGGTAGAAGAGCCAGCTGGGGCTGGTGACACGGTTGGAGGACTTGCTGGGCTATGATAAGGACTTTGGGTTTGTACCACCTGGGACGAGAAGCTCTTGGAAGGACTGTGAAGGGTTCGTGTAGTTGTTGTTCAGTAGCTAAGTCATGCCCGACTCTTTGTGACTCTATGGACTGCAGCAAACCAGGCTTCCCTTTCCTTCACTGTCTCTCAGAGTTTGCTGAAATTCATATCCATTGAGTCACTGATGGTATCTAACCAGCTCATCCTGTCGTCCCCTTCTTCTTTTGCCTTCAATCTTTCCCAGCGTCATGGTCTTTTCCAGTGAAGGATTTGTGGCAAGATAAAGTCGTGATCTTATTTGTCTTAGAAGTAGCACTCTTGATTGAACATCTTGCCTCTGGTAGGGCAAGAGGAGAAGCAGAAAATCCAGTTAGAAGACTGTAGCATCAACTCTTGAGCCAATGGCAGCTCACACTGGGTTAGTGATTTGGAGCAGTTAGATTCAAGGGATGCACTGGACTTACTGATGGGTTGAGTATTAAGGGTGGGAGACAGAGAGAAGGCAGGATGACTTCTAGGCAATTTGGCTGGTGTCATTTAGCTGGGTGAAAAATGGCATCATTTTCTGAGATGGGGAAGCCCAGGGGAGAGTGCTATTTTTTGCTTTGGGAAGTGAGGATTTAGAATTCCATTTTGGACATGTTAATCTTTAAAATGCTTTTAGTCTTCTGAATAGAGGTCTTCCTCTCTGGAATTCAGTGTTCACAGGGGTGTTCATCTTATCCATGTTTTGTGCTTTACTGTATATGTTTTTTCATGAATAATCCACTGTGGGTGGGCATTTAGATTATTTCTTTGTTTTTGAGGTTACAAATAATGCCACAATAATGTTTTTTTCTCCTGGCCTTTCTGTACGTATATGGCAGAATTTATACTTGGAAACAGAGCTACTGGGCTATGGGCCATGTACATTTTACTTTTGGTAACAGTTTTATTGAGATATAATTCACATACCATATGAGGGGATGTATATTTTCATGTGTTTTTAAATCCTCCAAAACCACTTTCATTGTTTTTAAGTAGTCAGTACATTTTTCAATTTACTAACATATTTAACTGATTTATTTGCTAACCCTTCTGGGTGTTCTTTTTGCTGATGCATATGTTTTAATAGTTATTTCATAAAGTGTCCATGCCTAGTAATTGCTGCCCTTTTTTTTCTTTTTAAAATCATAAAGAATATTTTAAAATTTTAGATCTATGGAAAAGCTAAGCAGATGGTATAGAGGTTCCTATGTAGCCTCCTCTTCCACAGTTCTCTCCTTATTAATATCTTGCGTTAATGTGGGACATTTGTTACAATTAATGAGCCAATATTGACATGTTATTATTAACAAATGTACTGTTCCGTTTTTCTGTTATGTAGTTCTGTGGGTTCTGACAAGTGTAGAATATCTTGTATCCACAGTTACAGTATCATGGCTTCCCTGGCAGCTTAGCGGTAAAGAATCTCCCTGCCAATGAGGAGATGTGAGAGACATGGGTTTGATCCTTGGGTCAGGAAGGTCCCCTGGGAAGGAAATGGCAACCCATTGTGGTGTTCTTGCCTGGAAAATACCATGGACAGAGGAGCCTGGCAGGCTATAGTCTATGGGTTTAAAAATGAGTTGGAGAGGACTTAGCGACTAAACAATAACAGTATCAAATAGAATAGTTTCATCACTCTAAAAATCCCCTCTGCTACATCTATTTATTTTTGCCCTTTCTTTGAGCCTTTGGCAACCACTGATTTTTTTTACTGCCTCCCTAGTTTTGTCTTTTCCAAAATGCCACAGGTTGGAATTATACGACTTTCCTCCATGTCTTTTTGTGATTTGGTAAGTCATTTCTTTTTACTACTGAATGATAGCCATTGTCTGCATGAGCCACAGTCGTCTTTTTTTTTCCCATCTATTCACTTACGGAAGGATGTCTTCCTTCTAGCTTTGGTTTCTTTCCGTTTTTGGAGATTACAAATAAAGCTGTTATAAACATTGTGTTGAGGTTTTTTTGTGGTGGCTGTAGCTTTTCACACCTGACCTGCCTCTTGAGAAACCTATATGCAGGTCAGGAAGCAACAGTTAAAACTGGACATGGAACAACAGACTGGTTCCAGATAGGAAAAGGAGTACGTCAAGGCTGTGTATTGCCACCCTGCTTATTAAACTTCTATGCAGAGTACATCAGGAGAAACGCTGGACTGAAAGAAGCACAAGCTGGAATCAAGATTGCCGGGAGAAATATCAATAACCTCAGATATGTAGATGACACCACCCTTATGGCCGAAAGTAAAGAGGAACTAAAGAGCCTCTTGATGAAAGTGAAAGAGGAGAGTGAAAAAGTTGGCTTAAAGTTCAACATTCAGAAAACGAAGATCATGGCATCTGGTCCCATCACTTCATGGCAAATAGATGGGGAAACAGTGGAAACTGTCAGACTTTATTTTTCTGGGCTCCAAAATCACTGCAGATGGTGATTGCAGCCATGAAATTAAAAGATGCTTACTCCTTGGAAGGAAAGTTATGACCAACCTAGATAACATACTCAAAAGCAGAGACATTAATTTGCCAACAAAGGTCTGTCTAGTCAAGGCTATGATTTTTCCTGTGGTCATGTATGGATGTGAGAGTTGGACTGTGAAGAAAGCTGAGTGCCGAAGAATTGATGCTTTTGAAGTGTGGTGTTGGAGAAGACTCTTGAGAGTCCCTTGGACTGCAAGGAGATCCAACCATTCCATTCTAAAGGAGATCAGTCCTGGGTGTTCTTCGGAAGGAATGATGCTAAAACTGAAACTCCAATACTCTGGCCACCTCATGTGAAGAGTTGACTCATTGGAAAATACCCTGATGCTGGGAGGGATTGGGGGCAGGAGAAGAAGAGGACGACAGAGGATGAGATGGCTGGATGGCATCACCGACTTGATGGACATAAGTTTGAGTAAACTCCAGGAGTTGGTGATGGACAGGGAGCCTGGTGTGCTGTTATTCATGGGGTCGCAAAGAGTCGGACACGACTGAGTGACTGAACTGAACTGAACTGAACTGAATGGCTTTTCAACTCATTTGTGGACGTAGCTTTTCAACTCCTAAATACCTAGGAGTGCAATTGTTAGATTTTTTTTTGGTGTATAATTAGCATTGTGAAAACTGCCGAACTGTCTTCCAGAGTGGCTATGCATTTTGTGTTCTCACCAGTAATGCATGAGAGTTCTGTAGCTCTGTATTCTCATCAGCTTTTGACATTGTCAGGTTTTTGGATTTTAGCCACTTTAATTGATGTGGAGTGATAGCTCATGGTTGTTTTAATTTGTAATTCCCTAGTAGCGTATGCTGTTGAACAGTTTTTCATATGCTTATTTGCCATCTGTGTATCTTTGGTGAGAAGTCGGTTCAGATTTTTACTTATTTTGGAAACTGTGTTGTTTGCTTTCTTATTGATTTTTAAGAGTTCTCTATATGTTTTATATGTAATTTTTAAAATCAGATATGTGTTTCACTGCATCTTTTTACACTTCAAAGTGTCTTAATTTAGTCTTCATTCTTGGATAATTTTCCTAAGTATGATACTTTAGTTTGGCAGTTATTTCCTTTTAGCACTTTTACAATATTATTCCACTGCTAGTTGGCTTCTGTTGTTGCTGATGTGAAGTCTGTTGCCAGTCTATTGATTGTTTCTTGGAGCAACCTTTTAAGTTTTATTTCAAATTTTTCCTTCTTTCTACTTATCTGAATAGTTTAAGGTTTCCCTGTTGTTTTCTATTCACTGATCTCACTGATATTTAGGTAGGATTTGTTTTTAATTTGTCTTGTTTGGTAATAAGTATTATTCTGTCTTTTATCTGAACACCTGTACTTTTGTGTTGTTCTGGAAAATTCAGTGATGATCTCTTCCAATATGTCTCTGTTCCTTCAATTCTCTTCCTTTTAAACTTCTGTAAGGCAGAGGTCTTACTCTTTCCTCAATTTTTAAGAACTGTGGACCCATATTTTTATTTCTGTATTTCTCTGAGTTCTTTAGGCCTGTCTTCCTAGTCATTCTCTCTTCTACGTTTCACTGAACTCATCTATGGAAGTTTTTATTTAAACAGTATATTTTCATTTTAGAATCTCTATGTTTTTTAAAAATCTTATTTTTTGAGCTGTGTTCTTGTGGTTCCCATTTCTCTTTCTATCTCACTGAATGCATATTTTTAAAAACTCCTTTCACATTCATCTCTTCTCTCATTCTTCCAGTTGTTGCTCCTATCTATTTTGGGGTAGGTTTTAATATTTCAACTATAAGTTTATCTGTAGTGACAATGGCTCTCCCTCGAAGTACTGCAAAATTCTTGAAGGCAATGTAACTTGGCATAAACAGAGTGAAGTCTGAAGTTTTGGAAGTGTGTTTTAAAAATTTGACTAAAAACAGAAATCATTTCATTTAAACTCCACTATCTATAAAAAGTCACTTAAGCAGAGAATGACAATTTGTCCCCCACCAAACGAATGCATATTAAACAAAACATGTCCTTAACGGCTCTTCTTTGCTCTTCTCATGATTTTAGGAGAGAAGGTATCCATGAAAATAGGTTTTTTTAAAAATTGCAATATAGTTGATTTACAATGTTGTGTTAGAAAACAGTTTTTAATAACAGAGAGCCCCTTCAAAAATTGCTGCCTTCTTATTCCAGAAACCAAATTCAAGACCATAGGCTCTTGAGGTAATCGCTATTACTTGGCTGGGCTTTATGGATTTTATGGGTTTGGAACTCACACATCACGTGAAGAGCCTTCTTGGGACTCCACACTCTTAAAACATTCAGGCTTCTTTCTGTGTCTTGTGCCAGGCTAGTGAACAGAGATACTCTGGGTCTCTTTTCAAGTTCTAGAACTTCTGGGTCTCTGGTTTCATGCCGGGTGGGCTTTCAGAGTTTTCTGGTCAAAGGTCTGTGACCATGGTGGCTGCTCCCTCACATCCCTCTAACAGTGTACATCGGAATCACCAGTGTACATTGGGCTGTACACTGGAATCACTGGAATTCCGTGTATATTGTACGTAGAACGTACAATTCAAAATACATTGGAATCACCCAGGAGCTTTAGTATCCTGAAACCTCCACCTCACCACAGAGATTTTTTTTTTTAAAGCTTCTAGATGTTTCTAAATGTGCAACCCACATTTAGTAAGTTGAAAATTACTGCCTTATAAGTATATGCCGAGGCTTCCCAGGTGACGCAGTGGTTAAAGAATCCTCCTGCCTTTGCAGGAGATGTAAGAGATGTGGGTTTGATCCCTGAGTTGGAAAGACCCCCTGAAGTTGGAAATGACAACCTCTCCAGGAATCTTGCTTGGGAGGCTAGCAGGTTATATAGCCCATGGGGTCGGAAAGAGTCGCACACAATTGAGCATACACACACTAGCGTGTGCCCAATTCCCCGGATTTTTTCTAGCTTTCATGAGTCTTTGTTGTTGTTTTTGCATTTAGTATTTTATCTTTTTGGGGGGGTCAGGGAGGAGTTTATATATCTGCATCTGTTCAGATGGGTTATCGTATTGACTGGAAATGAGAAGCACCACATTTAAACCAATGTGTTTAGATAATCGGACTTAAATAGAAGGTTTCAAGAGGCCTCTCTGGCTTGTTGAATTGTTCGTGCGATTTTTAATTTCTCTGAAAAAGATAAGTCTTTTTCTGGAACCCTCCCCTCTTCATTCCTCTCAGCATGTGTGCTTATCAAATATCTTTAATTAAAATGAATTTATAGTTTGGGGCTGCATTTGAGTTAGTGGCATTCTCTGCTTCTCCTTTGTGATATGAATATTTGAATATTTTCTGTAGTTGGAGATATATTCCAAAATAAGTTAGATTTGGAGGGGGGACGCATGGGAATTATGGACTTTTGGGACGGGAGAGAAAGCTGATAGTTCAAAATCAAGGTGAAATTTTGAAAGGAGGTCATTTTTCTAGCTGATTTAAGAAATATATTTCTGAAGTGAAAAAGGAAGCAATTTTTGAAGGGATCCTTTGTTACTAAAGCATTTGCTTTCATAGATACTTTGTCACCTGAAATAATCAAAGAATCAAATTAGGGCAGTTTTAAGGATTTGTTTTATTTTATATGGATTAGGTTTGGGGGATAAATTGTCATTATCTGAGAAAGTGACTTTTTATAGGAGGTGGAGTTTAAAAGGAACAATCTCTGCTTTTAGTCAGAATTTCAAAACAGGTTTCCAAAACTTCAGACTTGAGTGGTCTGGTCTGTGTTGAGTTATATCTGCATATAATTGTAACCATAGACACTTGTGTCCCTAAGTATGTACATCTGCAAATGATTGTATTTTCAATTGCTGATGCACAGGTTGGGTTTTAGGTTATGTCTAAATAAGAATAGTGGAGAGATGAAGCAATTATCTGGATAATTCAGGCTAAAAATAAGAGTCCCCCATATTATATCTTCACTTTTCTGGATATTTCACTTGAGAGGATGTTTTGATTGAAATCATCTGGGTAATTGCCTCAGTTTTCCACTTCACTTTGTATGTGTAAACACAGCTGTTGTATGATTGACTTTTTTCTTCCAATTTCCATTTTGGAAAGCACCATTTTTTCAATATCGAAACTCTTGCTTATGGATCGTATACTTGAACCTACTTTTCATATACTTGGGTACTCTCTGCCTTCCAGGGAAAATGGCTGGGTAGCAGGTTGATTTTCCTGCACCCAATGTTGAAGGAGCTTCTTTTTGAATCTAGTGATATTTCTAGCTAACCTCTAGAGAAATCAGAGGTCTAGCCAGGGCTATCAAGTCCTGCACATTAAAAAAGCTTCGGTCTTCACCTGTATCTAACAATCACAAATAGCATGGCAAATACTTCTGTGTTTAGAAAAATATCCAATTTGACCATCCTATCAGTTCCAGATGGTACCTGCTTCTGATGAGCCTCTGTTTACTGCCAAAGTGGAGGCGCAGCCAATGCCTTTTAATTCCATTCCCAAACTCATCTGCATTGTGCAGCAATACAGATTAATACCCGCTGGGCTGCTGCTTGGATCAGCTGAGGATGCTAACACCGTCAAGGGGGACAATGATGAGATTCTCAGCTAGGAGGTTTTGGAGACCTTCAGAGACTCTGCATTGTTGCATCAGGGTGAAAGCACGATAAGAGCTGAGAAATTGTGTGGCTGAGATCTGTTCTGACAGATTTGGTTCTCCAGGGCCCCTCTGTTTTCTCAGTCTCTTCCAGGCAATTTGAAATGCTTACAACCAGAGAGTTGGACGAAAGCATGGGGACCATGAACCGCCTGGTGACAGGTTCTTGGAAATGTGTGAATTCATTTTTCCCTCCTGTTGTTGATTTTTAAAGTTCTTCAAGTTCTGGCAAAAGACACCCTGATACCACAATGTCTGAGAGTATTGTTTTTCAAAAATGCACGTGTTTTATAAATCCAGTGTATCGTGAAATTATAAATTATCCATTATGTGAAAATAGTTGTGTCTTAAGTAAGGACTTGCTTTTGAGGAGTGAGAGCCGTTTTATTAATCACTTAAGTATGTTAGCACAATGGTTGAGAGCATAAGTTCTGGAACATATGCTTTTGTGTATGCCTGCTAAGTTGCTTCAGTTGTGTCTAACTCTTTGAAACTCTGTGGACCGTAGCCTGCTGGGTTCCTCTGTCGGTAGGATTCTCTAGGCAAGAATACTGAAGTGGATTGCCACGCCCTCCTCCAGGGGATCTTCCCAACCCAGGGATGGAACCTGTGTCTCTTACATTTCCGGCGTTGGCAGACAGGTTCTTTACCTCTACCACCACCTGGGAAGCCCCATATGGTTTGATACCGGGTCCCAACTCCTTAAGTCTTAGCTGGATAATTTTAACCTTTCTAAGCCTCTGTTTCATCATCTGCAAAACAGGATGATCTTGACGTACCTTTACGTACCTTATGAGATTGTCTTGAAGATTAAAAGCTTAGTGTCTTCCCTGACATAGAGTGAGCACTCAGCTGGTTTCATTCATTTATTCCTTTTAGTCTACAAATATTTGTGTGGTTACAGAGAAACATAAGATTTAGTCTCTATCCTCTAGCAAGCCGCTCATGGCTAATGGGTTTGAAAGACAGGTGAAAGCTACCTGCGATACCTTATGATGAATGGTAGATAGACATACCCTTTCTAGTTGTTTTCTGCCTATATGAAGACCTTCTTTTTTCCCACTCAAATGTCATTTATGTGTCCATAAAGGGAAAATGTTCAAAGTGAGTCATTCACTCTTTGGATTCTTTGGTTTTTGAGAGAAGCTAGGACTTAACCCCTTGAAGAGAAATCCATCTTTAGAAAACACCTCTTTGTAAATGTAGTTTTGTTTCTGTGTATGGAGAAGAAAATAGCCATGGGTGCCAAGATTTTAGTCTTAATTTTTGCTGCCTGGGGAGATGGCTGAGGCATTGTCTGAGCCCAGAAAGAGTAATGCGAGGATAAAGCGGAGTCTGAGCCCAGGGTTGGGAGGCTCACCATCCAGCAAGAACAGAGCCGTGGAGCAGTTAAGTCACAAGGATGGGAGTAAAAAGCCAAGTGTGTTAGGTTAGCCTGGCAAAACAGTAGGAGCTTTGTTCTAGGATTTAGGATTATGGCAGCTGCTTCCTAAGACTCAAGTCACTTGGATTTTCTTGGTGGCTTGATGAACCAGATACAGAATTTTTAAATGCAGTGGCTTCCCATTTCTGATAATATACCATAGAGAAATCAGACAAACACCTGCTGTAGATGCCTCTTTTTCTCTCGCTGAAGGTGAAGTGCTCTGATTTCCCCCATCCAGCAAGTCCTAAGTGATACATTGTGACCTTTTAGTCTGATGACCCTCAACTCATATGATGAGGATCCATGCTAACAGGGCTCCACTGTGCAACATTTTCAAGATTGTTATTTATGGTTTTGCTCAGACTTAACTCTTCAAAAGTTTTGATAAATCCTGGGAGACTTGACTGTCGGCTTTGCTATTGTTGTTAGATTTTTAAAAAACCCAGATATAAATTATCTTTTAATGAAGACCAGTAACCTTCTTTTGTTGATGATGATACTTGTCTATAACAAGATAAATAATCATTTTAATTATTACCATGGCATGGGAAACTGCCTTTTCAAAAGAATTTCATTCTAAGTACATGACAGACTAAATTAGCATTTAGGAAGTATGAAAAGGAATTCATTGTTAAGTTACGTTTTTATCTTATGTCCTATCTGGCTTTCTTTCTTTAATTGAATGTTATTATTTTGGACCACATAATATTTGCTCTGGGTAAAATAACAATAACTCATTAGATTCACTGCCTCTGCATGAGATCAATAACAAAATTTCCATTATTTATTTTCCCAGAAGACCTTTAGACACTACACTTCCAGCATGGTATAAAGGAAAGGGATTTTTATAATGATTTACTTTAAAAAGATTTTCACCTCTGATATATATCCAGCAAAGACCCACTAGAATTGCATTGTGATAATAATAATTATAAAACAAAAATGGCAAGAAATTGTTCTGTCGTGATTTGCATTTTGACTATGTATGAAACCTGATAAATACAGGCGTGCAAAGCAGAACAGTGTTTAGACACAGGCTTTGTTTCACACAACATTTATTAACATGATATGTTGGAAAGAACTATGTAAACATTTTTAGTGGAAACCCACAAATGAAGATGAGCGTGTTTGTTGATTGATTGGCTGGATGTTGTCTGTCTCTTTCTCTCTGGACATCTTGGTAAAATGCGTTTTTCTATTTGTTTCTAACATAGCTGAATGTGGCTCATGATATTCTGCTTTGAGATTTCTGTTCTGCGTGTTTCAGGGTGAGCCCAGTTGAGGAAAATGAAAGGCAAACACATAGTCTTCAGAAATTTCTCACTTTAGGGGAATTGCAAATGTTAATCCTATAGCTAGCAAGCTAGCCTTCAAGATGGGCAAAAATGATAGATTCTTTTTTGGTATTGCAACCTTTAAAAGGAATGGCCATTTGTTTTGCATGTCAATAGTTTGGAATTAAATGGGGAGGAAGAGATTGAACTATTCTGTCTCAGGAAAATCTGTAATGTCGCATGGATTTTAGATTAAATGGATTAGATTAGAATAATTGGAGAGGACATTATTTCTTCATTGAGCAGATGACAACCAATTAAGTTGTAATTCTGAGCCCTTGTTGAATAAATAACTCTTATTATCAAACACGACAGCAAAGGATCAGAGGAAGGATGGGTGTGTGTTTCTCCAGGCAGTCACTCACTTTCCAGAAATTTCACATGTATACAGAATACATATAGAGAATATGTCACATTCTGAGTCGTTTTAAGTCTGGTTCATCTGAAAGCAGGCATCCCATGTCTTTGGAGGGGCTGGAAGGCTGAGTGCAGATGGTGATGTTTGTAATGTTTTCCTAACACAAGTCAGGAGAATTAAACCCTTCTGATACCTTGTGAGGTCACAGGGAGGTTACCTTCCTGGCCAGTGGTCCCTGGGGCCTGTAGTGTTGAAAGACACAGCTTTCCTGTTGTCAGATACTGTACCTTCCCAGCAGCTGCTCACAAAGGCCTGTGAAGAAATCAGCTGTGTTTGAACGCACTTAATGTTGTATATAATTCTGGTGTTAAATTTATTGGACGGCTGAGCTGAACATAAAACACAGTGTAAAAAGAAGGCTACATGTGTCAGCTTTTTGGCACATTTGGCAGGAGCTGAAGGTTTGGGGGATGTCTGCATTGTGGAGGAAAACCGGCTGTGAAGTCTGCGAGTGATCTGGAAGTTGGCTGTCTAATCCTCAGTGACGCTCAGATGTACCATTGTGACCCCCGAGGTCTAGGCACAGGTGTTGTTTGGCCCCAGGAACTCTTTTTTCCCACCTCCTTGTGACCTTCTTGAGCAGCCCTTTGGGGCTTTTGGCCAATGGAGGTGATGTTGCATCCCTTCTAGGATGTCCTTCATCCAGAATCTGAATAGGATTAAATAATATACAGGGATCAGGCAGGACCCAGGAATGGCTGAAAGTCTTCGTTCTGCTGTTATGATACAGTACACAGAAGTAGATGTGGGTATCTAAGAGAATGAAGAAGAATGATGGTTAACAGTGAAAGATGCAGGAAAGAAAGAACTGAGTTGCTCCTCTTGCTATTTTTTCTTTCTTTTTAATTTTTATATTTCCTGCAATTTTGTTGGCTCATTAATCTACTCATTAAATATTTATTGAGTATCTGCTACATGCCAGGCATTGTGCCAGGCAACAAATACAGCAGATTGCTTAAGAGTTTAGGCTTGAATCGAATCAACTTGAGTCCTTTTCTCTGCCACATACCAACTGTGTGACTTTGGACAAGTCATTTAACCTCTCTGAGCCTTAAGGTTTCTCATCTGTAAAATACCATAATGTAAGCATCCATGTGTCTATCAGTAGAAGTGTGGTTAAATATATTCTGGTTCAATCACAGAGTGGAATACCATATAGCTATAAGAAAAGTATGAGATAGTTTTTTATATAAAGATCTCCAAGATAAGTACAAATTTCCAAGTGCAGAGCAACTTGTATAATATGCTACCTTTTATACAAAACATGAGGCTTATATATACATCAACTGTGGTTGGATACATAAGACATGAATAATAATAGTTGTATGTGAAAGGCCTTCCCTTGTGGCTCAGTGGTAAAGACTCTGCCTGCAAGGCAGGAGATACGGAAGATGTGAGTTTATTCCTGGTTGGGAAAGATCCCCTGAAGGATGGAAATGCAGGAAACGAGGAAATGGCAACCCACTCCATTATTCTTGCCAGGAAAATCCCATGGACAGAGGAGCCTGGCAGGCTACAGTCCATGGGGTCACAAAGAATCAGACATGACTGAGTAACTGAGTGTAGCACATGTGAAAGGGGTGTGGGAACTTGGCCTTTGGGGTACTGCAGTGGGAGGGAGACTGTACTATATACCTTTATGCTGATGTTTTAAAAAATATTTTTCAGTTCAGTTCAGTTCAGTCGCTCAGTCGTGTCTGACTCTTTGTGACCCCATGGACTGCAGCCTACCAGGCTCCTCCATCCATGGGATTTTCCAGGCAAGAGTACTGGAGTGGGGTGCTATTGCCTTCTCCAGTGACAATGCTATATACCTTCAAATCCTTTCTTGATTAAATAAATGTGTCATTTAGTTCTAACAGCTGCTTCTTCCCTCATATGGGATACCCACAGTGGATATTTAATTTGTATATATATGGAGGATTTATTCAGTAGTTTTCACTAGTTGCTTGGTTTTAATCATATTTTCCCCCACCTCTGGGTCTGTTTTTCTTCCGATCACCTGTCTCCTGGAAGGCAGGAACCGTATTAATTTAGCTTGTTTTCTTCCTAGTGATTTGTTCTTACTTGGTAATTTTTATAAATACGAAACAGTATGTACTTGTCTACTTTTGTATCTGGTCCTGGCAACCTTCTTTTTGGAAATGGAGGGAAAAATTTCCACCCGGGGCCCTGTTCCGTGCTGAAAGGGAATTGTTGTTCTCCGTTCTGTGGTTCCTGGCAAAGGCACTGCTGTCAGGATCTTTCCCGGGAGTTATTTGGTGAGGCAGGGGAGGGAGTGGCAGCCCCATTGTTTTGGGGCCCCTCCCCTCGGGGGACATTAGGTAGGGGTGGTTATTCTCAGCAGACACTAGGGGGCGCCCACGTTCATCTCCTGCTGGTTATGTGCCTGCAACAAATGCCAAAGCAAAGGTAAATAGGTTCTGGTCAGAATAGACGTGACCTTTATGGCTCCCTTCACTGGACTCCTCCTCTGGCACTGTCCTGAAGGGCAATGGCAAAGCTCACAGGGGTGATGTCTTTCTCAGTTTACCCTATGGATTGAAGCCCGCCAGGCTCCTCTGTCCATGGGATTCTCCAGGCAAGAGTACTGGAGTGGGTTGCCATGCCTCCCCTCCAGGGCATCTTCCTGACTGTTATATCTCTTGCATTGGCAGGCGAGTTCTTTACCTCTAGCACCAGCTGGGAAGCCCTTGGGCTGCCATAACCAACACCATAGCCTGGGTGCCTTGACCAATAGAAGTATGTTTCTCACTGGAGGCTGGGAAGGCCAAGATCAAGGTGCCAGCAAGGTGCAGGTTTCATTCTGAGTCCTCTCCTCCTGGCTTGTAGTTGGCTGCCTTCTCTCTGTGTGCTCACATCATCTCTTCGTGTCTGTTGGCGGTTGGGGGGTGGTGGTTGGAATGTGGGGAGAAAGCTCTTTCTGGTGTCTCTTTTTCTGAGAGCTCTAATCTCAGCACGAGGGATCTCATCCCTACCTAACTGCCTCCCAAAGGCCCCATCTCCAAATACCATCACACTGGGAAGTAGGGTGCCAGAGGATGCAGTTTTGGGGGAGCGTGGTCATAGACATTCAGTCTGTGAGAAGTGGACATCTGTCAGTTTTGGGGAGGGAAAGTTGCTGAAACCCATTCTGGTGGACTCTGCCATCTTACTCAATGTGGGGCAGCCACTGTTTGGATCGACTTCTTTGATTTGGATTGGGATTCCAGGTACCGGGAGTGGGTTATGAGTTAGCAAAATGTTTGGATATTCAGTCAGCTGTGGTCAGCACCATTTCACTCATTGTTAGGGAGAGTACATGCAGTTGGAGATTTATTTCTTAAAAAAGGAAATCTGTGGATCAGAAAATGAAACTTTGATTAACAGCCTGGGGCTACTTAGGAAATGATGTACTTTCAGACAAGCTACAGTGGTCCTTTCAGCTACAGGTGTCTTCCCTTTGATTGGCCTTGGCAAACCAGCTCCAAGGGTTTGGTGTGGTTTGGTTATCTGATCTCTGAGAGGGGTACAGATGATCCTGACTCAGTGGATTTGGAGCTTGAAGACTGATTTTCCTAGCGCGACTCAGGGTTAGTGGTGTCGGTCCTTGTGTGACCTCAGTTCCATTTAGAGGCCCTGAGTAATAGAGTTTTTGTATGTCTGTAGTATAATTTACATTACAGAGTGTTTGTGTATATAAGGGGGACAGTAAGAGATCAAATGCATAATCTAATGGAGGGAAGAGTTTACAGGCCCGTGTCTATGAAGAATTAGCTAATCTGGATCCCAATGAGTGGACCTCCCTTGAGTGAAGTCTCCATTGCTATGTATCCTGAGTTTAAGCTATACTCTGAGGATTCAGAATATCCATCCCAGGTGAAAAAGCCTGTCTAAATGTTAGGATTCTAGCCCTGATTTCCCCACACCAGTTGAAACTGGTTTCATCTTTATGTTTGTCCTTTTATATCGCTAGATCCCAAGATGCTCTCCAGTTAAAAGTAAGTGGTGTGACTCCAGTCAAATGAGAAGTAAATGAGTTTCTGTAGCTGGAAATTCTTCCCAGCACTTTAAGAGTTACACTGGACAGGGAACAGAACAAGTCAGTGTGGGCATTTTCTTGAAAGGTAACCAAAAATCAGTGATAGTGGGGTCATCAGAGCGCTTTTCTGGATTAGCACAAAAACTCTGCATTCATAAGAGTTGTAAATGTAAGGACAGTTCTACCTATTCCCAAAGAGTAAAGAGATTTAAAACGGTTATTTAACCCAAGGGCTGAGGAGCGAAACAAAAGGAACCATATCCAAAAGTGAATCGATTCGCAGCTGCCCATTCCAGGCATCAGTTATAATAAATAAAAGACTTTTCCCCAGAGCCATGTTAGTGAGGTTTAGGGAAAATAAATTCTTTTTTCCCCCTTTTATGTGAGATGGACTTTTATACATAGTTTTTGTTGGAGGGAAAAAATGAAAAAGTGTGTTAAAAGAAGTCAGGCAAAGTATTTAGATTGTTGAGTTTTCAAAGAGGAAGCCATTTGGGCTGGAGAGAAGGAGAAAGATGCGGATAGATGGGGAGTATCTCATGGGTCGTGGCTCTGGGTAGGAAGGAGAGAGGAGCCAGGTGAGCAAGGGAGCAGGCAGGCTGGTGCGTCCATGGAGCCCTAGGTGTAACAGGCCATGGTGGTAGAGGGTCACCAGAGAGGAGAGTGAGCCCTGGGTCCTTAAACCAGGGAGACTCAGCATCCTAGCTGGGCCAGACCAGGTTACAGCAGTATGCGCCCAGGGCATCTGTGCAGGGAAATCATTAACTGGATTGCTCTGAGATACTGGGGATTAATCCTGGGAACTCCCTGAGACAAGGAATCCTTATAATTTAATATGCTTACACACTGCCAGGTGTACTCAGAAATCTGACTCACTCAATTCAATGTAAGTATACTTTTTGAATTATCACAAGACAGAACAGAAGGGAGTGTCTTAGAATTCTGGTTTAGGCCTGAACTTAACTTGTTCTTTGACCTGAGCAAGCAAGCTGTATTTATTGAAAGGTCAGAGATCTCCTAAGCAGGAAAATACCTGAGAAGTGGGCTTTCCAGGAGTTCCCTCTGAAGTGACTTATCAAGATCAAGATGGCACTTCACACTGATGATGACCCTTAGTTGTAGATCCTGGGAACATCTGAGCCTTTGGGGCCCCGGAATTGGAGATGGTCCCATAACCTTCCCGATTACTTTTTTTTAAAAAACACCTTTGAGGAGTTTAATGATTAAAATGTGTTCCACTTCAGAAGACTTCAGAACAAGCTGTAAAAAGTAATTTGCAGTTCTTCCTTTCTCCATATCTATGCCGAATGTGGTGTTTAATTACTCCATAATAGCTTTTTGTTCTGGTGATTTGTTACAAAAATAGACAAGTTCTTTATCATCATTAAACACCAGGATTAGTTTTTTTTTTTTTTTTTAATTTGGAATCATTTAACTATCTTAAAAGGTTTAAAGAAAAATCCCAAGAACTTTTTTTGAGATATGAAATTTTAAACACAGTGCCTTCATATTTGCAATAAATGAATTCATTCAAATGGTGTATATTTAAAGAAAAGTCAAGGCACTAAAATACTCTTCTCTTTAAGTCACCCAATAGCTATTTAAGACAAGATCCTGGAGGGTGCCCAAATTATACTCTGTAATGTATATTCCCCAGGGGGATGAATTCTCTGGTGTTTTCACTCACGGTATTTCTCAATAGTATGGAATATGTTTAATCTTTAACCTATCTATTCTAACAGTTTCCAGAGTTCAACAGCAGTTTTGGATAGTTTGACATAAAGAGGCAGCCCTCTTATCTGAAACTCTTGACCTTTGAGTCATCAGATAAGGAAGAGAGAGGTTTGCTTCCCCTCTGTCTTCTCTTTGGCCATCCTCTCCATACCAGGAATAACATCATCATTCACATAGCCATATTTTGAAAAAAAAAAAAAAAAAAATCCCTCTGAAATGGTCCTCTTTGCAGATGGAAGTGCAGTTGATTCATATCTTGGCTGAATTCATTTTAAATAAGCTTGTGTGCCCGGGTCTTGATTTAGGTGCTGTGGAAATGTGAAGTAATGCCTGCCACAGAGCATTAGCTTTTATATTGTAGTTAGAATTTAAATTTATGGGTATATTCCAACAGATTATTTTTCTTCACTAAGCAGGTGAGTTGGGAAAAACTTGGCAGCTGTTTTTAGTTAAGACAAAGGTCTTGATTTGGAAAGGGAAACGGGAATACTACGTTTTAAAGCTGGGAAAGGAAGACATTATTTAATCAAGGTAGCCTTCAAAATAAGAAACTTTCACCTGGATTTACTTAACATATATAATACATTAGAAAAAATACTTTACATAAATTACGTGATTTGACTCCGCAATGAGATCCAAGTGACTTTCTGACTAGCTATCTCCATGCTTTTCCTGATGCAAAGGCACATTTGCTGTGATGTGTACAGATTTGTAACTTTGTATCATAGCAGTTTAGAGCTAGATGGATTTTTAGCAGTTACTTAGTTCAACCTCATCAGTTTAGATATGGGAGGACTGAGGTTCAGGAAGTTACTGTAACTTGACTCATGTCAGAGAGAGGTGAACAAGCTGGGACTAGAAATCTAGGCTCTTGGTCAGACCTCACAGACTCAGGACTGTACAGGGACCCATCTGCCATTGCCAATCCCCATACCTCTCTCTGGAAATCTCTTAAAGCACAGCTGAAAACAGTTCCCTGTTCAGAAGTCTTCATGGTTCCCCTTGGAATGAATTATATATATATATATAACAATATTTTTATAATAGAGAATAATGTCCAAACTTCCCTTAACATCATATTCAATGCCTTCCCCAACCTGGAATCTAGCCCCCTCTTACCTTTCTAGCGTCCTCTCTGTTTTCTTCTGCCCTAAGGACACTGAGATGCTCCATTCATCCCAAGACGCTCTGTGGTTCTACATCCCCATGTTTTCCTTCTGCTTCTGCTTTTGGAGTGTATCTTCTCTCTGAAGCATACTCAGTTAGTTTCATTGCATGCTCGGTTGCTCGATCATGTCTGATCTTTGTGACCCCCTTGAACACTAGTCCACCAGGCTCTTCTGTCCATGATATTTTATGGGCAAGAATACTAGAGTGGGTTACCATTTCCTTCTCCAGGGGATCTTCCTAACCCAGGGGCTGAAGCTGTGTCTCGCGCATCTCCTGCACTGTTGGGTGGGTTCTTTACCACTGAGCCCCCTAGGAAGCCCAATAATGTCAGTGGCTGCTGCTTATTTAGCACCTTTCTAGCTGACAGCTTTGATACAGTTCTTATTTTCTGTCTTATAGTTGTGTGCATGTGTGCACATGTGTGTGCACAGGCCTGATTTCTTTGGTAGAATGTGGGGCTCTGCCCTGTTTATATGCATGGCTTCTGTCTAGTAGTTGCTCAATACATATTTCTAGAATTGAAACCAGTCTTGTTTATGTCACCAAGAACCCGTCCCTGTACTAGTTAGAGAAGCTAGATTTCAACCGAGAATTTCATACACACACACATTGTAACACTTTTTAAGAAATTTCTGGGGAACAAGTATTTTCCATCTGGAAGGCTGTCCAACATAGTGAGAAGAACCTGGATGCTGGCATGAGAGAGACCTGATTCTGAATTCAGGCTCCTTTATTTAATTGCACTGTGACCTTGAACATGTTATCAGTCTCAGTTTCCTCATCTGGGGATAATGAACTCATCTTTTAGGGATGCTATTGGGATTAAATCAGAAAACACATATGCAGTACTTTGAATAGGGTAGGTACTCAGGCAGTGGTGCTGAGACTCATCCTAATGGATCAGGAATCCCTTTGGTTAGGAACCATACTTTTGACAAGTTTGTATGTTCTCAGTTACCCTATTTGCTATTCAGTGATTCGCTCTTTGGGTTGATGACGTTAACACTGAGACCTCCAGAAAGTTGTCAGATAGGTGGATGACTACTTCCTTGGATGGATGATGTGGTCAAGTACAAAGCGGCTCAAAGAAGCGCCAACACAATTATTTTTATCAGTGATAACTGCTTAAGATCAACCATCATCTCTTCCTTAAGGAGAAAAGGAAGAGGGAGAAGGGTGCCCACCAGTCCCTCCATCATGAACTAAGCCCCAACAGTTAGTTCCAGAAACAATGTATTTCCTTCAAACGTGTGTGTTGGGGGGAAGGGCAATCCTACAACTAACTTTCTGTATAGAAGCATCATAGGTTTATGGTTTAAGCCAGGAGAGGAGCAACCTCCTCATCTCCGTTTGTCACTCCAAGTATCTGCAATGAACATATCAGGCTATACTTAAGGAGGCTGAGGAGGATCAAAGTCTTAGGAGCAAGACTCTGGGAATACGACTCTTGCTTCCTCTAATCTCCTTCCACACAAGAAGAGGTCTGTCTGATACTATGATGCTGAGCAGGTCCTAGATGAATAATGACGCAACAGTTCTGTAGGGCCGACAAGAACATACAGAATCAACCCAAAGTGTTGGCTCCTTCTCTGCGGCCCAGCGCTTTGATGCAGTTTACACTTTCAGTCTCACCTTTGATGGGAGTTGTATGGATCATTCCGTAGAAAGGATTGAGCTTTCTTTGGGACAGAATTGACAAGTTGGGTAAGCCGTTTGTTCTGACTGTGCAGTCACTGCCTTGGTCACTTGTCCTCATTGCCTGATATCCCACTGTTTGGTTGGGTGTAACCAGAGCGTTGGTTTTCTTTTGCTGCCCTGACAGATTATTCCAAACTCAGTGATTTAACAACGCAAAGTTGTTATCTTGCAATTCTATAGGTCAGAAGTCTAGTATGGGTCTTACTGCTGCTGCTGCTGCTGCTTCTAAGTCGCTTCAGTCGTGTCCAACTCTGTGCAACTCCATAGACGGCAGCCCACCAGGCTCCTCTGTCCACGGGATTCTCCAAGCAAGAATACTGGAGTGGGTTGCCATTTCCTTCTTTATGGGTCTTACTAGGCTAACCTCAACTTGTTAATAAGAAGACTGGCTTCTTTCTGCATACCCTAGGGGAGAATCTATTTCCTTGCCTTTTCCAGCTTCTCAAGGACACTTGCATTCCGTGGCTCATAGCTCTCTTCCTCCATAATCAAAATCAGCATCTTAGCATCTCTCCGGCCCTTTTTCTGTCTGAGCATCTCTCTAGAGAAAGGCTCTCTGCTTTTAGAGATTCATGTGATTGTATTGTTTCCACCCAGATAATCTGAGATAACCTCCCCATTTTAAGACCCTTCATTTAATCAGATCTGCAAAGTCCTTTTTGCCAATTAAGGTAAAATAGACACAGATTCCTGGGATTAGAACATGGACATCTTTGAGGGGCCATTATTCTGCCCAGCATACCCAGAGATAAAGGAGAGGGTGTTGGCCCTGGCTATCCTTTGAAGCCATCTGGCTTCCTAGGAGTCTCTAGCTGGAGATAATTGAGATATCTTTGAACAGAGGGCTTCAGACTTAGGATGGTCTACAGTGTCATTTCCATCATAATTTCTTTACTTTTCCAAATTACACCATCCAGGGGTTTTCTAAGGCAGGCAATTGCTTACTGTCTCCCAGGCCTGGGAGAAAATGGAAGTAGTGGGAGGAGAATGGTTAATGAGAGCTTTTATTACCCCAGCCCTGCAACAAACAGGCCGTCTAGAAATAGCCATGTTACAGCAGGTTCTTTTGAAATACAAAATCAGGTACATTTGGTAACGACTGCTATAATTTGAGACAACCTCTCAAGCCACAGACCAGCTCCAGAAATGAGCTTTGTTCTTTACAGCCCACTTTGCCCCAAACATAGGCCCTTTAAAATAACTTGGTAGGCACTTACTGAGGAACAGCCGAGAGGGCAGAGGCCCTGTTGTATGCATCTCTGTATGTCCAGCGCTGAGCACGGTGCACGGCCTGCCTTGGGTGGTAGAACGAGCATGGTACACAGTGTGCCCTCCGCTTGGGAGCATGTGGAAGAAGGGGATCTTTTATGACAGGATGCTGAATGAAGCCCTGTGTTCCTACTTCTACCCACTGCAGGCCCAGAGGAGATGAAGGATCCTGAGAGATTTTGTCTCTGCTTCCATTATGCCCAGAATGAAGATAATTAAGCCAATGAAACTTGCCTTCCATTTCAGTTTACTGGAGCTATTGAACAGAAGTAGATGTAGGAATTGAAGAGCATCTCACTTGAGGAGGCAGGATTCTGGTGCATATTATCTTTTCAAAACATGTCACCCTAACCTTCTGTTCTCACTGCACACACCCCAGAGTGGTGTTTGTGGAATGAAAGGATGACAGTATAGTTCAGTGTGGAAGAAGGTTGTTAGCTTTGGACTTCAGCCGTCCCAAGTTTGGAAGCGTGGCTGTGCCACTTACCAGGACTGCGACTCTGGATACCTTGCTTCACCTCCAAACCTTCTCTCTCTCTTTCTTTTAAAAAAATATTCGTTTGTTTATTTGGCTGCCTTGGGTCTTTGTTATGGCATGCGGGAAACTCACTGTGGTTGACAGGCTCAACAGTTGTGGGGTGTGGGCTATCTAGTTGCTGCTCATGGATTTAGTTCCCCAGTGGCATGTGGGATCTTAGTTCCCCGGCCAACGATCGAACTCACACCCTCTGCGTTAAGGTGGATTCTTAACCACTAGACCACCAGGGTTCCCCAAACCTTCTCTCTTAACTCCAGAGAGCCAAGGAATGAAAAGGTCAGTTGGCACACTTCTTTGGGCATTTGCTGAGTAAAGATGTGTTGGTAGGAGTCTCACCTACTTTGTGATCACATTTCATCTCCATAGCCTGCCACATCTGAGGTCCATTTCAGTGTCCTCTCCAGGGGCACAGACATACCTCTTGATTTCTTATAAACTTTCAACAAGGTCAGAAGTGTAGAGCTTGCCTCTGCCCCATAGGCCCAGTTCTTATTGCCCTGGACATGTGGATCAAAGAGGAAGTCAAAGAAGGAGAAGTGAAAATCTCTTTAAACAACTCAGGGTTCACAAGTGAGGGCTGAAGGGAACCCTCGCAGATGACATGCAAAGCCCCTTGTAGATGGAATTTCTTTCAGCAGAAATTTTCCTTCTGTGAATAGGCGCCTGTCATTTCAGTGTGATCTTTAATCATTTTCAAAAGGCAACCCTTTTGATCGTGAGTCTTAAAAGAGTTCAGATGAAATTTTCTGGGCCTGCCTTATTTGGGAAACATTTGTGCTTTGTGAAGACTCGGGCACGCCAATATTTAAAAGGCCAAGCCGAGCATCTTCATCTCTAGTCCAAGGGACCAATTGGCAGAGGGCAGCAAACAAGAGACCTTTTGTGCCTCCTTAATTGTAGAGCAGTGGGCATTTTATAACCACTGAGTGGACTTCAGAGTTAATTACCATTTAGAAGTCTGTAGAAGATAATCTTCCAAAACACTGGGGGTCAGGAAAGTTTCAGTGCTTTATTTATATTTAAAAACCTAAACCGGCACTGCCCCATAGAAATAGAATATGAGCTACAGATGTAATTTTAAATGTCCCTAGCGTCACATTCAAAAAATAAAAAAAGCACAGGTGAAATTAATTTTAATGTTTACTCTCACCCAGTCTGTCCAAAGTATCATTTCAGCATGTTATTCAATATAAACAATTATTAATGAGCTATTTTACCTTTTTTTGCTCAGTCCTTGAAATTCGGCATCTATTTTACACTTTCAGTTCAGACTCACCATGTTTCAGTGCTCAGTAGTCACCTGTGTCTAGGTTACACTGAAGCACTAGGTGGTGATCCCCTGAGAAGTGAGGATGTTGCTTTTCATCTATGCACCGCTTTCTCGCTGCCCAGTATGGTGCCCAGTACCTAAGCGTGATTCTTGAGATGTGTCCATAGGATGAAGTGCTGGAAGCAGTTATAAGACTGGCTTGTCCAGAGAACTAGTGGCATTGCCAGTCATTAGAAGGGTAGCCAACAACCCAAGACTCACTCTTTTTTTCCTCAATTTGTTTATTGAGATATAATTCACTCAAAGTGTACAATATAGTGAGTTTTAGTATATTTGCAGAGTTGTCCATCCGTCAGTCAGTCGGATGTTTAAAATGTTTAAAAACATTTTAAAATGTTTTCATTATCCCAAAAAACCCTGCACCCTTTAACTGTCACTCCCTTCATCCTCTCCTGCCGTCTACCCTAGGTTACTATTTATTTTCTGTCTCTAGATTTACCTGTTCTGGACATTTCATACAAATGAAACCATACTTAGCATGCTGTTTTCAAGATTTATCTACACTGTAGCGTGTATTAGTACTTCATTTCTTTTCATTGCCAAATAATATCCCATTGTATGGATATACCACATTTTATTTAAATATTTACCGGTTGATGGTCATTTAGAGTGTTTTCAGGGTTTGGCTATGATGAATAATACTGTTGTGAACATTCATGTACTGGTGGATGTATGTGGTCCTTTTTGGGGGTAAATAGCCAGGAGTGGAATAGCTAGATCATATGATAAACTCTATATTTTAAACGATCTGAGGACCTGCCAGATTTTCCAGTGGGTACACCATTTTACATTTCCACCAGCAGTGTTCCAGTCTCCCCAGATCTTCACCAACAGTTACATTTTTGATTATAGCCATTCTAGTCATCCTAGTGGTGTGATATGGTATCTCACTGTGGTTTTGATTTGCGTCTCCCTCGTGCCTAGTGATGTGGAACATCTTTCCGTGTGCTAATTGGCCATTTATATATCTACTTTGGAGAATTGTCTGTTTGGATTCTTTGCCCATTTTTTAACTGAGTTATTTGTCTTTTATTTTTGAGTTGTAATACATCTTTGTATATAGTTTAGGTACAAATGTCTTATCAGATATGTGATTTGCAATTATTTTCTATAATTCTGTGGGTTGTCTTTGTCACTTTCTTGACGTTGCCCATTGAGACACTGACGTTTTTAATTTTGAAGTTGTTCAGTTTATCTATTTTTTTGTTGTTGTTATTGTTTGTGCTTTTGATGCCATACTTAAACTATGGCCTAATCCAAAGTCAAAAGATTTATACCTGTGTTTCCTTTTAAGAGTTTTATAGTTTTACCTTTTTGAACCATTTTGAGTTGATTTTTGTATATGGTATGAAATGAGGTTATTTATTAATTAAATTAAATAATTTAATTATTTTGCATGTAGATAGCAAGTTGTTCCAGCACTATTAGTTGAAAATATTATTTTCCTCCATTGAATTGTCTTATCAATTCAGTTGATCATAAATGTGAGGGTTCTTTTTATGGACTCTTAATTCTATTTCATAGATCTGTGTGTCTAAAATATATAACCATGCCACAGATCACTGTAACTTTGTAGTTAAGTTTTGAAGTCAGGGAATATAGTCTTCCAATTTTGTTCTTCTCTTTCAAGATTTTTTGGTTGTTCAAGATCCCTTACAATTCCATTTGAATTTTAGGATCGACTCATCAATTTCTGCAAAGAAATAATGGAATTTTGATGGGATTGTGTTGGATTGGTAGATCAGTCTGGGGAGTATTGCCATTTTTTTCACCTTAGATTAATTTTCCTTTTCTAGAATTTCATATTAATGCTCTTTTTGTGTAAGGCCTCTTCCACTCGGCCTAGTATTAATGAGATTCATTCATGTTGTGTATTATTACTATTTATTTTCCTTTATATTGTTGAGTAGTGTTCTATTTGATGAGTATGTTGTACTTATGGTTATTTATCCATTCTTCTGCTGATGGACAACTGGACTGTTTCTAACTATCATGAAGATTTACATACAAGTTGTTTTTGAGGAATTTGTTTTCATTTGTCTTAAGTAAGTACCTAGAAGCAGAACTGCAGGATCATGGTGTAGGTGTATTTCTAGTTTTATAAGAAATTGCTAGACCTATTCCCAAAGTAGTGCAGTTTTACATCCCCCCCCTAACAATGAATGAGAGTTTCAGCTGTTATTTATCCTCACTGACATATAGCTTTATGAATCTCTTTAACTTTAGTCATCCTGGTAAGTGTATAGAGATATGTTATTGTGGTTTTAATTTGCATTTTCTTTATGACTAATGATGTTGGACAATTTTTGTGTGCTTATTGGTCATTGGATTGCAAGGAGATCCAACCAGTCCATCCTAAAGGAGATAAGTTCTGGGTTTTCATTGGAAGGACTGATGTTGAAGCTGAAACTCCAATATTTTGGCTACCTGATGCAAAGAGCTGACTCATTTGAAAAGACCCTGATGCTGGGAAAGATTGAGGGCAGGAGGAGAAGGGGACGACAGAGGATGGGACGGTTGGATGGCATCACCGACTTGATGGACATGGGTTTGGGTAGACTCCGGGTGTTGGTGATGGACAGGGAGGCCTGGCGTGGGGTCTCAAAGAGTCGGACACGACTGAGCGACTGAACTGAATTGCACTGACTGGTTATTTGTATATCTTCCTTTGCGAACTGTCTGTTGAAATATTTTGCCCATTTGAGTAACAGGTTGTTTGTCTTTCTGTTGGTGAGTTGTAGATGAATTTACCTACTCCTAAGTCACTGGAGTATTTTGCTGTTTTTTTTTTTTTTCTAGAAATGTTGCAGTTTTAGCATTTATCTGTAGGTTTATGACTTATCATGAATTTTTTTGTGTATGGAGTGAAGTGAGGGTCTAAATTTGTTATTCTCTATATGGATGTTCAGGTACCAGTTGTTGAAGAGACTTGCCTTTCCTCACTGGATTGCATTAGCTCCTTTGTCAGAAATCACATGATTGTAAAGCATCAGGTCTGTTTCTGGACTTAACTATTTTGCTCCATTGATCTATTTGTCTATCCCAATGTTAGCAACACTCTGTCTTGATTATTATGGCTTTATTATATGTTTTGAGGTCAAGTAGTGTTAGTCCTCTGACTTTACTTTTTTTCAGGATTATTTTGATTACTCTAGATTCTTATATTTCCTATATATTTTACAACTGGCTTATCATTTCCCACCAGAAGTCTGGTGGAATTGCTATTAGGATTGTGTTCCATATGTAGCTCAATTTGGGGAGAATTAGTATCTTAATAATATGGAGTCTTCCAGCTGGTAAATACTGAAATGTTTTCTGACTCACTTATCGTGCTGTTCCCTTTTCTCTCGTTTAAATGTTTTGAGTCCCAAGAGGTGCGGTGGTGAGGAAGGGCCCTACAATCAGCTTGCCTGTGGGATCTTTGATAAATTAACCTGATTGGTTAAATGGGAATAAGAAAGACATTTACTTCTTCGAGTTTTGGGGAGCATTATGTGGAATATTTCAGAAAAGTCCTTAGAATTGATGGTTTCATAAGTGTTGGATTTGTTTAGGATTGCCCTTCAGGATCTGGCTTAGATTGTACCTCATCCATGAAGACTGCTCAGAGCCCCAACCTTGAAGTATCTCTTTTCCTCACTGTGCTGTTTTACTCTCTGTGTAGAATTTAGCCCCTTTTCCTTGAGTGCATCTTACTTGCCTTATCATTATAAGCTATTTGACTATAATGTCTGGATTTTAGCTTCTTTGGGGTCTATTAAGTGTTCATTATAGTGGGTTAGCTCTGGTGGACACTAAAAAACTATCAAGAATTTTAAGTTTTTTGTTTTTTTTTTTCCTGAATGTGATCACATCTACTATCTTATATTTTCCTCAAAGAAGTAGTTAAAGCAGACTTTATTCTCAATTACAGATGAGGAAACTGAGGTGGAGCCCAAGAGAGGCTAAGCTACTAACCATAACTAGTTAGGGACAGAGCTAGAACTAGAATCTAGCCCTCTGGACTTGAAGAGTAATAATGTGAAGTTGTATTCTATAATTTGTATATATTGTGTGAAATATTATATCTGTGTATATATCATATGTATTATATTGTATATGTATATATTTTTATTATGTTATCATGGTTGTGCTCAGTACTCAGTTGTGTCCAACTCTTCACCACCCCATGGTAGCCTGCTAGGCTCCTCTGTCCATGAGATCTCTCAGGCAAGAATCCTGGAGTGGGTTGTCATTTCCTATTATAGGACATCTTCCAGACCCAGGGATCAAACCCAGATCTCTTACGTCTCCTGCATTTACAGGTAGTTTCTTTACCACTGAGCCACCTAGAAAGCCCTATTATGTTATATATGCATATTATATGCAATATGTATATTTCATATGCAATATATGTTAACAGTATTTATATATACGTATATATATAAATTTCTTAAGCTCTGTGAGATGCTGGAATCCCTTTATTCAGCGCAAGCCAACCTCACAAATCCTTCATGAAAATGACATTTACATTCGTGACTTTGTGACTAGGTGAATAACATACAGGTTTAAATGAACTTCCCCTTCTCCTTTTGAAACTAGGTGAAATATATCATACGGGTTTAAATGAGCACCTTTTGCAAAGGTGCTCAGTGGGATACCATCCGTGGTAAGCACATTTACTGCCTGCTGACTCTTCTTCACAAGGATGGACATTTACAGCTACAGAGATTGTTTGTAAGGTGTCCTCAGCTCTTCTCTCTGCCCCTCTGATCTGCCTGGCTTCACGGTAGAAGAGCCCAGTGCAGTGTGAGGTCCTGCTGCCCAGCCGTGACTGGCGTGGATGATGGAGGGACAAGAGTTGCATTTGCTCCCGGGCCTGTGAGTGGGTGACTTTAAAAACATGTACTGCCTTCCACAAGAAAAACTTGTGCTCTGACTGATTCATGATGCATCTAGAGTTCACCTTTGATTACTTGCTCTGAGCTACCCATGAAAAATACTAGCACGTATGTGATGTGGAGTGTGGGGTAATACTTCTGGGGTTTAATGTTTGTTCATGTGATAAGCATTGAACCTGCTTCCAGAGCACACCTGTGACTGGGAGGGATTGCGTGCTCCCCTGCTAGAGATGTTTTCTATATCTGTCCTTGCCCCTCAGCAGCATTTCCCCATGCTGGAGGGTGGTGGACCTGGGGAGTAGGCTCCGTGGTATTTTACTGGAGTCTGATTGTTTGATTGTAGAATCCATGCAAGTACATTTTATTCATCCCAATATAGGCATAGTGGCTGGGGTGTCAAAGAACGTCGTTGATCTTAATGATACCCTGAAACTCAATTTCTCCCAAGTCTCTGTCCAGATTAGCTGCTTCCAGTAAGTGCCTTCTGTGTGTCAGGCCCTGTGTTGAGTCTTTAGGAGCTTAACATCCTTTAATCCTGACAACAGCCTCCGTCACTCCCACCATATCAGGTGGAGATGCTGAGATGGAGAGAGGGCTTCTAACTTTGCCAGCGGCAGAGCTGGGATCAAAACTCAAGCACTCTTGACTCCGGAGCCCGCATGCATATTACCTGCACTGAACCAGTTACTTCCATTCTTTCCCTCCCACCACCTCTCTCCACCTGTCACACCCTCCTTTCCATGAATCCTAGTAAGATGACAGCTGGATCAGGAGCAGCTGCACACATCTTGCTATCTCAGCCATGTGTCCTCGTGTTTTCTTCTTTTCCCGCTCCTCTTCTTGGAATTCTCCTCTTTTCATTCAGCTCTGCATCCTTCCCCCTTACCTTAGCTGTTGCCATAAACCTACTGAGATAGTTGCCTTTTTTTTTTTTTTAAGAGAATTTGTAAAATTTTAAAAAGGTAAAGGTGCATCTAGGTGGTTTCTGCAATTGGACCCCAGATTCACAGATAATAAAGGTTAGAACTCTAGACATACAGGGATTATGGTATTAAAAAATATTATGGGCATGGCTCAAATTAGCTCCTGGGGGTGGAAGGCTTGGAAAGAATGCGTACTAAGTCGTTTCAACGGTGTCCCACTCTGTGCGACTCTATGGACTGTAGCCTGCCAGGCTCCTCTGTCCATGGAATTCTCCAGGCAAGGATACTAGAGTGGGTTGCCATGCTCTCCTCCAGGGCATCTTCCCAACCCAGTGATCGAACCCATATCTCTTACTTCTTATGGATTGGCAAGCAGGTTCTTTACCACTAGGGCCACTTGGGAAGCCCCAAGAATGTGGTATGTTTGCTCAATCTGGGCTATCATTGGGGCAGTGTAACATAGTGGTGTAGAGTTAGTCTCTGAGATCAGACTGCTTGGGTTGAATCCCAGATCACTTTCTTCCCTGTGACTTTTGACAACTTTAATTACTACCTTCTCTGAGTCTCTGCTTCCTTTTCTGCTTATAGTTCTAACTACCTCTTATGGTGATTGATAGGATTAAAGGAAAGTCTGTCATACACTTAAAATAGCACCTGATACATAAGAAGCTTTGAAAACACGTTAGTTATTGTTACTGCTCAGTCACCAAGTTGTGTCCGTATCTTTGCGACCCCATAATCGGCAGCATGCCAAAAAGGGCCAGCTATGCTCTGATATTCTTCCCTGGATTTGGACACATCAGTGGACAAAACATCCCTGGAATCATAGTGCTTTCAGCTTAGTGAGAGGGAGAGAGAGAGAATTACAAGTGTGAGAGAATTGCAGGTGTGTATCTGTGCACTAAGAAGACACACAGGTGGGGTTTGAGTGTGTCACAGAGGGTCCTACTGGAAGATCCTGATTGTGTTCACCATAAAACTTGAGAGCAGGAAAGAATTGTGGAGACTCTATAGTCAAACCTTCTTTGGAACCTGGAAAGCTTAGATGACTCTCCCCATTTATTCAGAGATTTATGGAGGAGCCAGGACAGAACCTGTATCTCCTGAAGCTGATGTCAGACTAGTGAACATCACGTGGCCAAACCTCTTCCTCGAAGACTTGAGCCAATTTGCTGAAACATTTACTCCAAAATCATTCTCATCAACAGTGCTTGATGCTGGGGCAGCTTCTCTGAACTCAGACTTTAATTGTTTCTGGCTCCCGGGAGCTCTTATGACAGTAATTTGTGCCAAGTCATCAGAATAATGATGATGCCATTGTCTTACATTTACTTAAAAGTTGTCCATCCTGGTAATGATCACCTGGCAAAGAAAGATTGTCTAGATTATTCTGCTAGACATTTGTAAATATCTAGTTTGGATTTAGGAGACTCGGTAACCAATCAGATTAAAACCCAGATCTCACAGACCTGCCTGAGGAATTCACATATGATAAAACTAGTCAGTTGGCTTTGAAATGGAGATGAAAGCATCTTAGGGAAGTATATGTTGGATGGGGGTGGAAGTGGATAAAAACTGATTCAAGGAAGCATAACCCTTAAAAGTTTCAGATGGTTTATAATTTATCTGTAATGGGAAAAATACTTTACCATCAAGATAAGATCTTGGAATACATTTGAAATCACCAGCCGTATTATGAATATGTTTGTGGACATATGTGAATTGTAGGGAATGAAATTTTTTCTGTGAATGTAATTTAGCATGAATGAGATGACAAATAAGCTATATGCCATAAAGCCCATTTGATATAATGTGTGTAATTTTAAACTTAAAAGCATCATGTTTAAGAACCATAAGGGATGTTAGAGGTCATCTAATACAAGTCACTTTGCAGATGGAGGAACAGAACCCCAGAGAAGGCAAGTGGCTTGGCCCATAGTGTTAACTGGAATCCAGATATTTAGATTATTGAGTTTGGAGATGGTTTTAGAACATAAGGAGTGATACCCACATGCTCACTTTTAGTTTTCTTTTTTTACCCATAGTGGTTTTATGGCATTGTTAATCATAGCTATAATTGATTTCTTTTGCAAGATGAACCAATTCTTCAGCCCTTTATACATGTCGGTGCTTAATAAAAATATTTTCTGTGACTCCTAATTAATGCTGAAATAAATTTAGAGAAGTTAGAACAATATTGTTTGTCAGCGTCTTCCTTGGTTTGAGCTATTAATGTGGTTTCTTATGATTTCCCAGCTAGCTGATTTAAAAGAATTCAGAGAAAGTCATATATGCTGTGCTTTTCAAAGCAAAGCCCTGGTTGCTAGAGGGATGGAGTTTAATATAGTTTCATATCACAGAGGTTTTAATAATGCAGTCTAAAGTATTTGTACATGAATTCATTAGGCCCAGATTAGTCTTATTATAATTACTCAAAAAGTAATTCAATTTAAGAGAAAACATTTTAAATGGATATAAAATACCCTGTTAGCTGAGAAGCCATACTGTTCTACTTTATCAGCTCCATAAAGTACTAGCAGATTTGAACATAACTTTCACAGTATACAGAATGCAATCATAAAAAGTATTATTCCTAAATCTATTTTTTTATGTTCTTTCAGTAGTTAAGAGCTTTATCCTTCTGTGCTAGGAATGAGATATACTTGGGATAGAGTGTCATAAAAATGTTAGGGACTTAACTAGCTCACAGCCCATGCAGTCCCTCCCCAACTCAGTGTCAGCTGATGGGACACAAGTCCAGAGCCTCAGATTGATGCTGGTCGCACATTCCAGAGGAGATGGAGCAGGAAGAGACTTTGGGGCTTTTGCAAGTTTTTTCTTACTCAGCAACAGTGACAGGGGGAGGAGGGGGGTTTTCATTTCTAACGTGGTAAAAGGTGAGGGGAGCCAGGAGCAAGGAAAACAGTAGAACTTTCCCTGGCCCGCATCCAAAATGGGACAGAGAAGAAAAAGGAGAGAGTGATGATATAGATCATACAAGTTAAAGAACAAGTTAGTATTTGGCACAGAGGGCAGGAGATGGGGAGTGAGGCCTTGCAGTTGGTCCTTAACGACCAAGACTCACCGGGCTCTGGGCAGTGGGAAGCTCCCTGGATACCCCTGGGGAAGCAGGAGGGGCAGGGAGATGAGTTCTGTGGCCACGTGGCTGCCTGAGCTGTCTGTGCTGTCTGGCTTTGGAGACACAGAAAACTAATCACAGCCCCCGTGTGGTGCCATCGAGGCCAAGCAGGGGCTCTGGCTGGACTCCAAGAGAGCACAGACCTGCACTCGGACAGGAAGGGGTTCCACTTAAGTGGTTTGTTGTGTTCAAACTTTTAGTAATTTATTTGATGAGCAGCAGAACCCTTTCCAGGCAAATTCTTCATCGAACCCCACTGTCCTGAGCAGAGTGGTTCTCAGTTCAGCTGCAACGTGCAGTCTTACCTTTTTTAAACCCTGGACCTCCGCTCATCACACCCTAGGGCAGGGATGGGTGAGCCCCTTCCCTGGTGGCCTTGAGACATAATGGCACAGGGCCTGCCAGAGGGGTGAGTGGTGCCAGAAATGAAGGCCAGGCTCTGGATTTCTGGACCATCTGGTACTCATTACAGCCTGGTAAAAACTGGGGTTTGGAGATAGGATGGCAATAGATCTCTGATCTTAAAGATTAAAAATAATTCATTCATAAAATAGTATTTAATAATTCCTTAGAGTTTCTTAATGGTACGTAGCTACCGATGACGAGAAGGAATTAAAATGATCATTTAATTTTAATGGATTTTCCTCTTATGATATTTTACAGTCCTGTATAAGTCACAACTGGTGATTATTTTCAAATAAGAGCCCCTGGAGACAGGAACGGCTACCCATTCCAGTATTTGTGCCTGGAGAATCCCATGGACAGAGGAGCCTGGTGGGTTACAGTTCATAGGTCGCAAGGAGTCAGACATGACTGAATATCTAAGCACATTCCTCACAAACAAGTCACAAATGATGATTATTTTCAAGTAGTAGGCAGTCAATAAATGTCTGTTGGCTAGTAATGCTACAAGTTATAGAAGTCTATCTAATATTAGTCCCTGTGCACTTCATATGCTTTACCTCGTTTAATCTCCAGAGCAGTTTATGAGACAGCACAAAAATTAGCTATTTTTATTATCTGCATGTTGCTGATGAGAAAACAAGGCTTCGGAAGGTTAAGTAATTTGCCTATGATCACACAGCGAGACACGGAACTAGTTCTGACTTCAGGACCTGAGCTCTTTGCTACCCTGCTACCCTATTCTGTTGCTTATTGTTATACCAACATTAAATTCAGTTACTGAATGTCTACCATAAACCAGCTCTATGTCCTAAAAGTGCTTTACATATATGTTCTGGGTTATCCTTATGAATTTTGAAAGAAATTTTATTATCATCATTTTTTACATGTAGAAACTGAGACTCAAAGAGGTTGAATAGTTGCCCAAGATGGCTAGGATGGTAGACTAGCAAGTATTTGAGCCTGGTATTATGTGACTTTGAAGTCTATGAGCTGCATGCTGATTAAATGATCTAACTTGACCCTCATGATACTCCTTTGGTAGGACAAAAGCTTATCTCTATCAGCTGATTTTACAAGTCAGAACATAGGCTACAAGAAGCTTCACCTTGAGTTTCCACCTGGTGAGGGGCTGGGACCCAATCTTAGGTCATGGGTTCAAGTGGCCAGAATCATGTGGAGACTCAGCACTGGACTGTATTTGGGAGAGAAGGTGTTAATCCTGCTCTCTCTGAGAAGGTCACCTGCCACTTTTGGACCTAGACTTCTTCAATTTGAAGCTGAACTATTCTGGAATGCTGGGGAGGCTTTGGTGAGCCCCACTTGTCAACCTTGAAAATAAATAATTTCAGTTCATTTACAGAGATTTGCAGAAGTATACAGACTGAATTCTAGAAACTCTTCAATATCTGTGCCTAGAGCTTGCTGGTTTTTGAAACTTTGTGAGGGGGCAGCTCCACTGACCTTGAAATTGACTTTGGTTAATGGTGAACTTGACCCCATCCAAGGAAGTGATGTTCATTCCAACCCCTCCCTACATCCCTTCTCTTGGCCCTGGTTAGTTAGGTCCCAGTAGCATTTATGGGGCTTTACTGTAATGGCATTTGAAAGAGAATGATACTTGAAAGAGAATTTTCTTTCTGTAGTTCAAACCACAGGAGGACTCACAAGACAGCTCTCTCCCCAGGTGAGACTTCCTAAATGGGAGTTAAGTACAGGCATTTTCAAGAAACTAAACTCCCCTCATACATAATTGAACCTAAAAAAGAAAGCAAAATTGAGAGAGTACTACGATCACATTGTTCGAGGGCTAGTAACTACTTCCCCCAGTCTTAGGGAAATCAGTCACACTTTCACTATTTGGCATATCTTTAATGCTGTGGGATGTGGGCTAGATGTGATATTGTAATAATAGTGAGGGTTTCGCTAACCATAGTTATGAGCTGAGCTATGGATTGAAATAGTAAATTATTCCTAGCAGACTGAATGGGCAATAAGACTGCCATCTAGTTCCCCTCATAAAACAAAGCAATAGATAAATAAAGGAGATCCAGCTCACTTAACCTGCGTGGCTCTGTGCACTGCTAATTATTAACCCAGGCACAAGAGAAGGGTTCACCCAGAGTGTGGTTAAATCATTTTTAATAGAGGTAAACACGAGCCATGTGGATGAGTAGCACTCAAGCAAGTTTTTAATCAGCAACGTTTAGGAATCACCCAGCCTAATTGCCATAACTTATTAATAATAATAAATAATCTGGTCTTTTTATGGCTCCTGTCTCTGGAGGACTCAGTGCATTAAAGATCTCTGGGGTGTGAATCTCAGTAGCTATGGGGGAGGTGGGCAAATATCCTTGATGCTCATTCCTAACAGAAGAAAGTGGACATTGAGGCCAAGAAAGGCAAATCTGAGTTCGTTCTTTTTTACTTGCTTCTTCCTACATCTGAATCGCCAATTTATAGATGCCTTTTCATCTATCTATAGGACCAGAATGGCTCTGGTGGGGGCGGGGTCAGAGAACAGGCTTTTCTTTGTTGACGTGAATGATTAGGGTTGAGGTTTTTTCCCTTGGGAAGTGAGTATGAGCAGAGCTTTGTCTGAAGGAGTTCATTTCCTCTGCACAAGTGTCCCTGGTGTCCTTTGGGTTCAACCTGACTGGCTAGGCTGGGCACTGGAAACTCCTAACTCCTTAATTGCATGATTTCCAGTTCCTGGCGGAGCAGAGAAGATGGCACCAAGTCTTATTCTCAGTCATTCTCTGCTGCAGCAGATGGGGGATGAGGAAATGTTTGTGTAAATCATCGGACTTAACCTCCCCAATTCCATGGCATGAGCGTTAAAATCTCTCCAGGTCAGTTTGGTTCAAAGGTTGTAAGTGATTGACTCCCAGATAATTCTTAGTGGTTGGTTAGACTGGACAGAGATGATTGCCCTCAAAGTTTGAGGCCATTTAATTCCTCTAAGTGTCTAGTTCTTGTGGGTTGGGGGTGATGGACACATGCGCCAGAATAGAAGATGACAAAAGGTATTTCTGTGGCTGATGTCCTCTGAGGTCTGCAGTTTTGGCAGGTGTAAAGTGGCACAGAATCTACCTTCTTCTCACTTATTTTCCATTCTTCTGTCCATGAATCATTTGAACATGAGCCTGGATGGCTGCTTCTGTCTGGAAAAGTGAAATTTTAAAGAGGGTACCCAAGCAGTTATTACTCAGAACAAAGAGCTAGGTAATGCTAAGAATGGAATGATTTATGTCATAGAGTACAAAAGACGTAAATTTAGAGTGTAAATTACAAGATAAGTCATGTGAAAAATTGCTGTAATATTTATACTAGTGTTTATTAAAATTTACATTTGAATAAAAAGGTACAAAATGTAAATGAAGCTGAAAAGTGGATTTGAAAAGAATCTGAAGTAGCTTATATGAAAATCAGGAGAGTTTTCTAGGATAGATGATAGGAATAGTACTCTATGTAGGTTTGTCTGTTAAACCATGAAATATACAGTAGGATTGGAACGAATAAGGTCTCTGATTCCTGAATCTCTGCCTGAATTTCCTCCCTCCCTGCCCACTGATACTTTCCAGTCACTCAGATCAGTACTGAAAGCCATGGAGAGGAGGTTGAAGTTTCTGGACGGATGTCGAGGCTGGATCCGTATTTGAAAGGCTAATCTCATTTCACTGATGTTTTCAATGTTGGAAATTTTTGTCTGTATTCATTAAAGGAGAATGATAAATCTCTAATTTGTACTTTGCTACTAATAGGGATGATTTTGTGCTTCATTAAGGTTAAATGAATCTCATGTTGTCCTGGCTCAGCCTTTCATGGACATCATGTGTGATCTTGGGAGAGATCTCTTCCTTCTCTGGGACTCAGTTTCTCCATCTATAAAACAAGGGGGTTGTAGCAGACGAGTGTTGAAGAGATACCAGCCCCCTGCCTTTCCCTCCTGTGTGGGAACACACCATGCCAGGCACTTAGGATCCACAAAGGCCATCAAGACGCACAGCTCTTGTTCTCAGGAGCACATGGTCTTCATAAATAACTAATTATAGTATGAACTCTAATTGCAACATGCACAAGTTACTCTGGGAGCACAGAGGTGGAAAGAGCGACTTCCTTCTCTGCAGGGATAGGCTCTGAGAAACTTCACAGTGGCTGTGACATTTGAAGGGGGAGGAGGAGGGCTTCTCCAGGTGTGCAGGCTGGTCAGAGGGTGGATGGCTCAGACTGTGCATTGCAGGCAGCAGATGCATGTGACTGTGGTAATTTAGGGAGCTGCACATGATCCTTCTCATCGTCTCTGGACCGTCAGGGCATGGGGGCCGAGTAGCTTTGTATACACTGCTGTGTCAGAACTTGGGCCCGTGATGAATTACTGAGGTTAGAGAGTAATGTATGGCATGTATAAATTAAAGCAGGGTTTAGGTTTTCCTGTAATGGCGCCAATGTGGCCCATTTACATTCCAGTTGGCTTTCCTGAGTGTGAGAGGAGGGGTGGTGATTTAGCCAACTCCCTGGGAGTTTTAAGCCTATGTTGGTCTCATCTGTCCTATAGCCACTGGCCTAGGTGTGCCCTGGGGAGCATGTGTGTTGCACGTGAGTGACACCCTTATGAGGGCACATGTGCCCCAATGGGGGCTTTCCTGGTGGCTCAGATGGTAAAGAATTTGCCTGCAATGCAGGAGACCCAGGTTTGATCCTTGGGTCAGGAAGATCCCATGGAGAAGGGACTGGCAATCCACTCCAGTATTCTTGCCTGGAGATTTCCATGGGCAGAGGAACCTGGAATGAAAACTGTTCTCACTGGTCTTCTCTCCTTGCAGTCTGTTTAACTCATTAAGTACATGGTTATCCACACCATCTGTGACCCCTTGGCTCTTTGTGAGCTTGTGAGAGTGGATGTTTTAGCTGAAGACTGACAGCAAATACAGATGTTGATGATATAATTCTCATTTAGTTTTTTATTTTTTAGGGCTTTCTATGTTAAATTATTCTATATTAGCATTCTTTTCTTCTTAACTTTATTTTGCTTTACAATACTGTATTAGTTTTGCCATACATTGCATGTAAATTTTAAATTCAGATTGTAAATGTAGGGCATGTTCATTGTTAAGTTTAAAATAATACAGAAATTCTTATATAATATTTAAAATGATCCCAGATGCAATTACCTGAAGGTTAACATTTCCGTGACCATCATCACAGGTCTCTAGACAAATACACCCATACATGTACATACACGGGCTCAGGATACATGTTCCATGTTACTTTCCGATTTCTTTGCTCAAAAATAATAAAAATCTTCCACCATTTTAAATGGCTGAGCCATAATCCATTGAATAGATGTATTGTTTTTGATTTGGTTCTCTGCTGCTGCTGCTGCTGCTACTCCTGCTAAGTCGCTTCAGTCGTGTCCGACTCTGTGCGACCCCAGAGATGGCAGCCCACCAGGCTCCCCCGTCCTTGGGATTCTCCAGGCGAGAACACTGCAGTGGGTTGCCATTTCCTTCTCCAACGCATGAAAGTGAAAAGTGAAAGTGACGTCGCTCAGTCGTGTCCAACTCCTAGCGACCCCATGGACTACAGCCCACCAGGCTCCTCCATCCGTGGGGTTTTCCAGGCAAGAGTACTGGAATGGGCTGCCATTGCCTTCTCCTTGACAGGCAAATAGACAATCTCTGTTGCTTGTCCTTTATACACAATGCTGTAATGAACATCTTTGTAGACTTTAGATATTTGAAGACCTTTAGGTATTTTATTAGATGACTCTCCTAGCAGTGGTGTTGTTAGGTTAAGGATGTGTATTTAACTTTTCCATACATACTGTCAAACTATCTTGTAGAAGTTTTGTATCTGTTTACAACCCCGTGTTGGCTCAGATGGTAAAGAATATACCTGCAGTGCTGGAGACCCTGGTTTGATCCCTGGGTTGGAAAGATGCCCTGGAGGAGGGCATGACAACCCACTTCAGTGTTCTTGCCTGGAGAATCTCCACGGAGGGGAGCCTGGCAGGCTACAGTCCCTAGGGTCGCAAAGAGTCGGACGCTACTGAGCATGGCACAACCCCGTGATCAGGGCAGGAACTGGCTTACATCTGCATGGTGGTGTCTGTATTCTTGCCAATGCTATCCTTCATCTTTGAATTACTGGATGAGAAAGTAGGACCAGACAGGAATATCTTGGGGGTGATTGAGAGTCTGTAGAAGCAGGGTGAGCCTGATGTCAAAAAGTACCTTGCAGGGACTTCCCTGGCAGTCCAGTGTTGACTTACACCTTCCAAGGGGTAAAGATCGATCCCTGGTCAGGAAACTAAGATCCCACATGCCTCATGACCAAAAACCCAAAGCATAAATAGAAGCAGTATTTTAACAGATTCAGTAAGACTTTAAAAATTGTCCACATCAAAAAAAAAAAAATCTTAAAAAATGTACCTGACCTGTGCATTCATGTTCACCAAAAGATATGGACAAAACATCACAGTTTGTAATTGCCCAACAATTGTCTTCAGAAACAATCCAAATATCCATCCATATTAGGATGGAGAAATAAATTATGATAAAATCATAAAATCACCCAGTAGAATACTACCTGGCAGTGAGAATGAATGACCTTCTACATGCCACAGCATGGATGACTCCCATAATTACTGTAGAGTAAAGAAGGCAGACAGAACAAATTTGTATTGGATTAATTCATTTATATAAAGCCTGTTGGCTCAACAGGTAAAGAACCTGCCTGCAGTGCAGGAGATGTGGGTTCAATCCCTGGGTCGGGAAGAGCCCCTGGAGGAGGAGGCCATGGCAACCCACTCCAATATTCTTGCCTGGAGAATCTCATGGAGAGAGGAGCCTGGTGGGCTGTGGTCACAGAGAGCTGACCATAATTGAAGCAAATGAGCCCAGAGCCCAGAAGTATGCCTAGTGGTTACCGTTGGCAGGCGTTAGCCAGTGCTTGTTAATTTATACTTTTTGCTAATATGTGTGTTTTCAGATGCCAGACCTAGTGCTTGGCATATGAATTAGTATTTTTTTTTTTCAACTTGTCACAGATTTTGACTTCAGATTTAATATGAAGACCTGGTGTTGTTAGTTGTGACTTATACGTGGAGAATTCATACAGATTTCGTGCTGATTATGATTTGAATATGGAACTTTAGCAGATTCACGGGTCTTTCCTCTGTTTATCCTGTTATGTACCATTGTCACTTCTGTTGTTTATAAACCAGCCCGGCAGCTTAGTAGTAGGCAAGAAGATGGTTTGTGGAATCAGACAGATTTGGGTTCAATCCTGAGCTCATTGCTTATTCCTCTGTGGTCTTGGATCAGTTTCTCAACCATCCAGAAGCTCAGTATCCCTATTTATAAAGTAAGGATAATATTGCAATTTGCCTCATAGGGTTGTAGTGAAAACAATATTAAAATGAATAGTAACCGGCAACTTTTGTATGTTTACCATGTCCTGGACACCAGCCTAAGACTTTAAAACATAGGACAAGGTTGTTTAATCTTTCCAATGCATATTATTTGTGGTTTAGGAATCTGTAAGCCACAGGGTTAGTAAGCATCGAGCCAGGATTTAAACCCACGCAATTCCCTTCCAGAGCTCAAGCTTTTAACCACTGTCTCTGAGTAGAGGAAATATTGTACTAAGAGGGTTTAGTACAGTCAGTGTATGTTAGCTATGATGCTCATCACTGTCATTAGCAACGTAATTACTAATTTTTTCTCCTTTCTCTCTCCCTTTTTCCTCCTGTTTTTCCTTCCTCCTGGCAGATGTTTTCCAGCAAGGTAAGCTCATTGCCTCCTGCCTGCTTTTCTATTGCTTGTGCTCTTTTGGGAAAGACTATCACCCACGTGCAGAGGGTTATGGGGCTTTCCATCCTTCTCTGGACGTGCCACGGGGACTTTAGGACAGACGTACCGTGAGGAGGATGGTCTGGGGTGGCCTGAAGTGCCATCAGCCTTCCAGAACCTCTGCTGTCCAGCCTCTGCCCCTTCCTCTGGACCTTGCTTGGGGGTAGAACGAGGACTGGACCTTTGGGGCAGCGACATTGGGCACGGGTTCATGCCCAGGCACCTGTCCGAGGGCAGGGCTGCTGTGGGCTTGTGCGACAGGTGGGGAGCAGATGTCTCTGGAGGGGATCGGGTGGAGGCCCCTGTTTCTCAGAGGTTCTGCATCCAGGCCAGCTTCTGTTTGGTCAGGTCTCCACACGCCACCTCCACCTGGGAGCTTCTCTGTCAAGCAAAGGTGTGGGCAAGACCATGGCTGGCTGGCCACTTTGTGCCCTTCAGCCCAGAAGAACCTCACAACCCCTCCAATTGGGCCAGTGATTGAGAGGAACCCGGCAAGGGTGTGCAGTGTCTTATATATTTTTCCAGTCAAGTTTATATGTTCAGGGGAGCTGGAGAGGGAAAGGGTAGACTGTGTCTAGGCTATGTGTCCTTCTGGCTCATGTTTAAGTCCCCACTTAGGATACATAGCTTCTGCACTCTGGGAGACTCGCGGGCATGGCCTTATCGAACCCACTAGATACACATTCAGGGAAACTGCCTCTTTCTGTTTTTCATCACCATCTGAAACTACTGGGAGAAAGTGGACAGACCAGATTGTTTATATATTCAAGGTGGGAAGCGTGTGTATCCCATGCCTGCCACCTCATTCTCGGATCCCAGGCTGCCTTAGGATAAAAGAGACTGGAGTAAAAAAAAAAAAAATCCAGGCATCACATAAGTAGCTTCCAAATAATTTTATGGGCTGGATATTTTCTCAACGATTATTTTACCCCAAACATGGAGCGTGTGATGGAGAAGGTCTGTCTGCTTTCTCTGATCAAAACGCAGTTGTGGGCAACAACGAAGGGACTTGTGTTGTCTTTTAAGAGTGTGGAGTCATAGACCTACTTTTATAAATAATTCATAAATCTAAACCAGCCAGAAGTAATAAGTTCCATTTGGCTGGAGATGAAGCGATGGGCAAAATTGAGAAGGTGCCACGACTGTGGGTGTAAAGCATGTGCCCTCAGGGTCCTGGCTACAGTGCGTTTTCTTCCTTGACACATTGAGGGTTCAATGACCTGCTCTGGGAGGCAGTTTTTTTTTTTTTCTATAAACTAGAGAGCCAAGCTCTCCCCAATGCCGAACTACGTGTCTTCTTTTGAGACATAAAATGTGTGAGTTTGGAAAAGTCTTGCTGGAGCCGGTATGCCGAGGCCCCTGGAGAATGGAGAGAGAGAAAAGGTTGGTATCAGATCTGGCTTTTCTATCTACAATCATGAGCATTCAGTTATTGTAGTCAGTATAAAAAATGGCTTATCAGACTGCTCATGTCAAGTTTGCCTCCTTTTTAATCAGTCATTCCATTCCATTGATGGGATTTGACTGTCGGTAACAATAATGTGCAGAGCAAAACTTATAATCACCTGTAAATCATGGACTATCAAGACTTAATATCTTCCAGAGACAGAAGCTGCTAGCTATCCCTGGCCCTGTGAGATAGTACTAGAATTACAGATGGGGAGAACTGAACTTTTGTGAATTATTTACATGGCTCTGGCCTTTGCAGGACTGTTTCATACAGAGGGACATTCTCTGAAATGATGGCCAAGAACTCACCAGCTGTTACCCTTCCTTACCTCTGCTTCTGGCCATTCTGCCTGTGAAATGAATGCTCAGTAAAATGTGACAGTAAAAATGTGTCAGTGACAGTAACCTCAGAAAAAGACAAAGCTTCTGTGTCTTGCAGACAATGTCTGAAACGTGACTGCGCAGCATCTTCTTGGGGCGGGGGGTGGGGGAGGGGGATGGGTGCGCAGAAACTTTGTTACCAGAATTGTGCCATTAACTTGAAACACAGGAGCCATGAAGTGTGCTAGAAATAAACAGCAGAAAACTATGTGGTTTCAGGTCAACAGAAGCCACAGGGCCCTTTCTGCTGCCCATTGAGGCAACTGAGTGGCTCTGGGCTAACCATGCCATGGGCATCAGGCCTGACTTGCTCTGGTTTACCCAGGGACTGAAGGCCAGCTGGGTTGGGGGGTACTGGTTTGCAAAAATGTACTCTTGGCCGTGAGTGAGTGAGGTCTCTTTGCCCAGAGGAATCCTTGCATGTTGGGGCTGCCATACGCCAGGGCTGGCAGAAGAGGGAAGCAGGCTTGCAAGTTGACAACATCAGATGTTCTCAGAGGAAACCGAAGTTTTTTCCTCTGGATAGCATTATCTTTTCTTTCACTATAGATCAATCTTGTTATAGCGGATGACAGCGCAGCAGCTACTGCGGGTCTTTCTCTGCTGGTACCGTGGTGTGTGCACGTGGAAGCCGATTTCTACCTTCAGAGCCGTTTCTGAGTTTGTCTCGGTTCTTTCATCTGTAACTGCCACTCGCTGTGACAGTTAGACCACAGGGCCCGAGGACAGTCAGGGACCAGTGGGTCCGCAGCTGGGCCTTCCGTGTGTAGGAGTTCTGGGGACCATGGGGCCACATTTTCAAGGAGCCTTAATTGACCCACATTCTCTGGCATCCACAGAGCTCATGAGCCACTGGATGGCTCTCAGGAATTCTGAAGAGCCACAGAATTGCTCTTCACAACATCAAATGCAATTGAAAATGCTGTACGTGCGCATGTGTCTAGAATCTTGAGTTTTAGGGCACTTTTATACCGATCGTTTAATAATGAAGTCAAGACTACACACGCACACACACACTGCACAGCTCATTTGAAGTTACTGAAGCACCTTTGAATGCTCATCCATGGGCTCAACCTTGATTCTGAAATCGAATGGAAACTGAGTGGCTTGGAAATGAGACCACCACCACTCAGCTGGGCGTTTGAAACTGTCAGCAGGCACCCTATAAAGATTTCACCATTGAGTTAATTCTCTGCTCAGTGAACTGAAGTCCTTTATAGACTCTGTGCCCGAAGAGCCATAGCCTTCCCTCCTCCTCAGTTCTCACCTGGAGCTGGGATCTTGCTAATAGAGAGGGTTTTCTTCCAGCTCAAGTAATTTTTGATACCTTTCAAACATAGTGCACTTGTTTATTTTGTAACCAGTAACTGTGTGTGAGGTACTTTCTATGAGGATAAAGGAGTGACGGAGACAGCAAAGTCCCCTGGTCTCATGGAACTCATGGTCGAGCTTGGGGAACATTTGGTGCCAGGCATGCAAATTAATAAGCAAGATAAATTTCAAGAGGGATACAATAAGTGAGGGCTTCCCTAGTAGCTCAGCTGGTAAAGAATCTGCTTGCAACACAGGAGACCCCATTTTGATTTCTGGGTTGGGAAGATCCCCTGGAGAAGGGATAGGCTACCCACTCCAGTGTTCTTGGGCTTGCCCTGATGGCTCACTTCGTAAAGAATCTGCCTGCAATGCAGGAGATCTGGGTTCAATTTCTGGATTGGGAAGATCCCCTGGAGGAGGGCATGACAACCTACTCTAGTATTCTTGGCTGGAGAATCCCCATGGATTCTCCATGGGCTGCAGTCCATGTGATTGCAAAGAGTTGAACATGACTGAGCGATTACGCACAGCACAGCGTAAGCAGTGAAGAAGATATCATGGATGGTACGCTAGGGGCTCAGAGGGCCAGGGATGTTACCTGGAGGTGGCCAGAGAGTGACAAGGAAGACCAGCTGTCGGAGGATCTGGGGCCCAGCAAGAAAACTTGCAAGGGAGGGGCCTGGTGGGCAGGAACGCCCTCATATTCCAGAATCAGAAGGAAGCTGGTGTGAGAGAGGAAGTTGTATGAAATGAGCAAGGAGAGGAGGGCAGGCATGGTCTAGGGATCAGAGGAAGGAAGTCCATGGTGGTAGTGGTGAGTTTTAAGTAGAAGAGTCACATGGTCTTAGTTACCTTTAAAAGCACCACACTGACTGCTGTGAAAATGTACAAGAACAGCATGTGAGAAGTTAAAACCAGGACCAAGGCTGAGTGCTGAGCAGGCTCGAGCTGGGCTGAGATGGGGCCCTGCCCTCAGGCCCTAGTCGCTCCCGTGAGGAAGTGAGGTGGGTAGTGGGAACTTCCCACCCAGCCAGCTCACGTCTACTGAGCACCGTATTTTGTGCCTGTGTGGAGTCTTGTGCCATGACTTAAGGTTGGCAAATTATACTCCTCAAAGACGCCAATAAAATATTCTTCTATGTGTCTTCAGATTGTAAAAAGCCACTTTGCTCCAGTGCATACATATGTTTTCATCATCTATATTACATATATATTATTAATGTATGTGCTTCCCTGGTGGCTCAGATGGTAGGGAATCTGCCTGCAATGCGGATTCCTGGGTTCAATCCCTGGGTTGGGAAGATCCCCTGGAGGAGGGTATGGCAATCTACTCTAGTATTCTTGCCTGGAGAATCCCCCTGGATAGAGGAACCTGGCAGGTTAAAGTCGATGAGGTTGCAAAGAGTCGAACACGACTGAGCAACTAAGCACAGGACATTAGTGTGTGTGTGTGTGTGTGTATAAATATGCCTAGTAGACATCAGTTTTTCCCCCAGTAGGGCTGCTGCCTTTGTTGAGGAGGTTGGTCCAATAGCTTTGCCCAGCAGCCTCAGTTTTCCTATCTGTAAAATGAGAGAGTTGGGGAGATCTTTGACCCAACGTGGCTTCCTGCTGATGCTCTGTTTTAAGAAGTTTTAAGTGAACTGGAGTTAATAAGAGTACAAAAATGTCCCATGCTGCAGATTTCGAGTATTGTCCAGAGAACATGGGTGAAAACAGAGGTTGAGAATGACGTGGCTGAGAATTAAGGTGAAAAGAAACATGGTTGCAGAAGTGTAATGTACTCTCAAGGCTTTTTGGAAACATCAGTTCTTTCCTATGTGTGCTAATAATGGAATGCACACTGGATGGCATTGCTTTTACTAATCTGAAAAGAACAATAAATCATAGTTTGCTTTCTGGCAGCCCAGCCCAGCTCGTTAATTGTTGAGGTGGGTTTGTGATCACAGTGACCACTGCCATTTATAATGTACTTGACTTAAGCTCTTTTGCATTTTTCAAATGTGTTGGTCTAACTGCTGGAGTTGGATCTTAGGTTTTTCCCAACCACTTCAGAAAATCCATCTATTATAAAACTCTGACCCTTTAGCCATGAATTATGGTCCCCCTGGTAACATTATACATTATGAAATATTGTTTTCTTTATGAATGTGGGATTTGGGTGAATAAATTAAATCTATTGTTACCACCTCCAGGGAAAAACTCCAAGTTGTGATATGATGCTAACAAGTAAATGAGAAAAATGCGTGAACATTCTTATGGTGGAAAGTGGCTGGTTCCCTGGTCACACGTTTCTATGCTAATATTTACGGTGTATATATATATCATCCCCCTTTCTGTTCAGAGTCAGTAGAATATTCCGAGTCATGTAGGAAATGCATTCATCTTTCCAGCACAAACTGAACATTATCCTTTAATTTCATGTAGATTCACTTTGTGTGAGTGCCTTGTGTAGGAAAACGATAGGCATATATAAATAGTCACATTCTCTGAGATGCTTATGACATTCTGCCTGGGCTGTGCAAGGTGGTCTGTTCCCTGCCAGCTGGCCTCGAGTAATGCTTTTCCTTGTAGCAGATTCTGTGTCCTCACTCCAATCCTGAGGTATGCGTTTCAGGTGAGGTCTCAGAGTCTCTCCTCCCAGTTAGTCGAGTTGCACAATTGCCAGATCAATGAAAGGGGGTAAGTTTTATTGTTGAGATGGTTGCTAATAACAAGAGGAATTTTTCTTTTCTAAATTTTATTTTATTGGGATGATAATAATGATGATGACGGTACCACCAATATTTGTCCACCTCCTGTATTCCAGGCATTGGGACAGTTGCTTTGTACACATTTTCCCGTTGAATCTGTCCCCGTATTTTTTGAAGTAGGGTTTATAACCAGTAATCCCACTTTACAAGGGAGAAAACTGAGCACAGAGTAGAATCCATCTAGTGATGTTTATATAAGTCATGAGTAGTAGAGCCAGGATTTTATTTTATTTTATTTTATATTTTATGGGTTCGAATCTCACCAGAGTCAATTTTATTTATTTTTTTCCTTTCCTCTTTTTCTGACTTTTTCTTAAAGGCTCCCACCCTTCTTCTCCTACACTATCTCAGTGTTTTCCAGCTGGTTTCAGTTCCAACCTCAGCTTCTGCTCTGCTCTCTTCTTTACCTACCTGTCTGCCCCGGGGGGCTTGGGCCGAGGACTGGGAGTGGGAGACAGAAGGGGAGGGAAAGTGGGTGTGAATGCTGAGATAAAGGCAGGGCCCTGGCTGCGGGAAGGAGGAGGCGATGGTACCCCACTCCAGTCCTCTTGCCTAGAAAATCCCATGGACGGAAGAGCCTGGTGGGCTGCAGTCCATGGGGTCGCAAAGAGTCGGACACAACTGAGCAACTTCACTTTCCCTTTTCACTTTCATGCATTGGAGAAGGAAATGGCAACCCACTCCAGTGTTCTTGCCTGGAGAATCCCAGGGACGGGGGAGCCTGGGGGGCTGCCATCTATGGGGTCGCACAGAGTCGGACATGACTGAAGCGACTTAGCAGCAGCAGCTGGGCTCTGGGACACATGGAGACTTAATAACCACTTTATACTATATACTAGGGACTCAGGAAAGGACTGGGGCTGGACTGGGGGCAGAGGGTACAATCCTAGACACAAGGGGATGGGCGCAGGGAGAAGGGACAGGGACCAGGGAAATACATATTTATTTATTTTGGTTGAAAGACCTTATTCTACAGTAAAGTTTTAGGTTTTCTGAAAAATTGTGAAGCTAGAGAGTCACCATATACCCTGCACCCCGTTTCCCCTTTACTAACATTTTACATTAATATGGTTCGTTTGTTACAACTAATGACCCACTATTGATCCGTTATTAACTAAACTCCATGGCTTATTCAGATTCCCTTGCATGACTACATGCATGCATGATCATTCGCTCAGTTGTGTCTGATTCTTTGCAACCTCGTAGACTGTAGCCTTCCAGGCTCCTCTTTACATGTAATTTTTTCAGGCAAGAATACTGGAGTGGGTTGCGTTTCCTCCTCCAGGGGATCTTACCAACCCAGGGGTTGAACCTGTGTCTCCTTCGTCTCCTGCAGGCGGATTCTTTACCACTGCGCCACCTGGGAAGCCCATTCATATTCCTTTAGTTTGTACCTAATGTTCCATCTCTTTTCGGGGATCCTATCCAAGACATCACATCACTTTTAGTATCCGTGTCTTAGGCTCCTCTTGGCTGTGACAGTTTCTAAGACTTACCTTGTTTCTGATGACCTTGACAGTGTTGAGGAGTCCTGGTGTTTTTGAGAAGTCTCTGTTGTAGATGTCCCTCTCTGGGAATTTGAATACTGTTTTTCTCATGATTAGACTGAGGTTATGGGTTTTGGGGAAGATCACAGAGGTAAAGCTCCATTTGCCTGACTTCATATCAAAGGCATTTCCTGTCAACATGATCTATGTCTCTTGATGTTGATCTTGAACACCTGGCTGAAGTAGTGTTTGTCAAGTATTTCCACTGCAAAATTACTTTCTGACTCCTTTCCACACTGTACTCTTTGGAAGGAAGTCTACGCATAGCCTACTCTTAGGGAAAGTGCGGAGCTGTGTTCCATCTTATTATACAGAGGCTAGCTATTCAAGTTATTTTTCTACAAGGGAGATTTGGTTCCTATGCTTCAATTATTACTTTATACAATCATATATTTAGATCAGTATGGACTTAGGATTATTTATTCTATCTTGTTGTTGTCATTTAGTCACTAAGTTGTGTCTGACTTTTTGCAAGTCCATGGACTGTAGCCTGCCAGACTCCTCTGTCCGTGGGGTTTCCCAGGCAAAAATACCAGATTGGCTTGCCATTTCCTTCTCCAGGGGATCTTCTTGACACAGGGATCCAACTCACAACTCCTGCTCTGGCAAAGGATCCTTTATCCTATGTGATAGTTGCTCAGTTGTGTCCAATTCTTTGTGACCCCATGGACTGTAGTTTGACAGGCTCTTCTCATAGAATTTTACTCTATACCTTGGATTACAATGTAATGCATATTTAATTTATTTTCTTGGCTTGTCCACTGGAAGCTCTTTCAGTGGACTCCTTGTGTCCCTTTGACATATTACTGTCCATTATTTTTTGAGGCCTTCTGCAATACTTTCTGATACTATAAGATGCTCCATGCTTATCTTGTGTATTTCCCATCCCTGTCCTTGAGTCAGCCATTTCCTAAAGAAGCCCTGCTTCCTTTTATTGGAGAATGATGTTAGAAACCAAGATCTGGGTGCTGGGTATGCTTATTGTTATTGGGGTGTCATTTCTTTTAGGCCCTCTCAGTTGACAGAGCAAAAAATGCACGTGTGTGTATTCTAACCCATGTATATATGCCTGTCTGTTTCTATGCACAAGCAGTTGTATCTGTATTAAGTGTGAGTTCTTACTGGTGTGTCTGCTGCTGCTAAGTCACTTCAGTCATGTCTGACTCTGTGCGACCCCATAGACGGCAGCCCACCAGGCTCCCCTGTCCATGGGATTCTCCAGGCAAGAACACTGGAGTGGGTTGCCATTTCCTTCTCCAGTGCATGAAAGTGAAAAGTGAAAGTGAAGTTGCTCAGTTGTATCTGACTCTTAGCGACTCCATGGACTTCAGCCTACCAGGCTCCTCCATTCATGGGATATTCCAGGCAAGAATACTGGAGTGGGGTGCCATTGCCTTCTCCACTGGTGTTTCTAGCTCTCATTATTACCACATGGATCATTCTAGGCTTCTCCCCTTGCTTATCTGCACATTCCCACTCCCAAGGTAAGACACTTAATCCAAGGTTTTCAACTCAGGAAGTCTGACTTAGGTTTTATAACACTGTCATGATTCCCACTGAAGGACTTTCTTCTACTCCTGGTGAAATGCAGTCACAGGTCCTTGACCTTCCCTAGGCTCAACAGGACCACCCAGATGCAGAGGGGTGAGTTTATTAGATACCTATCTATGTCAGTTCCAGCTGTTGTAACAAAATGCCATAAACGGGGAGTGGGGTGGGGTGTCAAATAGCAAGCGTTTATTTCTCATGGTTCTGGAGCCTGAAAGTATGAGATCAAGTTGCTGGTAGATTCCATGTCTGCTGTGGGCTAGTTTCCTGATCTAGAGAAAGTCGTCTTTTCTCTGTGTTCCCAGGAAGCAGAAGGGAATGAGCTCTCTGGTCCATGCTGATGTCTCCAATGTGTGTGTGCATGTGAGAAGCAATCTTCTCACTGCATTTTCACAGTCTCTTCTAATGTCTTTATTAGGACCATGCTTACAATCCCTGCAATGACATTTTATCTTGAAATGGTTGTGAGTTCAGCTCCCCTCCCAGTTCCTCTCCTAGATATGTTCCTGCTCCTGCTCACTTTGTAAAACTCAGGATACCTCTCTGCTGGCTTACCCTGACTCACTCATCCCAACAGGTGGGGAATTCTGCCTTCTACTCTGCGGAGTTTCCTATTACCCTCTCCTGCCCCCACTAGCACTTCTCTCCACTCATGTTGTTGTAATGATCTGTTTGAGCAAGTCTTCCCACCCCAGATCAAGCCCCTGGACAGAAGGAACTGTGTCTTTTAATTTGAATTCCCAGCACCAAGTGCAGTGCTTAGCACATAGTGGGTGCTCAATAGATGTTTGATGGATAACAGTGGACTAAAACAACAAAGCTCAGGAAATGCATTTTGTGTGTATGGTTTATTTATGTGTGTGCACATGCATGAATGTGCACACATATGTACACACACTTCCTTTTATGTTTGACAATTTAGGTGCTTAGTAAGGTTGAAGCAGATGCTGTCACTGTATCAGCTGGATGTTGACAGCAAAGCCAAATCCTTTCTTATCCATGAGTCCAAAAGTCTTTTTGCCATTCTGTTTCCTTCACCACTTTTTTTTTTTTTTTGAGGGGACAGGTTTTGGACCCAGAATGAATCAGCAGATATTACCTGCTGTGGTCTGTGTGGGTATGAGCAGGAACATGAGACATATAGCAGACACATTTCTAACTTCCAAGAGTTGACAGTTTTATTGGAAACTCAAAGCCAGTCTGTTTAGGGGCCAATGGGCACTACCCTTTCTCAGTGCTGGAAGAAGTCATAGAGGGTGGGAGTTCTTCCGCTGAAAGAGTGGGGCTGGAGATAGTTTAAAGAAGGCGGAAGACCTGAGTGGACAGGACCAGGGCAGACCTGTAGGTGGGCAGATGGAAGACAATCTGAATGGAGGTGGAGGCAAAGACAAGTTTGGTGTTATGCTTATGGGATGTTGAGAGTGCAGTACACTCACCAGGCTCTAGGTTAGGACTGGGTGGGACCAGTGATGGAGGCTTCACAGACTGTCAAGGGCCAAAACCCTCTCTGCTTTCTTGTGCCCCCAAATCTACCAATGTGACTGAAAAGATTTTGTCTACCAAATGCATAATATTGTTGAGTTATTGCACTTTTCTTATTCATTTTATTATGCCTTTTGCTGTTTAAGGTTGACCAATCAGTGTTTCTAATCTTAACAGTGAATTAGTTATGCCCTTGAGTTGATGGAATTCTAATCCATAAAAAAGCTAGCTTGATATTTTAGATAGCTTGAACAATAGTTTTCTTGGTTATTTTTAAATCTAGGCAGCAAAATTTAGATTTGTTCTGGGAACCACAAGAAAGCCATTGTAGCTTTTTGAGCAGAGAAATAGCATGTGCTGTGCACACGATGAAAGTGCTATGTGCTGGGTAGCAGAGGATAAAGATGGGCTCTGCTTGCTTATGTACAATATGCCAAGCACATACTTGAACACCTTTCTTCCCCAGAATGACCCTAAGAGTTTCACGTACTCATTTATCTTCATTTTTTATCTTCATTTTTTATCCCCATTTTTCATATGCTGAAATAGATTCAGAAAGCTCACGTAGCTTTACTTTGCAGAGAGTCTCCCATCTAGTAAAGAACAGGGCCTGAATTCAGAACCAGGCAATTGGACTTAGTTCAAATTCTTACCACCATATCACAAAGTCATTTTGGAGGGACCAGATTAATGGTTAATGTAGGTGTTAGCTATATGGGTGTTCATTGCAAATTATCTCACCTTTGCTATATATTTGAAGACTTCATAATAAAATATGGAGAAAACAAAGAAACCTTAGTTGGGTTCTTCATAGGAATAGAGATCCCATGGCCTCCACAGTCATGGATAAAGAGAGGTCAGTCAGAGGTTGGGCCTCCCTAGAGGAGTGGGCCAGTCGTGGGGTCCAGCTGTGGGGTTCCAGGGGAGGTGGGGACCCAGGTGAGAGACAGGTGGAGAGCAGGCTGAGTGCTCTGCTTGTTTCCTGGGTGCTCTTGTAATGAATAACCAAGATCTTGAGGGCTTAAAACAACAGAAATTTATTCTCTCACAGTTTTAGAAGTCAAGGGTCTGAAGTCAAGATGTTGGCAGGACCCTGCTCTCTCTGAAGGTTCTAGGGGAGGGTCCTTCCCTGCCTCTTAACCAGCCTGTGGAGGCTCCCAGAAACTCTTGGTTTTCCTCGGCTTGTAGCTGCATCTTTCCAATCTCTTCCTTCACCATCACACGGCCTCTTCTCATCTTAGAAGTACCCCAGTCACTGGATTTAGGGGCCACTCTAATCCAATGTGACCATGTCATAACTTGATGACATCTGCAGAGACCTTATTTCCAAGCAAGATCATATATTGAGGTTCAGGGTGGACATGAACTTTTGGGTTGGGGACACTAGTCAACCATGACAAGTGAACATCCAATCTGGGAGGTCCAGTATAAGGAGAGGGGATTATGGGAGGACAAGGTGGCCGAAAAGAAAGTAAAGGGTTGAAAGATAGGGAGGAAACCCTGAGCAGAGTGGAGAAGGAAATTGAATTAAATTTGGTAAGAGAAAGAAACAAGGGCTCCAGAGAGAGGAAAACAAGGCAAGTAGGTTTTCGAGGAAAGGGCTGTGTCTCAACCATAGGCCTCTCTGTTTATTTATCTCCTGAATATCTTAAAGAATTAAAATGTAAATCTCGGAAATTAAATCCATGGGCACAGTGTCAACACAGAGGGCTTTTGCAGAACAGACAAAGCTGTTCTTTTTTCTTGTGAAACAGCCATGGTGGGAAACCACGTCTGTATGCACAAGATTTATTTGAGATGGATTAAGGTTCGTGATGAGCGAATCTCTGAAGGATTGGAGGTGCAGTTCTCATAAGCCTGCAAAAGTTCAGCTCCTTATCTGAGGCTTATCCAAACCTGAGGAAACCTTTTAGGCCAGCATGGAGGTTAGGGACCTCCAGCAGCTGAAAGTTAATATCCTGCATCAGGAAACCACCTGCATTGTGAGGGGCGGCGGGGAGAGAGGCGTATAAATTAATGTGCTCTTGGAAAGGAGGCCCTCTGTGGGTTGAGGCTTCCTGAGCGTGGACCACCCACTCTCTTTGGTAGGGGGATTACAAGCTCAGTCCTTTGAGCCCTTTAGGGGAGGGAGGTAATACCTCCTGGTTCTTGAGATCTTTCACTGCATTCAGTTCTCATGTCAAATTCAGTTCTCGGTCACCTCCTTAGGCATCCATTTGGACTCTTGGACCCCAGAACATTCTTCCTGTAGTAGGCTGCTCTTTGTTAGGCAATCACATCTTCAGAGATGCCTTCCCTGGCCATCTTTATTGAAGATATTTCCCCAGACACGTTCCTCCGTTGCCTCATCTATTTCCTTACAGCACTGTACAAGATGGGTATTGGGTTAAATAGTGTGCCCCAGGGAACTTCCCTGGTGGTCCAGCGTTTAAGGCTTCGCACTTCCAAGACAGGGGGTGCAGGTTCAGTTGCTGGTTAGGGAACTAACTAAGATTCCACATGCCGCAAAGGACAGCAAAATCTTTTTCTTAAAATTTAGGATATAAAGGGTACAATTAAATGGTTTAAAAATACTAGTGTGCCCCCCAAATTCATGATCCCTGAAACCTCATGATGTGACCTTATTTGGAAATAGTGTGAGTGAAAGATCTGGGGATGAAATCGTCCTGGATTTAGAGGGGGTCCTATATTCAATGACTAGCTATTCTTTTAAGAAGAAGAGAGGCCCCAGAGAACTACAGGAGAAGGTCCCATGAAGATGCAGACAGCAATTGGAGTGATGCTGCCACAAGCCATGGGTCACCTGGAGCTACCAGAACCTGGAAGAGACAAAGGAGGATACTCTCCTAGAAACTTTAGAGGGTATACAGATCTACTGATGCCTTCATTTTAACCTTCTGTCCTCCAGAACTGCAAGAAAATACATTTTTGTTATCTTCATTCACCAAGTTTGTGGTCATTTGTTATAACAGTCCTAAGAAACTAACATAGCACCCAATACTGTCTGAAATTATTTGTTCATTTTTTTGTTTGCTTATGGTTTTCCTGTCTCTCCAGCTGGAATATAAACTACTCAGGTAGCAGGGCCTTGCTATGTTGTTCATCCCTACAGCCCAGTGTTTAGAATAGTGCTGAGCAAAGTATAGGTGCTCAATAAGTATTTGTCAAATTAATGAACCCTGTGAGATAAGCATTGTTGTCTTGATCTCTGGGTGATAAAACTGTCACCCAGAGAGGTTTATTCACTCACCCAAAGTCACACATTTGGAAGAGTCGGGATTCAAACTCAGGCCTTCTGGTCCTCAGGTTGAGGTTTAGTCTACTACATCACAACAGCTTTATTGAAATTAAAAATATTATCCTTAGAATCTTTATGACTTATTTGAAATGCATCTCCCCCAAATAATATAGTTTTATACAATGGCACCCCACTCCAGTACTCTTGCCTGGAAAATCCCATGGACGGAGGAGCCTGGTGGGCTGCAGTCCATGGTGTCTAAGAGTCAGACATGACTGAGCGACTTCACTTTCACTTTTCACTTTCCTGCATTGGAGAAGGAAATGGTAACCCACTCCAGTGTTCTTGCCTGGAGAATCCCAGGGACGGGGGAGCCTGGTGGGCTGCCGTCTCTGGGGTCGCACAGAGTTGGACACGACTGAAGCGACTTAGCAGCAGCCAGAGGTGGAACGTTCCCTGGGAGATTTGGGGGTCTTAGCTTGTCCTGGAGCAGAAGGAAGTCCTCACAGGCACAGGGACAGGCAGCCTTTATGCACACCCCACCCGAGCCAAGGCTGGACTCCCCTGGGGCCTGACCTTCCATGAGGGAGCTGGATGCTGTTCATACCTGGGCCAGATGGGTATGCCTCTATAGACAGACTGGGAAGGCACAGCGCTCTGGTGGATTGTAACTCTGATGGTCACTCCTCCTCTCCTCTTCCTGCAAAAAGAAAAAAGGAAACTTAGATTTGACTTTTTTTCCCCTGTTCACTCAAACACATCTCTATCACCCTGTAGGGCCTGACTTGATTCCTGATGAATCTCTTGGTGCCTGATCTAAACTCTCACCTCTAGTTCTCAAGGTCAGCAGGCTCACTTCACTCGTCATTTTAGTTCCTGTGGGTCTGCTTGGGCCTGCATCTTTTCTAGCCCACCCTAGTGCCATTTACCTGCTTCTCTTTGTCTCTCTCTTTCTCTCACACATACACATGATTTTAACTTTTTTTTGGTAAGAATGTACATACTTTCATTTTTTTATTAAAGGAAATATGCTTTGATGCACCAGCAGAACTTCTCTAGCCTCTCTGTACTGTAGGACTATGTGACTTCATATTTAGTATCTACAAACAAATTTTCCAGTTTTTACAGTTTTGAACCAAAGGAAGTTACATTGTAGGACTTTTGTGTAAAGCTTGTTTTTCCCCTTATTACAACTTTCTCTCTCTCTTTTTTTGGTAAATAATAAAACGTGATTCTTAAGAAAAAGTAGTATAGAATATAGGTTTTCTAATATCCTTTCCTAATGCATGTCTGGTTATATGAGGATGACTGGATTTTGGAAATAAGTTCAAGGTCATTCAAAGTTCATATCGCTAACTAAAGTGAGCCAGTCATCAGTTGTGGTATTGCCAGTCTGGGTCTGAAACAGAATGTAGTGTTAGGGTCAGCAGAATGGCTTTCCTGTCTCCTCCACTAGACTACAGGCTTCTTGTTGGTGGAACGCATCTTAGTCATCTTTTTATTTCTAGGCCTGCTATACAGTGGGTATTTAATGGGAGTTTGAGTGAATGGATGGGTGGATGGATGACTAATAGCTTTATGGTGAGCCTTATTCTGAAAAATAACCTTGTATAGAATTTAGAAGAACGATTATATGTGTGGCCACTCTAATGCTACATATTAGCTTTCTGTTCTGTTCAAGGAGGCCCCTGGCTGTATGGTCATGGTTTATATGTTTGAGTGGATAAGTGTTAGTCTCTCAATCGTGCCTGACTCTTTGCAACCCCATGGACTGCAGCCCACCAGGCTCCTCTGTCCATGAGATTTTCCAGGCAAGGATACTGGAGTGGGTTGCCATTTCCTTAAATTCCTGTCTTATGTTTTCTTTTGGGGAGGGGGTGATGAACTATAAAAGGATAGCTTTATTGCTTTGCCAGGCAAAGGGAGACACACCAGGCTTCTGCCTCAAAAACTATGTGTCTCAACCCTAGAGAACTTGATGAGGGTTTTTATAATGATGGATCAAAGGTGCGGTTCTTATGTTTTCTTTTTCTTTTCTTTTCTTTTATTTTTTTCTTATGTTTTCTTATAGACTAAAGTGTAATTGCTCTAAAATCTTAAAAATATATAGATTGAAAAGTAGAAAATTTGTGTCATAGTAAACTGGCATTGAGGCAGACTTGGGGACTTCTGGAGGGATCGTACCTAACTACTGTGTTATCAGGGAATTTAGTTTCAATGCTTGAATTTTCTCATCTATGAGATGAAGGGATTAGACAACATCTGGAAGACTAAGCCTGTATAGTCTATTATTCTATGAAATGATGACTTCCAGCCACTTCTGCTTTGATACTCTAAGCTGTTTACCTTGTCTCTTTCCCCAACCCCACCCCCAGTTTGAATCTTTCCTTCCTAACTAGCTTTTAGGCCTCTCCTCCATCATGGCATCCCCAGGGGCATGGTGAGCTGTGTATGTGAATTTCATCTCACTTTGAACTAAGTGTTAATCACCCTGAGGCTGCCTTGCTATTTTCAACAGCTCACCAGGACTGTATCTTTTCTATGAACCTGCTTCTTGATTGAAATAGTGGTATGCAGGTTTCCAAAAAGTCAATCCGAATTTTGGGGGTAGATTTTGAAGCCTTACTCAAAAGGTTTCTCTGTGTCTGGTGGGGATTTCCAGTGGGGAGCGGCCCAGCCGGCAGCACAACGCTCCTTCAGAAACTAATGCCTGTCTCTTTGTCCATTCATCCCCTATTCCTTTAGATTTTAAAGATAGTATGGCAGACAGAATATTGGCCCACCAAGGATTTGTGCCTCGAAATCCTTGAAACGTGTCAACTACGTTATGTTACATGGAAAAAAGGACTTTGCAAACCTTTGCTTAGGGCACCCATGTACGCAGGGATGAGGGGTGCTCAAACATGATCAAATATGGTTTAGAAAAGCCTATAAGACTCTTCCGAAAAAAGAACACAAGATATATATGGAAGAGGTTGTTTGATGCATAGTTTGGGATAACTAGGAGAACCTTAAAGGAACCCTCTTCCTTGGTGAGGCTTAGGGTTCACTGAACAGAGTTTGCAAGTTTGAGTCTGAGCTGAATCGCTGGAAACTAAGGAGGGAATCTGAGTGCCCCACTGATGGTCCCGGGTACCCTCCCCTGAAACGGCACTCAGCCTGCCTCCTACAAGAATGCTGAGATACTGTTTAAAAGCTGTCAATTTGAAGGGCACAAAAGGAGCAGTCCGTTTGGCAGGCTGTGACACTCAGTCTGAAAGTATAACAAAAAAGGTAGAACTGAATCAGTAGGTCAACTTAAAGTAGGGAAGACGTTCTCCCCAAAGGCACTAAGAAAGACTCAGTGGAGAATTTATATTTTCTAAACTTGGCTATGAAGGTATAACCAAAACAGATAGACCCAAAGCAGTGAAATTTAAAATAGAGACACAGTTCTCTCAGAAGACACTAAGGAAGGCTCAGTGGGGATGTGTTTCCTAAACTTGGCCCTGAAGGAAATGAAAATGTTATTTTAGTGTAGGGGGCTCATAAACTGTGGCCTGCTAGCTGGTTATTTTTATGAATAAAACTATATTGGAACACAGCCACACCCCCTCATTTGAGTGTTGTTTATGGCCGCTTTCGCACTATAGTGGTGGTTGAAAGGTTTCCACAAAGCCTATGTGATCTACACCCTCCTTTCCTCCGCAGCAGGTATTTGGTCAGCAGACAAAATGAATCAGCAGTTTCAGAGATGGTTCTCAGTCTGTTGAGGGAATTAACATGAAGATGTTGATGGACTGATGAAATGAGCTTCTCAGTGTCTCAGAAGGGCTCCTAAATGTTGGAGTATCTTCTTAATTCAGTCATGTAGCAAAAAATTATTGATGCTCCTCTATGTGTGAATCAGTAGGAGAAGGGTTGGTCATAAAAAAGTTTCTGAGTGTTTTTGTTTCGGTTCTAATTGTTGAACATTGGTAATCCATGGGTATAGGGTAATTCTGTATCAACCAGAATACTTCATTATTCAGAAAACTGGTCCTTGATCCAGCTAAATATTGTGCACTTATTTAGATATCGACAAGAGCTATACTAGAAATTTTAATTAACCTTTCAAACTCCCTTTCGATTTCTTCAAGATAATTTAGAGAGCATGGAGAGTCTACTGGGTTCACCCAAAGGAAGAAGTAGTTTAAAGGTGACCCAGAAAGGTGAGCTGGGTCAGGAATGATTCATTGGAGATGGCTTTGTTGTCTTGACTTTCTGGTGGGAAAGAATTTGTGTGGTTATTTTTAGATTTTCTGTTCTCATTTATCAGTCAACTTTGGTAGCATTGATTTCCCTAACAGACCCAATTTTTAAATAGTGAAATAAGTCCACAGGAATATTTAGAAACTACTGTCTGCATATACAGCAGGTTGAGGGACGGCAAATTATTAGTAACTCGTTCACCATCCTAAGACTTCTCATTTAAGAGTTTATAATGAACTTCCTTTTTATAGATTGTTGACTGGTTGACTTTGGTACAGGGCTGGCACAGGTAAATGAAGGGAGGGAGGGAGGGAGTGCTACCTGGAAGCAAGTTCAAATGTAAGAGGACCCCCACTGGACTTGGCTTTGAGACTGTCTGCACCCGCTTTGCCTGTGTTCTCAGGTAGCAGAATACAGAATTTTCCAACAAAGACAGGATTTGTGTCTCTTAGGAGACCAGTCCTTCTCTGCTGGCTACATCAGAAAATACAAGACAGATGTGATTGATGGTGAGGGATTGATGACATTTCCATGAACTTGGGACTTAATGAAGCCCTTTATCTCTTATCCCCAATGTAGTTTTTTTTTCACCTCATCTCCCCAGAATGTATTTGGTTTTAATTTCCTTTGAATGGTAAAGAATAAGTTAATAGATTTTTAAGAACCAACTCAAAAAACCCCAATGTCTTAAAAATCCTTTGTGTTTCCTGCCCCTCCCCCAACTTTAATAGCCCCTGGAGTGGGTGTGGAGGTGGCAGGAGTCTTTTGTACTTTCTAAACCTGCTGTTTGCAGAAGTGGCTGTTATGACTGCTGCAACATAATTGCTCTTAAAATGCCTCAATAATGAGAAAAAAAATCTATTTTTATTTCATAATCTTGATGCTCCTTGGCTTCCATTTTTTCAGGCCACTTTAGTAACTTCTGAAAATTAGCCTGACAAATGTGGTTTCCCAGCTTGATCAGAGAGCAGCTTTTGTCATGGGGGTTGGCTGTGTGAGTTGGGGGGGAGCTGGGGAGAGATGAAGGTGGAGGAGGGTGCTGTGAGAAGGGCCAAGGGACTTGATTCCTAGGTGGCAGCTGTTTCTGCCTTCACTTGACCACTTTAAAACATAAAGGCAGAAAGTGTACCTTCTCACACTCCCCTGGGACTGCCTCTGTTTCTCCAGGCTTGGTTGAGAAAGAAAGGAAGCATTTCAAATTCTCTGACTGTTCTTGGTACCCAGAACTGGTTGTTGGGACGGCCAGTTTGGATCTTGAGCACTGTGGAGGGCCCAGCCACCTTCATATAGAGTTTTCCGTGTTTTTATAAGCCCTGCTTCTAAGAGGATGTGCTCGGGCTGAGGCTAAATGGACAGGAGCTTATCTGCTTTGAGAGAGAGGTTTTCTCTTGGGATGAGGGTGCACTAGGCAGGTTCTTCTGATTCTCAGATTCTTCAGTTTGACTCTTTGTAGATTCAGCCTCCAGACAAAGCCAGCTCTGTATTTGGACAGTTCACTTACCCCTCACTAGACTCTTGTGTTGATCTGACTTGGGATGCTCTGGAAGCAGGGACTCCCAGGGAAGACCATCTGCTAACTTCCCTGGTGGCTCGGCTGGTAAAGAACCCGCCTGCCAGTGCAGGAAACTCAAGAGACCTGAGTTGGATCCCTGGGTCACGAAGATCTTCTGGAAAGGGAAATGCAACCCGCTCCAGTATTCTTGCCTGGAAAGTTCTATGGACAGAGGAGCATGGCAAGCTACAGTTCATGGGGTCCCAAAGAGTCGGACACAACTGAGTGCATATGCACAATCCACCGTCAGAGATAGCCGTGTTGGGGACAGGTAATTGAATGGTGGTTCCTGGGCATAAGAACCCCTAACAGCTAGATGCAAGCAGAGACCTACCTCGGCTCTTTTCCTAGATGAGAGGCCTCAAGGCACCCAGCCTGCAAACCCCAACTCCCAGTCTCCGGTTGGAATGCGGATGTATTTGTTTGCTTTAAGATAGACATTCTTCACCCCTGGGATGAAGAATTGCTTTGGGGTGGGGTGAGGCATTCAAAACAAATTAATTTTATCTCAGTACAGGCAAAAAGCCCCAAACCACTAAGTAATGAAATTATTCCTTTACTCATAGGGAGGAACAAAAGAAAGGATTCATTTGTGCTCTACACAGTTACCAGACAATTCCTATCCTCCTGTTGACTGCAAACTAACTTGGATTTGTTCACGTTATCCTGATCACTGAAATATCAGGCCTTTAGTTTTCTTTTAAATGCTTTAGCTCATTTCAAAATGTTTTAGGTACAGTCCACCCCTCAACCCTGCCCCGGTATTGTAGAGGATCAATTCCAGGACCTCCCATGGATACCAAAATTTTAGGATGCTCAAGCCTCTTATCTTGGAGAAGGCAATGGCACCCCACTCCAGTCCTCTTGCCTGGAAAATCCCATGGACGGAGGAGCCTCGTAGGCTGCAATCCATGGGGTCGCTGAGAGTTGGACATGACTCAGTGACTTCACTTTCACTTTTCACTTTCATGCATTGGAGAAGGAAATGGCAACCCACTCCAGTGTTCTTGCCTGGAGAATCCCAGGGACTGGGGAGCCTGGTGGGCTGCCGTCTATGGGGTCGTACAGAGTCAGACACAACTGATGCGACTTAGCAGCAGCAGCAGCAAGCCTCTTATCTAAAATGGCATAGAATTTGGATATAACCTACATCTATCCTTCTATATATTTTAAATTATCTCTAGATTATTTATAATACCGAATACAGGGTAAGGCTTCCTTGGTGGCTCAGTGGTAAACAATTTGCCTGCTGTTGCAGAAGACGCAGGTTCTATCCCTGAGTCAAGAAGATCCCTGGAACAGGAAATGGCAACCCACTCCAGTATTCTTGCCTGGGAAATCCCATGGACAGAGGAGTCTGGTGGTCTATAGTCCATGGGGTCACAAATTGCTGGATAAGACTTGGCTACTCAACAACAACAATACTAGGTAAATAGTTGTAAGTACAATGTAAATGCTATGTTTCACTTTTTGGAACTTTTCTGGAATTTTCTTCTTTTTTCTGAATATTTTGGATCCGTGATTGGTTGATTCCACAATGTGGAACCTGTGGCTCCAGAGGGCCAACTGTATTTGGAGGAGACAGCCTAGTAAAAACCTTGTCATGTTTCCCTGGCAATGTGTGAGTTGTCCCTTCTTGCAGGGTGAAAGGTGTCATTAAAATTAAGTCAAGTTGCAGGATGCTGTGTGGTTTAGAATGTCAGTTTTTCATGGTGTGGCTGCTGAAAAGTTTATTGCCTTGTGCCAAAAAAAGTCATTCTGATTTCATTTTTGAAAGTTGAATTTAGAACTCAGAATACACTTTCTTTATAATTATGCTTTTTATTTGGCAACATATGGTGAAAATTTATACGGCCTATCAATGTAAAAGAACAGAGCTGAGGCTCTAGGCTTTTATGGTGATTACATCTACCTGTATGGGGGCTTTATGTGCTTACAATTTGAATCATTTATAGATGCACACTCAACAGAGTTCTAGCATAACTAGTACTGTGAGTTTTTTTTGCTGACTAAATGATAGGCAAAGCAATTTTCAACAAATGTCTCCCAGTAGGCTGTCATCATAGAAGCCTTGTAATATTGTTTTTTAACCTTAGCACTGGCAGCTATCCAGAAATTATTGCATTGATACCAAACTGCCTTGCACCAAGCAGTTGCCCTTTTCTCCATGGGAACCCGTGAATACTCAAGTAGGTGCCTGCTCCCCCTCTCGAGTACCCTTGTTTTTTATTTCAGAGAGATCTTTTACCTGTTCTTGTTCAGCTGTAGGTAGCCAGGCACGTGGAAGTTTAAAAATATGGCAAAACAATTCTCTGGATTGTGTTATTATGCCTTTAACGCATTCAATTAACATTCAGGGCTTTGTCACCAAATAAATGACACACATCGGTGGCACAAAGAGAATGAAGGGAAAGGCTTTGTGGGGTTTTTTTCCCCCCCTTAGACAGAGTCAGATCAGACTTCCTTTTTTCTTCCTTCTCTCCCAGCTCTTTGCTTTTCACTTTCTTTCAGAAACTCTCATAAATGTAAATGGATTTTGGGAATTGGCAGATCCTGATTCTGTGTTTGGGGGAAGGATTTTTGAGACTTCTTTGGAAGGACTGAATGAGACGTACATTCTGCAGTTTCCCTGCATAGGAGGTGGAGCAGAGGGTGGGATCCAGGTGGTGATCTTCAGGTCTCTGCAGGAAAGGAGCCCCCAGTGGGAGGAAATGATAGCTCCCCACCCTGACTTCCTGTCTGGGAGCCCCAGCTCCAGTGCACCTGACCTCCTGGGAGCTCACTGCTCTTGAACCTCAGTAAGTGGGGTGCGCTGCGCAGTAAGTGGGGTGCACTGCGCAGTAAGTGGGGTGTGCTGCTCAGCTCTTCTGTCTAGGCTGAGAGAAGTACAGTCGGGGATGGTTCGGTTCTAGAAGTTTGATTTCAAACACCCGTGAAGTTTTGGGTATACCCACTGTGTGTCGTGGTGGGTGCTGGGAACCTCACAGAGAATAAACGATTCTTCTCTTATTCGATGGGAACCTGCCATTGTGTTTGCATGCTCTATCAGCTCTGGGCCTGACTTCGGACTGCTCCCCTCAGCTGCATCCCAATTACAAAACGTGAGCTCTCCCCAGCTCCGATTTCTCTGTCTGCCTTGCCTGGGGGCCCTCATCAGGTTTGAAATGCCTCCCTGGGGGGCATTTGTCTCCTTCTAGAAAGCCTATGCCCACCTTCACCTTCTTCAGGAAAAGAGTTCTTTAAAAAAAAACAAAACCTCTAGCCTAGTGCATTTGCCTTGACCTTCTAAAATGATGAGTGCTATAAGTGGAGAAATAGATAACTATTACATATCCCTGGTTTTCAAAGAAAATTTTGTCTTTGGCTTGGAAAGAAAGCATTGTACTGGATAAGATTGGAATTGTAAACTGTAATAGAAAATCAGACTCAAAGCGTTGAATATAATTGGGGAAGTCAATGGTTTTCAACCTACTTTCTTCATTTCTCTTGCCTAAGAGATGTTTCACTCAAGAAGTATCCATGACCCGCTGTATGAATGAATTTCAGAACCTGTTTATGTAATAATTCTGCTGCACGTGATACTTGAAGAGAATAAAACTTAAGATAGTTAATGTATCTAGTTGCAGATGTAAATGTTGCCCCAAAGGATAAAACAGGTTCAGGGCGTATCCGGAGTAGGGGTGGGAGTGTGTGGCGGAAGGACAGAGGGACGATGCATTCTGAGACAGAGCGGAAGATGAACGTGTAGATGAACACAGCAGAGAGTTCAGTGGAGCTGAGGGGAGTGTTAGTCCTTCGGTAAACAAGATGGCCCTTGGAGGAAATGTTTCTTGAGCTAGGATTTGGAGGAACAGAAGTATTGTGTGCCAGTTGCCCCCTGAGACCCTCCACCTCAAGCACTTGCCCTTTTTGGGGGGAAGGACGTTTATTCCACCTTGAAATCAGGGAAGAGGCAGAACCACATCTCTGCCTGCAGGTGGATTCATTAACTGGCCCAGGGAGCATGCTGTGGTGCATTAAAAATGCCCAGTTGCCAGCCCATCTATCTTTTCCTTATAATTCTAGTAATATACGTGTTACTTGTTCAGTCATGTCCAATTCTGTGTGACCCCTTGGACTGTAGCCCGCCAGGCTCCTCTGTCCATGGGGATTCTCCAGGCAAGAATACTGGAGTGGGTGGCCATGCCCTCCTCCAGGGGATCTCCCCGACCCAGGGATCGAACCCAGGTCTCTCGCATTGCAGGTGGATTTTTTGCTGTCTGAGCCACCAGGGAAGCCATATTTAATGCCTCTGAATTGTACACACGTAAGTGGTTACAGTGGTCAATTTTATGTTAGGTGTGCCTAACGTTTTAACCATTTTTGTGTGTAAAATTCAGAGGTGTTAAACACACTCCCACTGCTGTGCAACCATCACCACTGGGCATCTCTAGAACTTTTTCACGTTCCCAGGTTGAAACCCTGTACCCCTTATACAATAGCTCCTCTTTCTCCCCTACCCTCGCCCCTGAGAGCCTGCCTTCTGCTGTCTCCGTGAATTTGACAATTCTAGATACCTCATATAAGAGAAGTCATACCACATTTGTCATTTTGTGCCTGGCTTACTTCATTGTTGTCTACTTTTTTGGAGACTGGTTTATCATAACCAAGAGTCTGTGTAACAGGGATTTGTTCTTCTCAACTTCGGCTCCTGTGGGCATATTTTCGTATGACTGGATCCCTCCCTCTGCAGATTTTGGCTTAAATGGTGTTGCCTCAAAAGGGGCCCCCCACCCCAACCATCCTAAGAGGTTCTGTTTCCCCCTCTTGGTCCCTGAATTCTCCTTGTTGCCCTGTGCTGTGTGCTAGGGCTTCCCAGGCGGTGCTAGAGATAAAGAACCCACCCACCAATGCAGGAGACATAAGAAATGTGGATTTGATCCCTGGGTCCGGGAAGATCCCCTGAAGGAGGGCATGGCAACCCACTCCAGTATTCTTGCCTGGAGAATCTCATGGACAGAGAAGCCTGGTGGTCTACAGTCCCTAGGGTTGCAGTGAGCATCCTATCTTTATTTTTTTTTTATTACTTTATTTATTTTAATTGGAGTCTAATTACTTTACAGTATTGTGGTGGTCTTTGCCATGATGGACGTGAATCAGCCATGGGTGTACATGTATCCCCCATCTTGAACCTCCCTCCCACCTCTCTCCTACCCCATCCCTCTGGGTTGTCCCAGTGCACTGAAGAGCATCCTATCTTAAGATCCCTTCCCCCTTCTTGGCCCGTATTCTGCTTGTTGCTCTAATTTTTCCTGTCTGCCTGAATTATGTATAGCCTTATGGTTTCCTCCTCGTTGTCTGACGCTCCACCAGCTTACAAGATCTGAGAGGGCCAGGGCGTCTAGTCATCTAGATGTCTTATCTGGAGCATGACCTAGTGCTTACTTATCACATGGTAAGTGCTCAGTAAACATTGTAGTGTAGGGTAGTGGACGGAGGGTGAAGGAAGGTGTCTGGCTCTAGCCTTGGCTGTGAACCCTCGTGAGGTCATACATGTGGCTGTGTTTTGAGCGCTTCGGAGATAAATGCTAACTATTCTCATTAGAGTCTGCCCAACCTTCACAGAGAGTTTCCAGCACGAGCACTTGGGTTTCAGACTGCTCCTTTCCCTAGTGCAACAAGATTGTGAACTGCTTTGCTCTAGCCCTTCCATGGGTATGTACTCGGAGAAGGTAAACATAATTTTAATACCCACCTAAATAAAACACAATTAAAAGCGAAAACATTTCTTCTATAGAAAAGTCAATCCCCACCTGCCTGTGCCTGATAAAATGATAAAATGCCTTATGGCTGAGCTGCTTCACTGGATTATTCAAGCCACTAACTCTTAGATTATTATGCTAATTAATATTAAAAATAAGATAGCAGTTTTCAGGCCTGGAGAATTTGAATATAACTCTTTGAAGAAGGCTAGGAAGTGTCAGAGCAACCTCACTGAGCACCTAGTCCAACTGACTTACTGTGTGAAGGAGAAACTGCAGGAGAGTGACTTCAGGGGACACCCAGAGTTCTCCAGAAATACTGGTTGAGTAAACACTGGAACAGGGTTCTGAGAAAACAATGTGTAAATACTAAATACTCAGAATATTTGCATTTAGGAAGAGGTAAGTCTTTTTCTAGAATACTGGGTACTTTTTAAAACAAATATAAGTACTGCTCTCATTGTTTTTTACACCTCACTGTCTTGAAAACCTCGTCTTCCACTGAAGTGCAGTGCTTTACATAGCAGTTATCTGAAGGCACCCATGAAAATCCTCAAGGTACCTGTACATTGAGTTCTCACGTTCAAGTTCCCAGGAACATTACTGGTTCTTGAGGAAAGAGCAGAGATGTGACCCTGTGTGAACAGGTCCTCTCTAGTTTTGGGGAGTAATAGCTTGAAGGACATTAGCTTGAGCCTGGCTGGTGAGTGGGAAAAGTGCTTGATGTTTGCTTAAAGCTCACATGGACTTGAGACATGAACTGCGGTTAATATTGTTCTGTTTCTTTGAGGGAAGAAATCATATTCCTTATAAATACCATACTTTCATTTGCTGGGAAAATCTCATTTCTTTTATGTTCTGTTCACCTGAAATGCAAATAGGAGTTTGCTTGCGATTAATTAAGCGGATGATAGATGGCACTTAAAATGAACATTCAGCATTTTCTCCTATCTGTATACAGAGTACAGAGATAATTGGATGGGAAACAATATGGCATTTAAGTGTAAGTTTTTTTAAAAGAGCTTTTCCCCTTTGACTTATACAGATACAGAGTCAGGCCTCTCAGAATTGTGTAGTGTCACTGGTATATGTGTAAACCAATCAGTTGGGCCACATGCCCTCATTCTGTAAGTGTCCCGCTCACTCGGCTGTTGGCAAGACCTTGCTTAGTGGTGCATCGGTAATAGGGAAGTGCCACCACCTCTGCGGGAAGTAATGTGGCTTTTTTTCCTCTTGTCATTTGGTTCCTCGGAGGAGGTATGGGGGAGTCACATTTCATCACTGGTAAAATGCAAACCTGTTTGGAAATGATGAGGTGGTCCGGAACTGTTTTCACTGCATTTGAACCCTCGGCAGTGTTGCTCTTTCCTGGGGACTGTCACTGGGCCGGCGCTGCTGCCACTCCAGTTAGCACTGGAGGCTTTCTTGCGATCCTGTGCTGGGGGCCTGATCAAACCACAGAATGGGTACTGCTGGCTGACCCAGTGTCCTAAGCCCCTGAGAAGAAATTCCCTGTGGTCCTTTCTCCATCACACCCCCCCGCCCCCAAAAAAGAATAAAGTAAAATACATTTAAAAGGTTCAAAACGGAGTGGCATTGACATACATACACTACCATGTGTAAAATAGCTAGCTAGAGGGAAGCAGCTGTATAGCACAGGGAGCTCAGCTCGCTGCTCTGTGACGACCTAGAGGGGTGGGTTGGAGGGATGAGATGGCGAGGTGGGAAGGAGGCTCAAGAAGAAGGGGATACATGTATACATACAGCTGATTCACTTTGTTATAGAGAGGAAACTAACACGACATTGTAAGCCAACTCTGCATGCCCAGTAGCATCCAACTCTTTGCAACCCCATGTAACTGTAGCCCGCCAGGCTCTTCTGTCCGTGGAATTCTCCAGGCAAGAATACTGGAGTGGGTTGCCATGCCCTTCTCTGAGGGATCTTTCTGACCCAGAGATTGAACCCGAGTCTCCTGGATCTCCTGCATTGGGAGGAGGATTCTTTACCACTAAGCCACCTGGGAAGTCCTCCCCAAAATAATGAAGTTCATGAAAAAAATAATAAAAGGCCCTAAACTGCAGCTTTCCTGACGGTACAGAGTTCGCATGCCTAGATATCAACTAGGGGAATCTAGTCCTATAGGATATTGTGAAAGGTACAATAATATCTATAGTTTAAAAAGTAACAATAATGATAGTCAGTTCAGTTCAGTTCAGTTCAGTCGCTCAGTCGTGTCCAACTCTTCGCAACCCTGTGAATTGCAGCACACCAGGCCTCCCTGTCCATCACCAACTCCCGGAGTTCACTCAGACTCGCGTCCATCGAGTCAGTGATGCCACCCAGCCGTCTCATCCTCTGTCGTCCCCTTCTCCTCCTGCCCCCAATCCCTCCCAGCATCAGAGTCTTTTCCAATGAGTCAACTCTCTGCATGAGGTGGCCAAAGTACTGGAGTTTCAGCTTTAGCATCATTCCCTCCAAAGAAATCCCAGGGGTGATCTCCTTCAGAATGGACTGGTTGGATCTCCTGGCAGTCCAAGGGACTCTCAAGAGTCTTCTCCAACACCACACTTCAAAAGCATCAATTCTTTGGCGCTCAGCCTTCTTCACAGTCCAACTCTTCACATCCATACATGACCACAGGAAAAACCATAGCCTTGACTAGACGGACCTTTGTTGGCAAAGTAATGTCTCTGCTTTTCAATATGCTATCTAGGTTGGTCATAACTTTTCTTCCAAGGAGTAAGTGTCTTTTAATTTCATGGCTGCAATCACCATCTGCAGTGATTTTGGAGCCCCCAAATTAGTCTGACACTGTTTCCACTCTTTCCCCATCTATTTCCCATGAAGTGATGGGACCAGATGCCATGATCTTCATTTTCTGAATGTTGAGCTTTAAGCCAACTTTTTCACTCTCCACTTTCACTTTCATCAAGAGGCTTTTGAGTTCCTCTTCACTTTCTGCCATAAGGGTGGTGTCATCTGCATATCTGAGGTTATTGATAATTCTCCCAGCAATCTTGATTCCAGCTTGTGCTTCTTCCAGCCCAGCGTTTCTCATGATGTACTCTACATATAAGTTAAATAAGCAGGGTGACAATATACAGCCTTGACGTACTCCTTTTCCTATTTGGAACCAGTCTGTTGTTCCATGTCCAGTTCTAACTGTTGCTTCCTGACCTGCATATGGTTTTCTCAAGAGGCAGGTCAGGTGATCTGGTATTCCCATCTCTTTCAGAATTTTCCACAGTTTCTTGTGATCCACACAGTCAAAGGCTTTGACATAGTCAATAAAGCAGAAATAGATGTTCTGGAACTCTCTTGCTTTTTCCATGATCCAGCGGATGTTGGCAATTTGATCTCTGGTTCCTCTGCCTTTTCTAAAACCAGCTTGAACATCTGGAAGTTCACAGTCCAAGTATTGCTGAAGCCTGGCTTGGAGAATTTTGAGCATTACTTTACTAGCATGTGAGATGAGTGCAATTGTACAGTAGTGTGAGCATTCTTTGGCATTGCCTTTCTTTGGAATTGGAATGAAAAGTGACCTTTTCCAGTCCTGTGGCCACTGCTGAGTTTTCCAAATTTGTTGGCATATTGAGTGCAGCACTTTCACAGCATCATCTTTCAGGATTTGAAATAGCTCAACTGGAATTCCATCACCTCCGCTAGCTTTGTTCATAGTGATGCTTTCTAAGGCCCACTTGACTTCACATTCCAGGATGTCTGGCTCTAGGTGAGTGATCACACCATCGTGATTATCTGGGTCATGAAGATCTTTTTTGTGTAGTTCTTCTGTGTATTCTTGCCACCTCTTCTTAATATCTTCTGCTTCTGTTAGGTCCAGGACCATTTCTGTCCTTTATTGGTACCCAGCCTTTATTGTCCAGCTGGCATTCAGCAGACTCTGAGAGGAGAATGTGTGTGCGAATGATTCCTTAAGGAAGAACTGCCTGAAAAAACTGGGAAGGGAGCAAGGGAGGCAGGACAGAGAAGTGGGAGAAGCCAGGGCAGATTTGGATGAAGGCCTTTTGACATGTGGGCTCCTGGTAAAAGGGATGTCCCACCAAATACGCTCTCCACGTAGATCCTGGCTCCAAGGCGAAGAAGCTTCCAGTTCATCAGCCAGGGCTCTGGTTAAACAGCCAAGACCCCAGGGTGTAACTGATGTGGCCAGTTTTCCCTGAGCCTCCTGCTTTGAGAACTCAATCCTGCCGCCTGCCATGGCTGGGAAGAGGCACTGAGGGGGCCTTGTGTCTCTGCTGTGACCTCTGAGAAGACGTTTCAATTAGTCCTGGGGCAGTCAGCCAGGGAGCCCGGCTACGGTGCCACCTCCTGTTGAGAGAGCAGCCTTCTCTGGTGGCCAAAAGCCACCCCAGCCTGTCTGGGGATTGGTTTGGGGCTGTACCCAGAAGCTGCAGGTCCCTGCCAGGTCCAGTAAAGGAACACGTTGTTCCTCTGGGGAAATGCTGTCATTTATCATTAGCTTGGTGAGTTGAGGGCATATTTGAAAACTAGGGGAGCTGATGGATGCTGGCATGTGGACCTAGAGAGAAGGAGCCCGCCTGCCCCGTCTTCCTCTAAGCTGGGTAACTTTTCATTCTTCTAGTTGCTCAGTTGTGTCAGACTCTTTGCAACCACATGGACTATATAGTCCATAGAATTCTCCAGGCCAGAATACTGGAGTGGGTAGCCTTTCCAAAACCTCTCCTCTAACAGCCAGTCAGGAGGTCCTGGCAGCCTGTGCTTTTGAGGGGCTCCCCTGGTTGTCTGGGGGCTTTGGAGGGCATCTCATTGCCTGCCTGGAGATATGACAACCTGGTTAATAGAAAGTCAGGAAAGCTTCCCCTCTGGACCTGTCTTTACAGGATACGGAAATCATAGAATCTGTTACAGGTGTGCATTTCATGAGTAGTTGAGCTTAGGCAAAAGCAAGTGACTTTCTTGGAAGGCTTCCTGGTGTGGTGGGGACCACACCTTGTGAAAATGATCCATGCAACCTCAAGAAGCACTTTCTGCAGCCAGTGCCCTGGGATGCTTCTGAGCACCGGTCCAGGCAGTGACGCTCACACCAGTGAAGTCCCCAGGGGAGGCAGTGGTGTGACGTGAAGAACATTGGTCTGGTGATCTGGAGATCTGTCCCGGATCCTGATTGTGAAATCAGAGCATGTCTCTGGGGATGCTGAGATGGAGAAGACACTCTCCCAGCCTTCAGGGATCTCGAGCAGAAACTGGATCTACAGGTGGGCAGTGATGCTCAGATCAACCCTGATGGGTCACCAAACAGAGAGCAGACTGGCACCAAGATGCCTAGTCAAGGGCATCACCCCTTGTTGCCCTTATCTGAATGAGGGAGCCAGTGAACATCGAGAAGGAGTAGGTGAATGAGCAAAGGAAGAAACGGGGACAGGGTGAAAAGAAGAGGGAGGACCATGAACTGGACATCTCTTCCCAGCCTGAGGAGCCCTCGGCCTTTCCCAGAGTGGAGAAGGATGGGAAAGGGAACTGCTAGTGTCTTCCTCTTCCTGCTCCTCATGCTTTTACTGGTTGATGGCATATGAACACCTTGCCCTCCATCCACTGGGTTCAGCCCCCTTGGTGCTGAAAGTGGGGGTGAAATAGCATGACTTCAAACCCACCAGTATTCAAATCCAGCCTCTTGATCTTGAGTAAGTTAACCTCTCTAAGCCTGAGATCCTCCATGGAATGGGTATAATAAAGGGCACCTCGTGGGCTGTTGAGACAATTTCATAACATAATGCATTTAAAACCCTTAGTAGACAGTGGCATGGACACACACTGCAGGCAGTGAATATGAGCTGTTAGAATGAGGATGGACCGGTTGGGGTGCTCTCTGAATGGTGGGTAACCTCCCAGTGTGAGGTGCTACTCTTGCCCACTTGGCTTTATCTGATCTGAGGGGATCAATCAGCATTGAACCTCAGTCCCAGGGAGCAAAGCTGCTTCCTCATCTTTTTGAAATGTACTGATGAGATGGTATTGAAATAGTGAAAGAAAAGAAAATTGATCAACAAATGCCATGCTTGTTCTCTCAGAGGAAAAGAATACATTTTGTTTTCTCCCTTTAATGCTCAAGACTTGGGAAAGTTAGGAATTAAAGAGCAATGAAGACGGCAAAGTGTGTCCAGACAGATATTTGGGGAGGCCCTTGGACTTCCCTGGTGGCTCAGACGGTAAAGCGTCTGCCTACAACACGGGAGATCCAGGTTCAATCCCTGGGTCAGGAAGATCCCCTGGAGAAGGAAATGGCAACCCACTCCAGTGTTCTTGCCTGGAGAATCCCATGGATGGAGGAGCCTGGTGGGCTACAGTCCATGGGGTCACAAAGAGTCAGACACAACTGGGCTACTTCACTTTCACTTTCTTTTTTTTGGGTGACCTTGATTCTGATGGATACACTGCCCCGTGCTGTCATCACAAACTCCTGGGCTACTTTAGGCTGGAAGTGTGGGGGAACCAGGGTCTCAAGAGTCTTGTGAAGTGTCTTCCTGGTGGGCTCAGCCCTTGGTGAGACTTGGAGGTGGAGGTCATTGCCCAAGTGACGACAGCCGTCAGTCCTAGACTTGGCTTGCTGCCTGCTGCGCTCCAAGCCCAAGCCTGGACAGCTCTCACAACTGGCAAAGTGGTAGCGAAAGTCCTTTGCATGTCTTTCCGTCTGTGGTATGTGAGAATGGGATGAGTGGGGTTTTCTAGTGTCCCAGAAGTTGGACAGGAGACAGATGGTGGTTTCTTGGCTCCTGAGTCACTGAGTCACAGAGCTGCTTCTGGATCATCTCCAATTCAGAAGATGGGGAACAGCTTGATCTGCTTTGTTACTGGCCTTAGCATCTAGGGTGTTCCTGAATGTCGCGCAGTGACTGCTGCTGGCCACAGAGTCCAGAGTGCTGCAGATCTGCTTACTCAGCAACTTTGCGAAGTGCTTTTTAAATTAGGCTTTGACTTCTGGGGGTTGGGGGCAGGGGAGTGATTACAAACAGAATGATGTTCAGTCCAAACTCTGCCACTTAAAAACACGTTTGCTTTTTAAGTGAACATATAAGACATGTTCTCTTCCTGTGGTTCCTAAATGAAATTCAGAGCCAGAAGGAAAATTCTTGTGTTATTATTAATATCATCATTTGGTCAGTTAGTCATCCTCCCTGATTTATGGAAGACAGTTGTCACTACATTGTCAAAGGGGCAGCATCAGCCCTTTTGGTTTATCTAGGTTTATCCAGCTTTGGTATATCTAGGTTTCCCCCCTTCCTTTCTCATTGGTGCCCTCCTCCCCACCCCTGACCCCCACTCATATGTGTTTAGTCTGTGTTCTTGAATATGTGTGTTCATGAATATATGTGTATCCATGAAAAAGATACTTTTAAGTGCCCATTTTTTAAAAAGCACAAATGATATTGCACTTCAGATCTTGTTCAGTTTCCTATATTTCCACACAAAACTTTTTAAAAGATCAACTCATGCTTTTGGAGGTAGAAAGAGTTCATAACTTCTTCTGCAGGAGCATTTTAATAGATTCTTGGAGGGACTTCCTTGGTGGTCCAGTGGTTAAGACCTCGCCTTCCAATGCAGGGGGCTTGCAAGTTCGATCCCTGGTCAGGGAGCTAAGCTCTCACATGCCTCGTGACCGAAAAACTAAAGCATAGAAGCAATATTGTAAAAATTCAATAAATGTACTTTAAAATGGTCTGTATCAAAACAGTCTTCAACAAAATAGTAAATGCTTGGAAAAAATTGTGCTATTATGGCTATTTTGCAAATAACTAAGCTGCGACTTCCAGCCTAAGAACATATATGAAGGTGTACAACAGCTTCCCAGGTGGTTTTAGTGATGAAGAACCTACTTGCCAATGCAGGAGATGAAAGAGATGTGGGTTCAGTCCCTGAGTTGGGAAGCTCCCCAGAGGAGGACATGGCAACCCATCCTGGTATTCTTGCATGGAAAATTCTATGGACAGAGGAGTCTGGTGCACGATGGTCCATAAGGTCGCAAAGAGTCAAACACGTCCAAAACGACTTAGCACACGTACATGGCAGAGCTAGGCCTCGCTTCTAACTCCTGTTCTGTGCTCTTTCCACCACTGTGTCAGTGACCTCAGTTTTTTAAAATCTCTTGGTGACTTGAGCCTATTAGAGGGTCTGATCATGGTCATCTTATTGGTTACATCCTTATCAAGCCCTTGGACAGAACCTGAGCACCCAGGCTTTTCGCCTCTCCCCTCCTGTTCTATTAGTCTCACAAAGGCTGTGCTCACAGACCATTTCTACCCATGTTTTCTGCTCTTTGCTACTCAACAGCAGCGAGCAGTGCCTCCCGTACTCTAGTGCAAAGTGATTATCCCTATGGGCGTAAGAATAATAGTGTCTTTGTTTCTAGATTCTCACAAATGGAGCCCAGTGGGCTTTTCCAGTTCACTATTACCATCCACCTCAAGAGCTTCATCAAAATCGGCTCTCTACAAGGAAACACATTACTTATGGATGACAGCAGTTGCGTGCGATGATTTAGAAGGGAGGAAAAGATTGGGCTTCTGGACCCAAGGCTTTTCCTGATTAGAACTGTGGATCTGTGAAAGGCTTATAAACACTGTTCCGAAATGGAACAAAGATCTCAGAAGAGGGATGCTTTTTCTAAAGAGACTACAGATGCAGTTTACAGACGAGTCTAGAAAGAATATTATTTGAAGAGGGTGGTGATGGAGCTATGGAAGCTGAGAAGGGATGGAGCTTTTAATTGGAACAAAAAAGAAGTTTCAATCCCAGAATTCAAAACTGAAACAGAGCTTAGTATCCTTAAAAGAAGATTAAAAGGAGGGGAAAAGCAGGTAGAAAGAGGCCAGTGTCTGTCTGTTGTTGGGGATAGAAGCTAGAAAGTAAGGATGAGGGACAGGCACACCTTGGAAATACTGCAGGTTTGGTTCCAGACCACCACAATAAAGCAGGTATTGCGATAAAGTGAGTCACACAGTTTTTGGTTTTCCAGGGCATATAAAGGTTATGTTTATACTATAAACAGATATATGCTATAGCTAGTCTGCTAGGTGTACAATAGCATTATATCGCTAAAAAAAGTACACACCTTAATTCAAAATACTTTATTGCTAAAAACCATCGTCTAACCATCATCTGGGCTTCCCTGATGGCTCAGTGGTAAAGAATCTGCCTACCAAGCTGGAGACTCGGGTTCAATCCCTGGGTCGGGAAGATCTCTTAGAGAAGGAAATGGCAAAGCCACTCCAGTATTCTTGCCTGGGAAATCCCATGGACAGAGGAGCTTGGCAGACAACTTACTGACAAAACAGCAACAATAACTATCATCTGAGCCTTCAGTGAGTCTTAGTGGTCACATCAAAGATCACTGATCATAGATCATGGTAATAAAGATAATAATAATGGAAAAGTTTGAAATATGGCAAGAATTACCGAACTGTGACACAAACTGAGCAAATGCTGTTGGAAAAAATGGCACCAGTAGTCTTGGTAGACATGAAGTTGCCACAACTGTCGAATTTGCAAAAAATGCAATATCTGTGAAGCACAATAAAACAAAGTGCAATCAAACCAAATGAGGTCTGCTTGTAATTAGTTTTGTTGGGAGGAAAAGTTAAGAAGTTAGTGACAAAATTTGTAGTGACTGAATATTGACTGAAAGTTGATACATAACTTTAATTATATCTTTCTGTTATTTGTTACTCTATTATTATAACCCTTATTATTTAGCAACTGAATAATGAGAGAGAGCATTGATATTGATGAAGACCTTCAAGCCGAAATATTTATCACGGGCACCAACTTTCTTGGAATATGTGTCAGGGAGCATAGATTCACAAAAGAAAATTTCATATTTGTGAGGACAGTATAAGTATTTGGCTTTTATTTATGTTCCCACACGCTACACAAATAGGTTTTCTGTCCAGTGTGCTGGAATTTATGCTGCCAAATCTTATTACAATATTGTAAATTGAACTACGTATGATTTTTTCCTTTGGAAATGCCATTATTTTTCCTGCATGTTCACCTCAGCCAAGCACTTTAAAAACCTTTGAGTCAAAAAGGTGTTGTCTGAATTAATTCTGTATTTGTTCAGGAAGAAATATTTGTTGAGTGGCGTGGATGGGAATAATGATTATTAGGGAATTGAATTCGTCTGACAAATTGTGGATTGCCAGCGTTACAGGAGTCAGGAAATAACATGTCTTCTTTGCAAGGTCGGCGTGGTGGGTGACCTCAAGTCTGGGGGACAGCGCACAGGGCCAGCCTCTCTGGGCCAATGACTCCTGAATTCTAGACTCTGCCCCTTGCTCTTCTGTTCCCATGAAACATGAGTCTCTCTAGAGTACCTGCTCATTTCCAAACCCTTGTGACTCTTCAGAGCCTTCAGGATGGGTGAGTCTTTTCCTGCTGCCTTGGGCAGGCAGCCTTTGCTCTATGATGAGCATAGGACACGGTCCAGCCTTCTCTCCCGCTGTCCCCAACACTCCGGCCGAGCGAGTTTATTCAGGATCCCTCAGCACTTTCTGCACTCTATTTCTGAGCCTTCTTCTGCCTGGAGTAGCCTGTTCCTGGCCCTCTCTTTCTGTCTGAATCCCATTCCTTATTCCAGGCCCACCCCGTGCCTCTCCATCTTAGACCATTCTCTCAAACCTCTGGCCCCAAAGGGCCGGCTGTGTCTTTCGTCTCTGGAGGCCAGTTCTGGTGTCTGCATGAGTGAAGGACCATGTATTGTGATGGCCAAGGGGATGGGTTCAAATGCCAGCTCAGCCACCTACCAGCCATGTAACCACAGCTGGTCACTTAGCTTCCATGCCTCAGTTTCCTCATTGGTAAGATGGTGATGAAAGTATTTACCTCATAGGTTTTTTTTTTTTTTTTAATTTTAAAGTGTACTTATTTTTAACTGAAGGATAATTGCTTTACAGTGTTGTGATGGTTTCTACCAAACATCAGTGTGAATCAGCCATAGGTATACATATGTCCCCTCCCTCTTGAACCTCATTTTTACCTCCCTCCCCATTCCATCCCTCTAGGTTGTTACAGAACCCTGGTTTGAGTTCCCTGAGTCATACAGCAAATTCTCATTGCCTATCTATTTTACATGTGGTAATGTCCTGTAGGGTTTTAATGAAGAGCTAACTAGTTACTCTTTATGAACTTTGATCAGTACCTGACATATCCTAGGCTTAATAGGTTAAATAGTGTCCTGAGAGTTTAGCCATTTGATACTGAGGGCATAGTTGATTAGGTTGGGGTTGCAGTTGGTCTTCTCATCTGGACTGTCATCTTCTTGGGGGCCAGCCAACCCCATGCTTCTGTGTAGCTCCCTCTGCTTCTAACACTGTATAACATATCAGCATGGTTACGGAAGGAAACAGATGAGAGCTGGGCCTGGCTGGGAAGAGCTTTGGCTCTTGCAAACAGAGGTGGTCTCCCTGTATACAGAGTGCTCCAGTGTATACAAGGGCTTCAAAGGTTGGACTTGAAACTCCTCTTAGTGACTCCGAGGATGACCCCTTGGGGGAAGGGTCCTAGAAGAGCACAGGGGAGAAGGGGGAAGGCACAGGGTGGTGCTTCTCTATTTGTGCACCTCTGTTCCTTTTGGGACAGTGTTTCTTTGGTTTCACTCAAGATTCCCTTGGTTTGAGTATATTTGCTGACTAGCCAACAAAGGTCCATATAGTTAAAGCTATGGTTTTTCCAGTAGTCGTGTACAGATGTGAGAGTTGGACCATAAAGAAGGCTGAACACCAAAGAGTTGATGCTTTCAAACTGTGGTGCTAGAGATGACTCTTGAGTCCCTTGGACTGCAAGGAGATCAAACCAGTCAATCCTAGAGGAAATCAGTCCTAAATATTCATTGGAAGGACTGACGCTAAAGCTGAAGTTCCAATACTTTGGCTGCCTGATGCAAAGAGCTGACTCACTAGAAAAGACCCTGATGCTGGGAAGGATGATTGAGGGCAGGAAGAAAAGGGGGCAAAAGAAGATGAGATGATTGGATGGCATCATCAACACAATGAACATGAATTTGAGCAGACTCTGGGAGATAGTGAAGGCTAGGGAAGCCTGGCATGCTACCGTCCATGGGGTTGCAGAGTTGGTCACTACTTAGCAACTGAACAGCATCAATTGACTTCAGCAAAGACATATACCATGAAAGACCTTGATCAGATCACAGACGGTAATTAATCCCCAGCCCTCTTCTGGGTGTCCAGTGCCCATGGTTTCTCCGTCTTTTAGAACTTGGTACAGTTACTCATCGGTTATGGATGTGTCTCCTGCACCCAATTTTGAAACCTTTCGGATTGCTTCTCCAAACTGCTAAATTACATTCATGAAGCGGTGAAGTTGTTGAATGCATTCCTGCATGGGAACTCACAGAATAGTGTAAATCTGCCTGTCTTAAGGAGGCTGACATCTGGCTAAATGACAATTAAATAATACTAAATCAAGAAGTAGTTAATTAATAATACATTTTGTATGAGTTTTGGTCGGGGAGAGAGAGCACCTATCCCACCACACACACACCTTGTGGGCTGAAGTGCCCCAGGGGAGGACTCCTGGTGCTACGAAGATCGATGTGTTTATAATTCAGCTTTATTTGAAAACCTCACAATTTACCAGTTGGGAATAAGCCAAGCCCCGACAAAATCTATATGCAGTTCAAGGAACACTGCAGGCAGAACTGTCCCTGCTTTTGAAAGTGTGCGTTTTATAAGTCTAATGTGCATACTTTATTGGAAGAAATGCCAAAGTGCACATTTTGAGAATGCAGTTGTAGCAGTAACTGTAGGACCTGTTGTTAGTGGATATGGCAGAATGGGCTTAGACTGGGGTCTCATGGCTCCTCTGATCCTGGGCTCCTTGGTGGAGACTGTTTCATGGTAGCTCAAGAATTGGAAGGCCTGATCCTGAAGCTGGAGCTCAAACTCCAATACTTTGGCTACTTAATGTGAAAAGCCAGACTCACTGAAAAAGACCCAGATGCTGGGAAAGATTGAGGGCAGGAGAAAAAGGGGGTGACAGAGGATGAGATGGTTAGATAGCATCATCGATTCAATGGAAATGAGTTTGAGCAAATTCCAGGAGATAGTGAAGGACAGGCAAGCCTGTTGTGCTGCAGTCTATGGGGTCACAAAGAGTTGGACACGACTTAGCATTTGAACAACAAAAACAGGAGTTGGGACATTTGGCTTTGTCCTCGGTGCTCCCAAATACACAGGTGTGTGTACTTATTTGTCAAGAGGAATAAATAGGAGGGGGTGAGTAGAGGTGTTTAATATTTATAGTGATATGACACAGATGTTCAGGAAGCAGTTTTATTGTTCCTTGTCCGTGTGATACATTTTCCACACTAAAGTACCATCTCAGTGGTGGTGCCTCATGTTCCTGTGGAGATCGGGAGTGAATGCTTGCTCCCTTTTTTTTTCCCCTGCTTTTCTGCATGGTCTCATCTGCCCTTCTGGTTGCAATCACCCACCTGTATTCTGATACCTGCCAACTGGCCCAGGCCTTCCTCCCAAGCTCCAGATCCTCATTTCTGATGCTTCTCCCTCAGCCTCCTCTGCCTCATCCGTGCCCCAAGCCCAGGCTTGCTCATGTCCTGTGTTTCCTATCAGAAGCACTGTGTCATCCCTGAGCCTGGACTCAAGCCTGTTTCTTCCTATTCTTTCCCTCTCCACACACCACGTGGATATTCCTTAGGATTCGGGATTCTACCTTCTGGATCAGTTTCGAGTCCTCCTCGTTGGTCCCATTCCTGTATCTCCTCTCTTAGCCCAGGCCCTGGTTATTTTGCCTGGACCATCACACATGCCTCTTGATAGCCCTGCTCTCTCTGTCCTCTGCACTGCCACTGCGGTCCCCGTCATCACACACAGATATGCCCCTATAATTGTCTAGTTCAAGAAACCTGGGTGACTCCTTATTGCTGGAGGAGGAAGGTTTCGTTTCTTATAAGCCTTTGATATTCTTCACAGTCAGGGCTCCACGTTCCTTTATACCTCAGCTTATCTAGCATCCTCTATTTTCAGTGACTTTTTGCCTTTCCCAGACAAGCCAGATTTGGTAAAACCTCTGCTCTTTTGATCATGCTGTCTGTTGGTCTCTGTCTTGTTTCCTTCAAGAATGACTGCTCAGCCTTCAAGCCTCAGCTCAGAAGTCTCTTCTCTGTAAAGCTCTGTACACAGACCACAGCTCTACATCATCACCTGCCATACTGCCTGGCACTCCTGCTTGTCTGTTGGTGTGTTAGTAGAAGGTAACTTCTTGAGTGCTGACACTGAATCTTATCTTTATAGCTCCAGGATCAGTCCATGGTAGGCTTGATATCACTGGTGCAGGGACGGTTTGAAGGATAGAAGGAGGGATAGCTGGATAGATGGAAGGATGGAAGGAAGGAAAAAGGGGGAAAGGTGGAAGAAAGGAATGAATGAATTCCGTTTGGATTCCTGTTCTCCAAGCAGGCACTTCTGTCTCATCTCCCTGATGCCTGAGGATGTCATGTACTTCTTGTTTCCTGCTCCATGTCTAACCGGGAGCACTGGCACATAGTAGGCTCTTAGTAAGTATTTACCGGTGGACGTGTTCATGGAAAATGTGCTTTAAAACTCTTGGGCTATGAAAAAGAAAAGAAGAAAAGCTGTTTGGTAGGTTTTTTCTACTTATAAATGGAAGATTTTGTTTGTCGTCTTTTTTAAAAACAGTGCATTTGCTGGGTTACTTGTGGTGGAAACAGTCTGCTTGCATCAGACATTAGTAGCCCCTATATTTTTTAAAGCCTCCACTTAGGAAAAAGCTAAAGGAAGGGCATTTGGTAACCAGCTGGGAACTCCATCTCCCATGCAGGCCTGCTTTTTAACTTAATGCTTAGGCCCTGCAAAGTTGAAATGGCCAGGTCCCTTTGGAAAATAAGGCAATGAACTTAACAAAAGGAGAAAATCAAGATTTCCATTTTCTCCTGAACATGGAAAGCAGTGTAACTAAATTCTTTGTTTCCTTTTATTACCGTATTGATGGTTACATTTTGTAACTATGGTAAAATGGAGCAGTCCCATGGTGAGGGATGCAGGGTAAGCAGTGCCCCATAAACACAGGGACCCTGAGGATGGGAAATGTCTGTGCAGTTACCTTTACTGATTTTTCTGAAGCTCATAATTTAGCCCACAAAGTCAAGCTAAGTAAGGAAATCCTAAGATGAGGTTTCCCAGCAAGGATTGTAATGAGCGTAAAATCAACTCGCATTCATCTCGCCCTTTAATGATGTATGCATGGTAATCTAACATTGCATTTTTTCCCTTCTCCGTCCTTGGTGGAAGGCAGCCTGCTGGGCTCTCGCTTGCCCACGCTTTCTGATAAATGTCAAGCCTATCTTTTGGAGCTGGCACGTAGTTAGAAGTCACATATTTCCTCCAAGTCATCCTTTCTCCCAAGGATAAGGCTCCATGTTGAGGATAAAACCCAGTGCACATTCTGCACTCAGCTCAGAACAAACGCTATTAACCTGGAGGAAAGCTGACATTTCTGCAGGCTGCTACAGCGTTGGTATTTTATTTGCTTCCCCTGGGGCCTGACTGTATCCTGCCTTTCGCCGTGATGTGCTCAGGTGAAGCTTGAATGTCGTGTGCAGGTTTTCTAACAGGTTGCGGAAGAAAGAGGTTTCATTTGGAGTCCTAGGACCAAGGGAACCAGGTGCACCTGCCACCCGAAATTGATTAGGACAGTGCGTTTGCAGGCAGGGCCCGTGGTTGGGGCTTTCTCATCAGTTACGGGAAATGGTCGTGCAAATCTTTTGGCAAAAAAAATACAATAAATCCATAGCTCTCTCAGAGCCATTTATATATTATATTTTGCTTTCAATATCGAGAGAAAAATCATGGTTTAAAGCTTATTAAAATGTTACCCATATAGATAGTTTTAAAAGATAATTTATATTAGCACTGGTGCATAGCCTTTTAAATTAATAATTCAGAACTGTGACTAGAGGTTTCAGTAATCTCCAGTAGTATATTATCTGACTGTTCCACTGAGAAATTAGCACTTATGGACTAAGGAATAAAATGGAAAAATCTAACCCATTTGGTGAGTCTGTTCTCAGTTATGAGAGCCTTCTTAAATGAGAGTCTATTAGTGTGAGAATTCTGATTTCTAGAATCAAATCTGTTTTAGGTCATTATGGAGTTTTATAAAGAAAAGCCTCCTCTGCTCAGCCTAACAACACGTTGAAGTCTTAAAAGTAGGCAGACTATTGATTTTTAGCAAGAGTTTTACTGCCCCAGACACTGAAGAATGATTCTCATGACTAAAATTTATAGGTTATTAAGGAGAAGAATGCAGAGAAAAGGCTAGTTGAAAGATTCAGAAAATTAGCTCATTTTGTTCGTTAGAATTCACTAAGCGCCCTTTCGTGAAATATAGATATATCAGAGGCTGGAAAGGGCCTCTTGGTTACATGGTAAATTTATATGGATCAGAAATATAGTGGAATCATATTTTAGCCCACAAGGACACGATCACTCTTTGGAGGTTTGCAAAGAAAAAGCAAAGTGCTCTTTTTAAAGAAGCTTAATTCGAAAAGATCAGGGTTGGCAGATCGGACCACTGGTGGACTTTTTTTTCACCTGCCAAAACACCTGTTCAGTCCAAACTAAACAGACACATAACAGAAAGCTTCTTCTAGATTAGGGGAGGTAGTCAATGCAATGTTTTGTTTTTTAAAATACCAAATTCTGTGCCTCAGTTTAGAATAGAGGAATTGTTCTGAATCCATGGGGGTACTCATCTGTCTTGTACCTTTCAAAGGGAATGTGTAGAGTTATTGGAAAGGCAGTCGTGTGAGAGCAGTAGGGGTACTCTTCATTATACTTGGATTAAAATATAAAATGTGCCTTTTGCCAGAGGCAGTGCAGTATAGGAGAAATCACTGCACAGAGAAGGTTTGAAAGGGGCATCTGGTCTCAGCTCCATCATTGAGCTCCTGTGGCACTGGACACTCTGAACCTCAGTTTCTCTATCTCTGTGATGGGGTTTGTAGCAGCCATCATACCTCCATCATACCCACCCACAGAACTGTGATCCAGCCTTTCCTATAAAGGAAGCAAGACCACGTGGCTCAGCAACCAGAAAAGCACCACTCCCATAGCACCCGCTCCAGAAAGTGAGGTGTTCTCATTACCCAGGGACTGCAGGGGTGAAGTGTGAAGTGTTCGTCAATGAGTCATGTCGATTGTTTGCTACTGCACAGACTGTAGCCCGCCAGGCGCCTCTGTCCATGGAGTTGTCCGGGCAAGAATACTGGAGTGGGTAGCCATTCCCTTCTCCAAGGTATCTTCCCAACCCAGGGATCAAACCCAGGTCTTCTGCATTGCAGGCAGATTCTTTACCATCTGAGCCACCAAAGAAGCCCCAAAGAGGTGATGGTGGTGGTGGTGTAGTTGCTCAGCTGTGTCCGACTCTTTGCGACCCCAGGGACTACAGCCCACCAGACCCCTCTGTGCCCGTGGAATTCTCCAGGCAAGAATACTGGAGTGGGTTGCCATTCCCTTCTCCAGGAGATCTTCCCAACCCAGGGCTCAAACCTGGTCTCCGGCATTGCAGGTAGGTTCTTTACCCTCTGAACCACCAGGGAGGTGTTGTCAGTATCCAGGGCTGCAGGGGTGAGGACGAGACCACATCATCTATATGAAAGTGCTCTTTAAAGTGTATTGATGTACAGTATACTAACGCATATATATGGAATTTAGAAAAGTGGTAACGATGACCCTATATGCGAGACAGCAGAAGAGACACAGATGTATAGAATAGTCTTTTGGACTCTATGGGAGAAGGCAAGGGTGGGATGATTTGAGAGAATGGCATTGAAACTTGTATATTATCATATATGAAACAGATTGCCAGTCCAGGTTCAATGCATGAGACAGGGTGCATTGGGATGTTGACTCTGAAGGATGGGATGGGGAGGTGGGGTTCAGGAAGGGGAACACATGTACACCCATGGCTGATTCATGTCAATGTATGGCAAAACCCACTACAATATTGTAAAGTAATTAGCCTCCAATTAAAATAATTTAATAACATGTAAGAATCGAAATGCCAGTCTGTGTCTGATGCAGGATATGACACGCTTGGGGCTGACGCGCGGGGATGACCCAGAGAGATGTTGTGGGGAGGGGGGTGGGAGGGGGGTTCATGTTTGGGAACGCATGTACACCTGTGGTGGATTCATGTCAATCTATGCCAAAACCAATACAGAATTGTAAAGTAAAAATTAAAAATAAATAAATAAATTTAAAAAAAAAATAAAAAAAAATAATAAAAAAAATGAGTAGCATAAAAAAAAAATTAAAAAAAAATTAAAAAAAAAAATAAAATAAAAAGGAGAGACACTTGTAACCCAGTGTTCATTGCCGTAATATTTACAATAGCCAGGACGTGGAAGCAACCTAGATGTCCATTGACAGATGGTTAAAGAAGATTTGCTACGTATATGTGATGGAATATTACTCAGCCATAAAAAGGAATGGATTTGAATCAGTTGTAGTGAGGTAGATGAACCTAGAACCTGTTATACAGAGTGCAGTAAGTCAGAAAGAGAAAAACAAGTATTGGAATATATATATGGAATTTAGAAAAATGGTACTGATGGGCCTAGCAGAGAACAGACTTGCGGCCAGAGGTAAGGGTGGGACGAATTGAGAAAGCAGCATTGACTCTCATGTGTAAAATTTTACACTATTTTACACCATCGTGTGTAAAATTTTACACTATTTTACACCATCGTGTGTAAAATAGGTAGCTAGTAGGAAGTTGCTGTATAACACAGGGAGCCCAGACTGGTGCTGTGTGATGACCTAGAGGAGAGGGATGGGGGAGGGGAGGGAGGTTCAAGAGAGAGAGGATATATATATAGATAGATAGATATAGATATTTATGACTGATTCACCTTGTTGTACGACAGAAACCAACACAACATTGTAAAGCAATTTTCCACCAATAAAAAAAAAATAGTGTGTTGGTGTAAGAAACTGAGCCTGTAACAACTTCTGATTTTAAAGAGTTATGTGTCCAATACCAGAGACACAGACTGTATTCCGCAGATGTGTGTATGTGTGTATATGTGTGTATATATGTATATATTTGTATAGCATGAGTGAATGAATTTACGTATCAAAATTGATACTGCCTCCTTCAAAGTAACCCCTGAAAGGTGCAGCTCGCGGCCCGCTGAGGATGTTTTTGCGTCAGGTGTTTTGTCCTCACGGCTCTAGGTGTCGACAACCACTAACCATGGGCTCTTGGTCTCAGCGTGCACCCTTTCTTAAGCCCGCCTGCTCACAGAGATGCCTTCCTCCAGCACAGAGCTGAGCAAGTCGGTCTGTCCAGCAAGCAAGAGGGTGGGGATTGAAACCCTCAGGTGGTGACTGCCCAGCCCTGTTGGAATAGGGTCCCCACCCCTCGGCCTGCATGCAGGGCTGTGCACTTTGTGACCCCTGTCAGCTCTCCAGCCTCCTCCTACACAGACTGCCCTGCAGGCCGGCTGGAGCTACTCAGGTGGCCCCTGAGTTCCAGTCCCTGTGTGGCCTCCTGCGTCCACAGCTGCCCCCCTTTCTGCCTGGCCCTCTCTCTCTGGACCTGGTCCCTTTCGAGAAGGGACACAGGTGCTACCCTTTCTTGAAAGCCTCTGCATCTTCTCTTCCACCTATGTCTGGGCTTCCTCCCGTTTCCCACTGACAACCTTACCATGTTGGACTGTGACTTTTAGGATCCGTGTCTGCCTTCCTTACTAGACTCTGAACTTAGCGAGAGTAGGATTCCTGGGTCTTTGTTTCTCCTCCCTACCACTTCAGCCTCATAGGCTGTCACTAAACATCTGTTGGGAGGGTGGATGGATGGATAGAGATATGAAAGCTTCCACGTCTTATCTGGTAACTTCTAATATATCAATTCCCAGGATCAAAAGGCCTGGCAAAGAGATTGTGGACTGCATAGTCTATTAAGATTGTGAGTCATCCTGGATTCTTTCTGCTCTTGTTCCAGCAAAACCCCAAAGGCTTTATAAAGCCTTTGCAAAATCTGGCTCAGAAACATTTGACCTGGTCTCAGTTTCCAAGGGGTTCTCAGAGCCGAGGATAGTCAAGGATAATGTCTTGAAATGCAGCCCCCAGACAAGGAAGGCATTCAGTTGGCGGGGGGTGGGTGGGTGGGGTTGCTGTTAGAGATGGCAGGAGAAGGGAAGAGGTGAAACCACCAAGCTGGAACGTGAGACATTTGCATGGGGACTAATCTGAGTGGTTTTTTCCTTGATACACCTCCTCCTCTGCTTCTTTCCACACCAACACCTACAGGGTGACCCTTCCTGGGGACTCTTCTTTAATTGCAAGTGGGAGGGAGTCAGTAGGCAGAAACGTTCGAAACCTCAGAGTCCATGGGAGAGGGCGTGTGACACTGATGAACTCTTGGTCTGAGAAGCAGGGAGGTTCAGGGGAAGCCACTGCCAAGATGTGATTGTGGTTCAGCATCTGCCAGCAATCACCATCATTCCAGCTGTGTGTGTGCTGCTTCAGGAAGCCTAATAAATCTGGTGATTTAATTACACTAAATTACTTCATCAGAGAACTTTTTTATGTTGCAAATTCTTACTTTAATAAACCAGAGAGAATAAAGAAAAATTTCTTGAATATCTTTGCCAAATCAGCCTAAGCATCCATTTTCAATGTAATAACTAATAGCGGAGGAGATTGAAATAGATGTTATTACAGATTTTTACAAGGCAAAATATATTTAAACAGGATCAGAAGGTTAATTAAAATTATAGTTGGGTCTTGTCATTACCCAGCCACCCTTTTTCTTCTGCACAGTTGCTCCCAGTTTAGCGTCTGTTTGATAAAAATGCTTAAAATGGAATCCTCATTTAAAAGAGAATTAGGCTCAGTATTATTTCTGAGCCTGATCTCATGTACCTACGTCGGAAATAAATGCATAATTAACCCTTTTTCATGATAAATTAACATTCATTTTCCTAGGATTAGTAGGAAATAGCATAATACAGGGCAGGGTTTGCCTTCATTCCGACAGTCTCCTGGGACCTCTAACACTCTTAACGGATTAGTGAAGCCTGTGATTCACAGTGTGTCTATGTACATGAAAATGCGAGGCAGTTCCTGACTGTCAGAGAGAGAGTGTTTCCTAATTGACAGCTTTTACAACTAAACATAGAAAGATTAGCCTGCAAATATCGTGAGGATGACTTTGGAGCCCTGGCTAGGGTGTTTTAGCCAAAGGAAGTGTCCTGTGAATATTTAACATTGAAAATGAACTCTTCTAGAACTTTCCGACATTGGGTTAACGACAACCATGCAAATCAATGTCCCTGGAGAACAGATAAGCTTTCAGGAGAAGCTCTTTGTCTGGTGCCTTCTCGTCTAAAACTCTTGGGGGTTTTCTTGCTTATCTGAGCCCAGCTTTAGCAACTGATAGGTTTAAATTTACATAAACAGTCTAGCTTGTTTCATTTGATTGATTATGATCGGGTTGGAAAAGAAATGCAAAAAAAGCAAAATGGCTGTCTGGGGAGGCCTTACAAATAGCCGTGAAAAGAAGAGAGGCGAAAAGCAAAGGAGAAAAGGAAAGATACAAGCATCTGAATGCAGAGTTCCAAAGAACAGCAAGAAGAGATAAGAAAGCCTTCTTCAACGGTCAATGCAAAGAAACAGAGGAAAACAACAGAATGGGAAAGACTAGAGATCTCTTTAAGAAAATTAGAGATACCAAGGGAACATTTCATGCAAAGATGGGCTCGATAAAGGACAGAAATGGTCTGGACCTAACAGAAGCAGAAGATATTAAGAGGAGGTGGCAAGAATACACGGAAGAACTGTACAAAAAAGATCTTCATGACCCAGATAATCATGATGATGTGATCACTAATCTAGAGCCAGACATCTTGGAATGTGAAGTCAAGTGGGCCTTAGAAAGCATCACTACGAACAAAGCTAGTGGAGGTGATGGAATTCCAGCTGAGCTGTTTCAAATCCTGAAAGATGATGCTGTGAAAGTGCTGCACTCAATATGCCAGCAAATTCAGAAAACTCAGCAGTGGCCACAGGACTGGAAAAGGTCAGTTTTCATTCCAATTCCAAAGAAAGGCAATGCCAAAGAATGCTCAAACTACTGCACAATTGCACTCATCTCACATGCTAGTAAAGTAATGCTCAAAATTCTCCAAGCCAGGCTTCAGCAATATGTGAACCATGAACTCCCTGATGTTCAAGCTGGTTTTAGAAAAGGCAGAGGAACCAGAGATCAAATTGCCAACATCTGCTGGATCATTAAAAAAGCAAGAGAGTTCCAGAAAAACATCTATTTCTGCTTTATTGACTATGCCAAAGCCTTTGACTGTGTGCATCACAATAAACTGTGGAAAATTCTGAAAGAGATGGGAATACCAGACCACCTAACCTGCCTCTTGAGAAACCTATATGCAGGTCAGGAAGCAACAGTTAGAACTGGACATGGAACAACAGACTTGTTCCAAATAGGAAAAGGAGTACATCAAGGCTGTATATTGTCACCCTGCTTATCTAACTTATATGCAGAGTACATCAGGAGAAACGCTGGACTGGAAGAAACACAAGCTGGAATCAAGATTGCCTGGAGAAATATCAGTAACCTCAGATATGCAGATGATACCACCCTTATGGCAGAAAGTGAAGAGGAACTCAAAAGCCTCTTGATGAAAGTGAAAGAGGAGAGCAAAAAAGTTGGCTTAAAGCTCAACATTCAGAAAACGAAGATCATGGCATCTGGTCCCATCACGTCATGGGAAATAGACGGGGAAACAGTGGAAACAGTGTCAGACTTTATTTTTTGGGGCTCCAAAATCACTTCAGATGGTGATTGCAGCCATGAAATTAAAAGAGGCTTACTCCTTGGAAGAAAAGTTATGACCAACCTAGATAGTATATTCAAAAGCAGAGACATTACTTTGCCGACTAAGGTCCGTCTAGTCAAGGCTATGGTTTTTCCTGTGGTCATGTATGGATGTGAGAGTTGGACTGTGAAGAAGGCTGAGCGCCGAAGAATTGATGCTTTTGAAGTGTGGTGTTGGAGAAGACTCTTGAGAGTCTCTTGGACTGCAAGGAGATCCAACCAGTCTATTCTGAAAGAGATCACCCCTGGGATTTCTTTGGAGGGAATGATGCTAAAGCTGAAACTTCGGTACTTTGGCCACCTCATGCGAAGAGTTGACTCATTGGAAAAGACTCTGATGCTGGGAGGGATTGGAGGCAGGAGGAGAAGGGGACGACAGAGGATGAGATGGCTGGATGACATCACGGACTCAATCGATGTGAGTCTGAAGTGAACTCCCAGAGATGGTGATGGACAGGGAGGCCTGGCACGCTGTGATTCATGGGGTCGCAAAGAGTTGGACACGACTGAGCGACTGAACTGAACTGAACTGAACTGGAAAAAGCAGGGGCCTGTTGGAGAATAGAATCCCGAGCCTCGTTGAGTCTTTAACTCAAAATTTCCAAAGCCTTGACCAACATGAATAAATTGCCTTCAGATATTTATTGAGCATTCCAAAGTCACAGCGTTAGATATGCTTTTTATGTGTTTAAGGGAAGAGGTGGGGAAGGAGAGAGTGGAAGAGACTTCTGCTATTGTAGTCAGTTACAAAGAGGTACAGGTTTTCTTTGATTTGGCCCAAAATATGGGAGTTTAGCAGGGTGAGTGGAGCAGCATCTGTTGAGTAACTATGATTTTCAGGTCATATTCCTAGCATTTTGCATGAATTATCTGTCGAGAACTTGAAAGTAGAGTGAGATGCTTGTGAGCCTTGTAGCCCAGAGAGAGCACGAGGTTAACCTCTCCCTCTTCCTTTGCAATGTCACATACCCAGGAGTTTCTAAGAAATGGTTAAGGATTCTTCTCAGTGTGTCCTATTCACTTGTTGTCGTTCAGCAGCTCAATCGTGTCTGACTCTTTGCAACCCCATGGTCTGCAGCACACCAGGCTTCTCTGTCCTTCAGTATCTCCTGGAGTTTGCTCAAACTCATGTTTATTGAGTCAGTGATGCCATCCAACCATCTCATCCTTTGCCACCCCCTTCTTTCAGTCTTTCCTAGCATCAGTGAGTAAAAGTCGCTCAGTCGTGTCCGACTCTTTGTGACCCCATGGACTATACAGTCCATGGAATTCTCTAGGCCAGAATACTGGAGTGGGTAGCCTTTCCCTTCTCCAGGGGGGTCTTCCCAACCCAGGGATTGAACTCAGGTCTCCCACATTGTGGGTGGATTCTTTACCAGCTGAACCATAAGCGAAGCCCTTCCCAGCATCAGGGTCTTTTCCACTGAGTCAGCTCTTCGTATCAGGTGGCCAAAGCATTGGAGCTTCAGCATCAGTTCTTCCAATGAATATTCAGGGTTGATTTCCTTTAGGATTGACTGGTTTGATCTCCTTGCTGTCCGAGGGACTCTCAAGAGTCTTCTCCAGCACCACAGTTTGAAAGCACTGATACTTCAGTGCTCGGCCTTCCTTATGGTCCAACTCTTCACTTAGTAGGGCTACATATCAAGACAGGCTCAGCGTCAAGTTGTGGATAACTTGGTCATTTTCCTCCTGGTCTTATCTTTAAAGTGAGTTCATTGAGGCCTTTGATGAGTGGGTAGTTAGGGTCAGCTTTGGGGGAAGGAGTATTTTATTTCACTTTTTAAAGTTTAGGATACAAATGAGCCTTTGAAAGGCAAAGAATGAACTATAATACTCAAGTCAAGGAGAATCTTAATGCCCACACCGGGCACTGGGTGAATCTGACACAGGCCTTGGAGTTCATCCTGTGTTTTGAATTTGCAGGCAGGAATTCTTAGTGGAGAGAAGCACCAGTGCAGGGAATGGGTACAAAGTGAGTAAAGATCAGGGAATGAGACCCAGCTCACAGTCTGCCTCGAGAAATGGCTGCTCATTTCCCAGGGGCAAAGGCTGCCCCATCTGGATACCCCTCGAAATACCACTTAGGATTTTGTTTTCAAAGGGAAGCTACTGAAGTGATCAGAAGTACTAACAGATTGTTTACATAGCAGAGTCATTGTGGGTTTTATCTTTGAAAGAAAATCTAGTATGTATGTAATCTGCACGCTGAATGTGGTTGGTGTCAAGAAACAGTTGGATCAAATAAAAGTATCAATGAATAAAACAGCTCTAAAACAGCAGCCAATACACATGAAAGATTCAGCACCCAGCCCCGCAGCCTCTGTCTGCCGGATAGTGGAAGGGAGGCTCTCTGGGGACCTTAGGAAAACCCCTTGCCCAGACCCCTCAGGGCTACCCTGTCCTCTCCCTCCCCTGCCCCCCTTCTGTGTCACCTGAAGGGGGACCGAGCATTTACTTCCACAGGTCAGCCCCTCTGCCCTTCCTTCAAAGGCCTGCTGAGCAGGTGGGACCAGACCAGGACCAAGGATGACACACAGCAGACAGACATTTGGGGAAGGAAGTAGCTGATCCAGATGGATCTTGGGCCTGGGCTGCCCAATGTGGAAACTGGTTACACAGGCTCTGGATACACTTGTGGTTTGACCCTATTAGAAACTTTGGAAACCAGTTTTTCCCTGCCTTGTCCTCTCTTGAGACCTGGTAACAGGTTTGGGGAGAGAAGTACGTCAAGGCTGTATATTGGCACCCTGCTTATTTAACTTACATGCAGAGTACATCATGAGAAACGCTGGGCTGGAAGAAGCACAAGCTGGAATCAAGATTGCTGGGAGAAATATCAGTAACCTCAGATATGCAGATGACACTACCCTTATGGCAGAAAGTGAGGAGGAACTAAAAAACCTTTGATGAAAGTGAAAGAGGAGAGTGAAATAGTTGGCTTAAAGCTCAACATTCAGAAAACGAAGATCATGGCGTCCGGTCCCATCACTTCATGGGAAATAGATGGGGAAAGAGTGGAAACAGTGTCAGACTTTATTTTTGAGGGGCTCCAAAATCACTGCAGATGGTGATTGCAGCCATAAAATTAAAAGACGCTTACTCCTTGGAAGGAAAGTTATGACCAACCTAGATAGCATATTGAAAAGCAGAGACATTACTTTGCCAACAAAGGTCCGTCTAGTCAAGGCTATGGTTTTTGCAGTAGTCATGTATGGATGTGAGACTTGGACTGTAAAGAAGGCTGAGCGCTGAAGAATTAATACTTTTGAAGTGTGGTGTTGGAGAAGACTCTTGAGAGTCCCATGGACTGCAAGGAGATCCAACCAGTCTATCCTAAAGGAGATCAGTCCTGGGTGTCCTTTGGAAGGACTGATGCTAAAGCTGAAACTCCAGTACTTTGACCACCTCATGCGAAGAGTTGACTCATTGGAAAAGACTCTGATGCTGGGAGGGATTGGGAGCAGGAGGAGAAGGGGACGACAGAGGATGAGATAGCTGGATGGCATCACCGACTCGATGGATGTGGGTTTGGGTGAACTCCAGGAGTTGGTGATGGACAGGGAGGCCTGGCGTGCTGCAAGTCATAGGGTCGCAAAGAGTCGGACACGACTGAGCGACTGAACTGAACTGAACTGATGCCCAGGTTCCTCCAAAAGTCAAAAGTCCAAAAGTCTCAGGTGGGCAGGTTTTTTAGCTTTGTCTAACTCATTGCCATATTCCAAGTACAGTGTCTTAGAAAGTCCCTTATACCTAGTAGGTTCTCAATGAATAATTATCAATGGACAGTCACCTTTACCTGTTTGACCTAAAAAGGTTATGACCATTGACTCTTAATAAAAGTTAAGAATTTCATGAATCAGGACTGAACTTTGCACCTGATCCAGAGGTTAACTCTCATGGGTATTTCATAGGCAGGATTATATTGGGATTCTGAGCAGAAAGCAGGCTTCCTCGAAGTGTGTCGTGGTATCACAGAATGCTTGATGAAGATACAGGTTTTGGAGATCGGGCCTAGACCCATCGCTTCAGCTGATCTGAGGGCAGAGCCTGGTAATCTCCAACTTAAACTCCAGCTTATCTGGATTATTCTGCACAGTACAGTCTGATAGCTTTGGTCTTCAAGGGGCACAAATTGAGAGTCTAACAAAGAAACTGGAAAGGAAAAAAAATGACTTGAGTCATAGCTAATTTTGAAAATGAACTCCTTCAGCATGCAGCAGGGGTTCCATACTAGGCACTGGGCCAAATGCACAGAGGTTTTAAGAGGATGGAGACAGTCTCCATCAGCAACAAGGTTAGGATCTGGCCAGGGAGGGAATGATGCAAATAGAGATGACCTTGAGGTAGAGAGGAAGAGGGTGGCATCAGATAAAGTGTTAATAGTTGTTCAGGGGAGAGAAAGACAGAGGGGAGCAAAGACAAAGGCATCATGGAGCTGGACCTGCAGTGATGGGTTGGAGTCAGACAGTGGGTGACAGCAGGAAGACAAGTTCAAGTTTGAGGAATTTTTTAGCCTAAGTACTGATATGGGAAAGACTTGCAGAGCAGATGGCAAATTAGGAAGACCTTGAGAGTCTGGTGTCAGGGAGGGAAGCCCATGAAGGGAATAGTTGACAGTCTCCTGCTAATTCAAGGTTAAAGAAAATACGTCTGAGAACACACTGCTGGATTTGAGATTAAGGAGGGCATTGGATCTTTCAAGGGAGGAAGTTCCATGCCAGGTTTTGACTGAAATCAGAGTTAAAGGAATGGGTGGGTCTGTTAAGGAAAGAGTAAGAAAAGAGATTGAAGTGTTAACTCTACTCTTTCCAACTCCAGGGCAGGATCTGGGATTGTCCATAGTACCATGGCAATTTGAGGAGCTAAGGGGAGGTGTTCTTTGGAGAGGGGATCTGAATATATTTATGCACAGAAAAAGACTGTGGAGAGATCGAGATTAACTGAAGATGCAAGAGATAAGGGAAGCGGCCCCACAAAACAAGGATAGATGTGGGAATGGGTTTAATTAGCCATGAGGTCTCGTTCCTGTCTCTGTCTCTCTTTCATGTATATATGAGGAGGGTGTGTGTGTGTGTGTGTGTGTGTGTGTGTGTGTGTGTGTGTGTGTTAGAAAGAGACAGAGATAGAGACATAGACAGCCCAAGACCAAGGCAGAAACTGAAAACTTCATAGCTGCACAGTGGCTTCCAGAATTGTTCTGTGGGCTGGGAGAGTAGCAATAATTCCCCAGTCTTATCCTGGTTAGACGTGACCAAAGAAAATGCTGTTAATGACTGTGGGTGGGTAGTTGATCTGAATCACCACTGAGAGAGCAGAAAGAAGGGGGAAGCAGAGGATGAGATGGTTGGATAGCATCACTGATTCAATGGACATGAATCTGAGCAAACTCTGGGAGATAATGAAGGACAGGGGAGCCTGGCGTGCTGCAGTCCGTGGGATCGCAGAGAGTCGGACAGGCCTGAGCGACTGAACAACAACAATCCACGGTAGGAGATGCATATTTGAGGGATAAAAACAAAATACCGCAATGCAGTCTTTATATGTCTGCTCTTTTGAGCATTCTTAAGATATTTTTGACCACTGGGATGTGTTGAAGACAGGCCAAGGTATTTAAGAGAGAACCACCAAAGAAACTTAAGACTAGTTGATTCAAAACTCAACACAGGTGCAGAGATTTTAGGGCTAAAAGCTGAGAAGCCTGGTATTTCCAGAGAAGAGGGTCTGAAGGCCAGTTATAAAATCCAGCAACTCATTATTAAGAGCTGTCTGTCCTTGCAAGGTAGGATGAGAAAACACAGTATCGGGAAGTAGTATCAGTAACATATGTGAAAAAGAGTTTGTTTTTTTTATAAGAAATCTCCCAAAAATTTCGTATGAATGATTTCATAAGTGAGGAATAAGATATCAGCCGCACTTTCAAATGACCTTTTTGACACTGGTCATTGGGAAAAAAACAAGGGATGGTTTTTGGAGGGAGGACAAGTCCAGTCCGGCTCCCGCTTGCTTAAGGGTGACACTGAGTTGCTGCTGTTTGGAAGTGAAGTAAAGATCTTATTTTTCAAGTGCAAATCGTATCTGACTTTAATAGTACGAATTCTGTCAAGTAGTCCATAGAATAAATTTGCACACAGTTTAACATAACACAAGTACATTAAATAGGATTTGGCATTAAAAGACCCAACACCAAATGGGAATCCGAAAATAAATGCCCACATTCTCCCCAGAAGACCATTCACCCCGAGGCCTTGGGCATTAATTTAACTGAATGAGGAAGCCACTGGGGCAGCTGTCAGGAGCTTATTTGATTTGTGAATAAACAATGCCTTCATTTTAAATGCTGTTCACTCTAGCCCAAACCCAAGCAGGACCTACAGCACAAAAGAGACTAATTGGTTACACAAAAACTACGGAAAAACCAAGCAGTCTGAGGTTTTTAGGGGGCCAGTGTTGAATTTTTATTCAAAGGGAAATGCAGAATAGGAGAGGTGCTAGAGAGTTTGAAGCTCTGTGAATGGTACCTCGCCCCAGGTTGTGCCTTGCTGTTCGTGGATACGGTGCATTCAGACATCCAGTAATGAGGAGCTGGGGTGTGTCAGGCCATCCAGGAGAGTGTGATCTTTGGGCTTGTCAGTCTGAATTAGCCAGCATTCTGTCTGGGGCACACAACCCATGTGACAAGAGGGACTAAGAAGCACGGCTGTCCTTTGTCGATCCCCTCAGGGGCTCTAGGGCTGTGCAGACCTCTTCAGGGACAGGAATGATGTCAGCTGAACAGCACCAAGGGGTTCAGTGGGAGCATCTATGGAGCATCCACAGCAAGGACGGTTGACATTGTGTAGGGACCACTGACATGCAGTGTCCACCATCACCCTGGTGCTGGGGAGAGGGATTACATTGAGGACACAGACCCTCAAGGGTTCACTTGAGTTAGTCCCTAAATGTGAAGAAGACCTGTGACCAGCGTTGAAGGAGAGTGTGAGGTTGTGGCTCATCCAGGGTCCCCCTGCCTCCATGACCCCCACAGTCACCATATGCCTTCCAGTCTGCAAAGGGAAGGTTGGGGGGCCAGGACCCCTAAGTGAGGGCCATGTGCTTTGCGTTCTGTGGACCCGCCTTGGGCCATCTCATATGGGGGGACGGAGGCAGCCCAGCCCAGCGGGGAGGGAGGCCTCCTGGGAAAGGCCAAGGCCTGTTTCCAAGGAGCAAATTGTATTTATTCATGAATACACATGAATTTCAAGATGCTGCTGGGCATTTGCACTTAGCAACTGACAACCAGCGATGAAATGGGCCTTGAAGGATTGTGATGCTGCAAATTTTGGTCTGCGGATAAGCTTTTTTCCAACAACGTCTTCCATGAGTTCAGAACAGATAGCTCATCTGGTGTGTCGGCCTCTGCTTTGGCCCCTGGTGTTTCTCCAGCAAGTACCTGGCTTGTAGGCACTTAGTGAATGCTGCAGCCCAGCAAGGGTGGTGGGCATGTACAGAAACGAGACTGAAAATGTTATTTAGAGTGCTCATGAGTCCTTTTCCTCCCCAAGTCGCATGTGTTAATGGAGCATGGGGTTATGCCCTATTCACAGATTTTTATGGTATTCTCTTTCCTGAAGAGCCAGCTAATAACCAGAGGTGTTCAGTGACCTTCTTTATGAGTGGGCTTCTCTTATGGGTCATTACATTGATTTCCCCGTCCAGGCCCAGAGAGATTAAGCGTGGGGCACTTGGCCTTTCCCACACTGTGGACCAGGGGTCGCCTGCCAGCAGCAGCCTGTGGCATGAGAGTGGTCAGTTGCCTTGTGACCATTACAATGAGGAGGTGGCTGTCTTCCCATTCTGTTCCACATGAAGGTATATCTTGCCCTTTGTAAGACAGAGCCTCCAGATCCAAAATCTGTCTTTGTGAATCTAGTCACCTTGTCCTTTCACTCAAGGCAGGCGCAGCCCTGGCAAAAGTCTTTTCTAAGTCGGTGTCTTTTTTTAAGCAAGTGGGATATACTTTGCATACCATTGACATCACCCTTTGGGCTTCCCTGGTGGCTCAGCAGTGAAGAATTCGTCTGCAGTGTAGGAGTCGCAGGTTTGATCCCTGGATTGGGAAGATGCCTGGAGAAGGCTGTGGCACCCCACTCTGGTACTCTTGCCTGGAGAATCCCTTGGACAGAAGAGCCTGACAGGCTACAGCCATGAGGTCCCAAAGAGTCAGACACGACTAAAGTGACTTAGCACACAGGCATGATGTCACCCTTTAGAGTGCTCGCTAGTATATTCACAGAGCTGTACAACTGTCACAGCACAGGGTCCTTTGAAGGATGGAATAATTGTCTTTTTAAAAATCTATTTTGATGGTTGAAAGTTTTAAACATGGGATTTTTGCACTCCTGTGAGCTTTTTGCACTCCTGTGAGCTTTTTGCATGAAGTGAAGTGTCCGTGTGTGTGTGTGTGTGTATATGTTGTGTGTGTGTGTATATGTGTGTATATGTGTGTGTGTATGTAGATGCTCTGTAGATGAACTTTGGGATGGACTATGAGGCCTGACCACGTGGCAAGAAGGGACTATGAGCCAGCCGAGCTTTGGAAGTCCTGCCCAGGAAGGCAGCAGTTCAGGGAGGCCATCAAGATTACCTCAGCCCCCAGCCACTTCCTCCCTGATTAATTTGGTGTTCAGGTGTTCACCAAAGGTGATGGAGAAGTAATGCTCTGAGTTCTGAGACTAGAGTTAATGCTACTCTATAGGATCTCTGATCTCTGCCTCTCTCTACCTGGACCTGGGTCCCTGGCCTTCTCTGGCTTGATTCTCTCCTGCTCTGATCCATGACATGGACCAGGCCAGGCCTGGCTGCAGAGACTCCAGGTCCAGTTACTGCTGGCTTAACCCAGTCTTGGCACCTTTGGATTCTGGGAGAGCTGATAAGACTTGATGTGGTCAGAACTCAGGAGAGTCCCAGATAACAAATTCAGGAAGATAATCCTCTGAACCTGAGGAGAAAAGTGGTATGCAGGAAGCAACATGGAAAACAAACCCCTTCTTGGCTGAGTGTTACTGTCTGAGGTTGTGGCCTGAGGGAATTCTGAGTGTCTTAAATGGCCCTCAGTCCTTTGTTAACAAGGGCCATTTGAAAATGAGCTTATATGTGAGCCAGTTGCAGATGGGCTTACAATTTTTGTGCACAATAGTAGTGGATTTTGCAAAGGATGCCATCTTTTCATGGCGTAGTTGTTATCGGCTTACTTCTTGACATAGGTGGTTTCCAGGCTCTGTTACAGAAATGCCACTATTTCCAAATTTGTTCTTGTACAACATGGTGGGGTTTATCCCACATGAGAATCTACATGTTTGGGAGTTGGAAGGTGAGAGTCTTGGATTCCGAACCAGCAGGAGAAACAGCATATCAGATGCTGTGAGTCATGGGAGAAGCATCAGATTAGAGAATTGATCTCCCAGTGACCTCACTGAAGAAAACTTGGAGTTTCAGAAGACCATGGAGAGTATGTTTTCTAGCGGAAAATTTCCCCAACTGTGCTTAAAGATGCACCCCTCCCCCAATCTTGTTAGTCTTATGAATGAAGCCTGAGGCACTGGGGCTCACCTCTCTTCTCCCCGTTGGCAGCTTAGCTCTCACCCCTGTACTGAGTTGTTCCTCCCCAGCCCATCCTGCAGGCTGAAAACAAGCCTGTGTCTCTGGTTGCCCGCTGAGAAGAAGACACAGCCCCTCGTATGTCCTGGTTTCTACTCTTGCATGGATTTCCTATGAGAAAGTGAGCAGTAAATAAAGATCCTGTAGCCATAGAATTAATAATTCATTGTTGTTATTGACAGGTGTCCTCCTTTCCGAGTAGTTCAGGAACCCATGGTGGCTTGTGTAGAATTGAATGTGGCGTGTGAGTGGAGATTCAGATCTATTCATGGCCGTGTGCCTGGTGGTCCCTGCCACTTGGGGGTTGTCTAAAGGCATGATTTGTTAAAGGCAATACATCCTTTTGTGAAACTTATATTGCCCATTAATTGGTCATTGATCTCCAGCCCATTTAGGACAGTTATTCTTACAGATAATTGTATGCCTTTGTCATGTTGTATAACGCTGGATCTTAGTTTATTGCTTGTGGATTATGGTTTCATTCCAGGCACTTGAATGATGTCTAATGATTTCTCCCTGACATTCATCCAGCAAATATTCCTTGAGCATCTAGTGTGAGTGAGATGAAACACCATGCCTGTGCTACTCAGAGATGCAAAAGTGATGCTTGCTGCCCGCTAGGCATTTTCTAGACTGGTTGTGAAAATAAGACATACACCCAAATAACTATTACAGGAAAGTGCTAAGCACCCTTCTATAGTGTTGGCAGGAATGTAAAATGGTTACATCAGTTGGGGAGAGTAATTTGACAATGTCTTTTAAAATTAAAAATAGCCTTTCCTATGACTCTGCTGTCCCGTCTCTAGGAATTTAGGGTAAAAACGTGGTGCCTAAAGACATAAAGTCTGGAATACTTATTGCCACATTATTTGTAACAACAGAAAATAAAAGCCAAAAGGAAAAAAAAATTTTTTTATGTTCAGCAACAGGGGACTGGGGAATAAGTGACAGTTCTTACAAGGGGGTAGAGTGAAGTTGATGGGACGGATGAGGAGGTTCTGTGTGGTGACCAGGAAGGATGTCCTTAATATACTGGTTGGTGGGGGAAAAAAAAAATCACATAATTGTTTTTATAAAGAAAATCAGTGTTGCGTATTGGAATCTTTAGGGTTCAGTCATCAATGGGAGGTGGGGTTAATTAGTAACTTATGTAATTTGTAAGGGCATCCCAGGTGGCAGTGATAAAGAACCCACCTGCCAGAGGCGGGAGACGTAAGAGACATGGCTTTGATCACTGGATTGGAAGATCCCCTGGAGGAGGGCATGACAACCCGCTCCAGTATTCTTGCCAGGAGAATCCCATGGACAGAGGAGCCTGGCACGCTACAGACCACAGGGTTGCAAAGAGTCAGACAAGACCAAAGTGACCTCGCACAGCCCAGCGTGTTGTGTAAATTGCAAATTGGTGTTCTCTTTGTTTTCCGAATCTATCTAAATGCAGCTCTGGGGCGGGGCGGGGGGAAGCAGGAGCTACCCTCTGGCCCTCTGTACGTGGCCGCCTGCAGCCCGCACGCCGCAGGAGGGCCCCTGGGGTCAGCAGAGCGGGCTGGCGGCTCCTTCGAGCCACAGTCTCTCACCTCACCTGTCTGCGGACAGTGTGAGCCAAACAAAAGCCTTGCTGGGTACGGAGAGCCTTCTGAGTTCTCACTTCCGGCCAGCCAGACCCAGGGGCCCGGGCACCATGGAGCTTTAGACCCTGAAAGGAGCCCCGTCCGGTGGGGCGGTTTCCTGTGACGGCAGACTCTGGCTTCCTCACTTCTGGGGCCCATTCTGGGAAGGACGGTGGGGGACACGTCACAGTACTCGGTGTCACCCGCTTGGGCGTCGTCCACACGGTGGCCTGTAAAGTCTCTGAGGAGGTCTGCAGTGACAGTGCGTGCTCAGGGGAGAGGGACTGGGCCCAGGAGGCGGGAGGAGCGGGCAGGGGGAGGAAGGGGAACAAGAAAGAGATGTGCTCTGCTTCTTCTGAACCAGGATGGCCCGGGTCTGTTGGGCTGAGGAAACCTTCAGGTGACCCCCTTCCTCCAGTTCTGAGGGCACGTGAGGGAAGCGCTGGCTTGGAAGATCCACGGGTGCAGAAGGAGCTGGGGACGGTGGGGTTCCGGGTTACCCTGCCCCCCTTCAGAGAGGCTGGGCCAGGAGGTAACCTGGGGCCCTGATCTTTGTGCCTTTGAGGTCAGGACAGAGACTGGTTTGCCCTTCCTCCACCATTTTGGCCTGCGCGCACTCATTTTGGTCCATGGCTACGTCATCCGTATTTGAATACCGTCAGGACACACGCTGGCGTGTTTCTAACGTAGCCGTTTCTCCCAGGGGGTGAGAGTGCGCTCTTGCCTTCCAGCGCAACAGTCTGCTGTGGACGATGGCCGGCCCCTGTGTTTGGTGGCACCAAGGGGCCCAGGCTGTGTGGGTGCATCATTTGTGGGGGCGGAAGTTGTGTCAGTGTGGGGCCTTCAGCACTGCTACCGAGCTTGGAGCACCCTGCACCCCAGTGAGCTCGCCCCTGGGCACCCACTGCCCTTGCACCAGGGTAGCCCCCAGGACTCTGGGCTCCAGCTTTCTGTGGGAACCCTCTTTGTTTTGCTCTCTCTCAGTGTTCCCCGGGGGCAGAGGGAACAGGTCTCTTCTCCCCCTTCCTCATCTCTGGTGGATCCAGCATCTGCTGAGCATTGGCTAGACCCCAGTGTCTTCAGGCTGACTCTGTCCTCCCAGCACTGCTGGCTTCTCCTCTGGACTGATGGTCTCCTGTCTAGTGGCCTGGCCCCGCTCCAGGACCTTATGCCTCATGCCTGCCTTATATTAGGCACCTGATGTTCAACTCCAGCTTGCATAGAGCCATCTCTTTGGGCCTGCAGACTTTCCTCATGAATAAAATGCACAGCAAACCACCTGTTTTGCCCACCATCCAAGTGTTTGCCTGAATCATTCCTTCGACAAATATCTTTTGAGCCTGCCACTATGTCCATCATTGATCCCAGCCCTCAGGGAGCTTTCATTCCAGAAATCTGGTCATGGCATTTTTGAATGTGCTTGATCACTGGCACAAAGGAGAGCTTCAGTCATGGGGTCACTCTGACTACATCGCTCTCTGGGCAGCATGCTGGCCAGGAGTAAACCTCTCACCTTCCAGCCCATGGATGTTGACTCTTTGCAGAGTGTACGTACTGCCTCCACTGGTGGGTAGGAGAGAGGATGGATCTGATAGGGATTCTGCATCAACACAACTCAGGGACAACTCTTAGTGAAAACAGGAATAACAGGTCATACACCACCAGGACTAGTTAGTAGAAGTAACTCCAAGATGGATGGTGACCTTCCTAGTTGGAGGTTTTCAGACCTGCCAAGCTTATTCTTTGAGGAATAGAAGGTTCCGGTCAGTTCAGGTTTGCTGTGTTTATGCAAAACTAGAGGATTGCCTGGTAGCTCAGATGGTCAAGAATCCGCCTGCAGTGTGGGAGACCTAGGTTCATTCCCTGGGTTGGGAAGAACCCCTGGAGGAGGGCATGGCAACCCACTCCAGTATTCTTTCTTGGAGAGTCCCACGGACAGAGGAGCCTGGCAGGCTACAGTCCATGGGGTTGCAAAGAATTGGACATGACTGAGTGACTAACCACAGCACAGGGGAATCTCAGAGCCCATCAGAGATGCCCCTCATCACCACCCCTGAGATTCAAGATAAGAACTGGACTCTGTGACCATCTGTCTATCCATTCACTCAGTCCTTCATCAAGAATCATTGCTGTATATGGCATTAGGAATGCAAAGCTTATGAACGTAGTTCTGTAGTAAAGAACTCTCAGTTTAGCAGGACAGACAGACATGCCCACAAGTGCTGGACAAGGGTCACTGGTTCTGTGAGAGTGTGACCTGGCCCAGAAGAAGATAAGCCTCTTGGAGGACAAAGGCGGCATGGTAAAGCTGGCAAGGAAGGCTTTTTCTTTAGAGACAAGGAGGAAATTGGCAGAAGGGCGAGGAGGTGCTAAGGGCGTAGGGGCGGTGTGTTCAGAAGCATGAAGGCCTGGTCAGGCAGAACCCTAGATTCTATGGAAAGTGGTAGAACAGATGGTGTCTCCTTTTGCCATTAGTGATCTGAGAGCAGGTGGGCAGAGTATTCCCCAGGTGGCTAGTTCAGAAATGTGCAAGAAACAGCACGTCTGCCTCTCCTGGGCATTTGACACCCTGATCGTGCAGCTTTTGCGAATCAGACTCTCAGAAGAAATCACTAGAACTCTACTTTGGAATCCACCTGGAGAGGAATTTGCATTCAGGTCAGCCAGCAAGATTTTCTCAATGAACTCTTTTGGAATACTCTGCCTCCAGATTTTACTCCCCACTCACGTAAGGTGTCCAGAGAGCTGAGGCCAGAGGAAGTGTTTGGATTCACCTTTCCTTTAAATGCTTAATGTTTGAAAGCACCTTTTCACTGAGTTCTCACCTGATTCATTCGACCTGGGAGACCAATGCGGGTTGCAATCCAGTCCATTGTTGTCTCATGGTTTGAAGACAGTTTCTGCTGCTAAACTGCAAAGGAGTTATTCGTTGGTTGAGAGTAGCTAGTTATAATTAGCCAGCATTGGCAATGTTAAATTTATAAATGAGGGCACCATAGTGCCACACGTTGGAGGAAGAGATAATGAACCCTCCCCTAGTTTGGTAAAACAATGGGTGTAACTCAAATTAAAGAACAAAAGAGAAACAGTGTAAAGCCTACAATGAAATATCGTCTCTAATTGGGTTTTCGTTCCACAGTAGCACAGATGAGATGCAGAAGAGTATCAACGTAACCTTTCCATTTGCTGCCTTTGTCAGCCAAAAACAGATGGTTAACGTGATTTAGATTTTTGTTCTTATTGTAGTACTTAGCCGTTTAATTGGAATCAGATTATCAAACCGCTTTGTAAACAACCTGGAATTGAGGTGTTTGTTTTATCACTGAATAAAATAAATAAAGAATCAGTTGGGATGGAACATGTGATCAATGGAACTGGAAAAAACACTGTCTGGCAGACGTGGGAGGCAAGACAGAGTTTCGAAACAGGTTTAGTTGTATTTCAGCATTCCGACTACCACACGGTTCTATACACAGGCAAGGTTTGTAAAATCATGTAAATATTACTTGTCTTCTGAATGAAACATGCAAAATAAAAATATCGGTAAATTCTGTGGAAAACTGAAGAAATCATTGAAACCCATAACTTAATTTGAAATTACTCCTAATGACCTGTAATTTCCTCCTTTTGAAATAGTCCCATTACATTAATCCGATTGATGTGGTGGTGATAGATTATTCTCATTAAAAGGAATCTTCTTTTGTTGTCCTTGCCAATCTACCGTCTAAATTCTGGAAGCAGGAACCCAGAAAGCTGTGGTTCTATCCCACCCTTCAGTTTGGTTGAACGTGGATCCCTTTATCGCTTTCTTCCTTGACTCAAGAGACCCATTTGTAGACGCAAACAATCTCGTTAGGCACCAGCTTCACATGCAGTCAGTTTTTCGGGGCCACCCAGGTCTGCGTGGAATGGTGGCCTTCTTTGTTTTCTAGCATTTTCTTTCAGCGGGTGTGCTGGAAAGCCTGTTTCAACAAAGGGCTTCTCCCTTTCCAACGGGCTAGATTCATCACCCAGGCTTGGTCTTTATAACCATCTATTTTTTACCGAATCTGTAAAGCGCTATGGCTCTGGCATGGCCCGTGGCTCCGCCATGCATCTAGCGTGAAGGCTTTGTGGCACGGAAGCTGGGCTCTTTACACCCTGACAGCCACCCCTTCAATTTTTCATGAGGTGCTAGAGGACTATTTGTGCCTTCTCGTATTTTCCCCAGCACACTGCTTTCAGAGTTTGCCTTTGTTCACCGGGTTTCCTTGAATCCGACTGTTGATAAAAATTGCCCAGCAAATCAGTGAATCTGGGCAGTGAAATATAAAATCATATTTTATCATCTTGTAGTCCATTAATGTTTGATCAGTTTCTGGGCTCTGGAAGAAAGGTCTTTGTTTCCATCAGGGGCTTCTTGAGATGTTGACGGAGGACACGGAGCAAATCGTTCTTACCTTGGGGCTGCCTGTCCGCGCCCTGTGAGTGACAGGCAGGTGACAGGTGGCGTCCTTTGTTTACCTCTTCCCTACCTTGAATAGTGGGTGGAGGATTTAGAGGGAGAGTGTGTCTCTGTGTTGATTTAAGAGCCACCAGTTCTTGAAAGGTATGCAAGCGCAGGAACCTGCATTGAATTCATTTTGTTCTGCCAGTCATCAGCTTCCTGACCGGGGGCAAGCCACTTCACCTGCTTTAAATTTATTTTCGTATTTTAAGTATGGGAATAATAAGATATATCTCCTCGGATTGCTGTGAGGATTAAATGACATCAAATTCTTGACATATAAGAGTTCTGAGAAACTCTTCTGATAGTATTACTTTAAGAGGAGACTGAAAGTAACAAGTATTTTCAGCTTTACTATATCTAGTATATAACCCCCTGCTCTAAAACACAGGTAAGGTTCTGGACTGTTGATTCTGTTACTCATGTTGATTCCCTTTTCTGAAGAACTGGTAGAGTTGCTTTCAGTTGGATATCCCCTCGTTAGTGTCTGGTTAATTGTCTATTGATTTAATAGTCTCCACTGATTAGTCAGCAGCAGCCAAGGGGGTGGGACTCAGGGACTTCAAAGCTGGAAGTCGGGGGACCTGGTCTTATGCAGGAGGAGATCTCCTTTCTTCTCTGCTGCAGGCCAGGACTTGGTATATTGTAGGTGCTCAATAAGTGCTTGTGATGAAGGTGTTAGGAGTCGGTATTTTTAAAGTTAACTTTTCACTGAAGTTAATTATACAGCTAGATGCAACTTTGCAGAGTGAACCCAGCCATGGAAACACCGCCTGGTGGAGAAATAGGGCATTGCCAGCATCCAGGAGCCCACTCTGTACCCTCCTGGTCGTTCCCCCATAGGTAGCCACCCTGTTCTGCCCTCTTTCAGCATGGATTAGCTTTGCCCATTTGCACATTTCATACATGGAAATTATATAATATGTGCTTTTTGAAGCTTCTTCCTGTTTACACAACTTTATTATGTTCATGAGATGTATCCCTGTTGCCGCCTGGAGTGACGCATAAAGTGACAGTCTATTCATTTTCATTGCTATATGGTATTCCATCTTGTGACTACATCACAGTTTGCCTGCTCTATAGTTGTTAGACATTTGGTCATATCTAGTTTGGGGCTATGGATAATGTTTCAATAAAACTCTGCTCAATGTTATGAGGCAGCCTGAGTGGGAGAGGAGTTTGCAAGAGAATGCATACATGTATATTTTTGACTGAGTCCCTTTGCTGTTCACTCCAAAGTATAACAGCCTTGCTAATTAGCTATACCTCAATACAAAATAAAAAGTTTTTAAAATTCTTGTATGTTTCTTTTGGTTAGTATGTACATACGTTTATGCTACATAAAATTATAATGTTTATATTCAGTTTTATGCTACCAGTTTATTATTCCAAAGTGGTTGTACCAACTGATGCTCCCACCAGTAGGCTATAAGAGAACTACAAGCTCCAAAATCTCCCTTACATATTTTTTAAAAATTTGTCCCTTCATTTTATTTGTCTTGGTGGGTGTGTAGTGGGATCTCATTGCAGTTTTATTTTGCATTTCTCTGATGACTAATGATATTGAGCACTTTATATATATATTTTTTCCAGCCACTTGAGTTGTCTGTAGTGAATGTATGTTTGAGTGCTTTGCCCATTTTTCAATTGGTTCATCTGTCTCTCTGTGATTCATTTGTAGAGTGCTTATAAAGCCTTGATACAAGCCCTTTGTCAGATAAATGTATTGCAAATATCTCCTCCCACACCATAGATTGCCTTTCATTTTTGAAATGATATCATTTGATGAACAAAAGTTTGTTTATTTAGTGTATTCCAACTCATCAGTTTTTTCTATGATAACTGCTCTTTGTGTTTAGTTTTAGAAATTTTTGCCTAATATATTTTCCTATTTTCTAGAAAGTTTATTATTTACTTTCAGAGATAGTAGAATTACTACTTTTTAAAGAACTCTCAAACAGGAAGCTATCCAAGCTGACATCGTAAGGTGATGACTGTTTAATTTCCAAAGCAGCAGGTAACACCCAACTTGTCAGGAACTCCAGCATAGCTTAGGTGGGATGGATTTTATAAAGCCCTGTTGCTCCGCAAAGGACCTGACCCTGATCAGGTAGCCATAGGAGATTGCTGACTTTTCACAGCTGTCCTAATCCTCCTCTGTAGTAACCCACTTCTGCTCTAGGAATTCCAGAGAGTTTATAAAGGGAGAGGGCATGGTGAAATCGTAGCCGTGGGTGCTCTGAGAAAGTGTTACTTTTTTGTTCAGAACTCCCCTTACTTACCTTGTCTCTGCATCCTTTGAAAATCCTGGTGTCCATCTTCTAACCAACTCCCCTGGCTCAGGAACTCCACAGACTGCTGCCTTTGTACTGTTAAACAGATTACTTAACTGTCCTGAGTCTGTTTCTTGATCTTTAAAATTGGGACAATAAAGAGGACCTCTTAAGGTATTTATTTGTTGGATGGATGGATGGTTGGTTGATTGATTGTTCTGTCCATTAAATAAGACTAGGTTTATAAAGTACTCAGTCCAGTGTTGACATATGGTTTTGTGTTCAGTAAAAGAACTTACAGGGCTTCCCAAGTGGCTCAGTGGTAAAGAATCTGCCTGCCAATTCAGGAGACACAGGTTCGATTCCTGGGTCAGAAAGGTCCCCTGGAGGAGGAAACGGCAACTCACTTCAGTATTCTTGCCTGGAAAATCCAATGGACAGAGGAGACTGGTGGGCTATAGTCCATGGCGTTGCAAAGAGTTGGATACCACTGAGTGACTGAGCGCACACACGGAAAAGGACTTATTTTCTACTCCCTGCCTAACTTCAGCAATAGCTATTTGCTCAATAGTAAAATGTCATCAGCTTAGCTTATCTAGTGCAGCAGGTACTAAAATAAACTTAAATTATGTAAGATGTCCACTTTGTCCACGTACAGCTTTGTCCTGTGATCATGGTAGCAAAGGTGTGCGATTTTGAGATAACATCCAAATAAATAAATGCATAAAAGACACTGCATATTTAAATTGGAGTATAAGTGACTGCAGAAAGTTCTCCTTCACTTCTGCACTTTCTGCAGAAAGCGAAGAAGAACTAAAGAGCCTCTTGATGAAAGTGAAAGTGGAGAGTGGAAAAGTTGGCTTAAAACTCAACATTCAAAAACTAAAACCGTATCTTCTGGTCGCCTCACTTCGTGGAAAAGAGATGAGAAAACAATGGAAACAGTGAGAGACCTTATTTTCTGGGGCTCCAAAATCACTGCAGATGGTGACTGCAGCCATGAAATTAAAAGATGCTTGCTCCTTGGAAGAAAAGCTATGATCAACCTAGACAGCATATTAAAAAGCAGAGACATTACTTTACCAACAAAGGTCCATCTAGTCAAAGCTATGGTTTTTCCAGTAGTCATATATGGATGTGAGAGTTGGACTATAGAGAAAGCTGAGTGCCAAAGAATTGATGCTTTTGAACTGTGGTGTTGGAGAAGACTCTTGAGAATCCCTTGGACTGCAAGGATATCCAACGTGTCAGTCCTAAAGGAGATCAGTCCTGAGTGTTCATTGGAAGGGCTGATGTTGAAGCTGAAACTCCAGTACTCTGGCCACCTGATGCAAAGGACCGACTCATTAGAAGAGACCCTGATGCTGGGAAAGATTGAAGGCAGGAGGAGAAGGGGACAACAGAGGATGAGATAGTTGGATGGCATCACCAACGTGATGGACTTGCGTTTGAGTAGGCTCTGGGAGTTGATGATGGACAGCGAGGCCTGGCGTGCTGCAGTCCATGGGGTCGCAAAAAGCCGGATACGACTGAGCAACTGAACTGAACTGATACCTGACTACTATCGAGTGGGTGAATGTGCTGTTAGAGAGGGGCGTTTGGGTGAACATTGTTAAATGGTGGTCATGAAGATCATATTGTGATATTACATAGCATGAAGGGTACTAAATAATTGCAATAGCCTCCCAGCTGGTATTCCTACTTCCTCTCTGGTCTACCTAACACCACCATGCCCATCCACTGTCCACCCAGCAGATGTGAGTTGGGTCTTGTCACTTCCTTGATGAGACCTCTTCAGTGATTTCCCGTTGCACTTAGGATACTATCCAGATGCTTTCCTGGGCTTCTGAATCTGCATACCTGACCCTTGCCAGCTTTTCCATCTTATTTCCTATCCCTTCTCCCTCTCACATTGTGTTCTAGACACAATAGTCTCCTTCCTAGTGTCTCCAGGTCACCAAGCTTGGCTTAATCCTTGAGATCTGGGAAAGCTCTTCCTTGACTTCTCCCCCTATAGTTGGGTGGTAGAATTGATTGTTCCTCTTACCACAATATTATGTATCTTGTTTATGTGTTTGTTTTTCTTGCTTCTCTCCCTCACTGAATCTGAGCAGTGGTTCACTCCTGGAACACAGTAGATGCTCAATAACTGAATAAATAGATGAGTGACCGCCTGTCATCAGCCGCTGCACGTCCTGGATTCTAGAGCCCCCAGCCTGCCAGGTGGTCATCATGGATCTGTTCTCTTGCATCCTACCCTCACCAACCACCAGGCCGGCTCTCTGCCCTCTTCCCTGACAGTCACAGGTTCCGGGCAGGCTCTCTTCCTTCCATTTTGCCATAGGAGCTTGAACCTCTCATCTTCCTGGCAGATTCATCATTTCCACTCAAGTATCATCTCCAGTTCCATTTTATCCAGTGATAAGTCCCTGCTCCAGTCCCCCATTAATGATCATTGGCTACCTGCCCTCACAGAGTCGGTGGTTGTGACTTAATGCGTGCCCCTCCCAGTTTCGCCTTGTGGTGGGTGTGTGTTTGTAGCCTCCCTGTCTCGGAGGGGCTTCCTTCATCAGTAGCATAAAGTATCAAGCTTCCCCTTTGGAATGTTTCTCCCTCAGTGGTTTCAGTGGTTGGGGATAACAGAAACCAACTCCACCTGCTTAATTCATAGAGGGGACTAAGAACTTGGGTGTGTCTTTTGGAAACCTAGGCACTGAAAGTCCATTTGGGGCTTATAAAAGGGTCTTGCCTCAATACCCTTTTTTGGTTTTAGCAGTCAGCGGAGAGCACTGGAATCCTGTTCATCAGAATAGAGAGAGGAAGAGGAATATGCTGGACTGGGAATATGCTGGCCTGGGGTTTGGGAGAGCAAGAAGGAGAGAGAGAGGAGGGGCAGTAGGCCTTCAGGAATGCAGTGGACCAAGAGATGAGGCCTCTGCCTGAATTCATATCGCAGCCCCAGCACCTCGCCTTTCTGGGCCTCCATTTACTCATCTTTAAAATGGGGAGAACAGAGTAGGATGATGTGGGTATAGTCAACCCTCCATAAATGTTAACTGATATAACTAGTAATCTTTAGAAAGCTGTAAATATTAATTGATACAACCAATAATCTTTAGAAGGCTGTAATTGACCTGCCCCCAGTGGGTCATTCTTGGAGCACTTGGAACATGTTAAGAAGGAAGATTCTGTATGAGTCTTTCTTGGCCCCTGGGACCCTGATTCCAAGCTTTAGAAGAATTTCCCAGGCAAGAATACTGGAGTGGGTTGCCTTCTCCAGGGGATCTTCCTGACCCAGGGATTGAACCCACAGCTCCTGCACTGGCAGGTAGATTCTTTACCACTGAGCCACCAGGAAAGCCCTTTAAAGTGGTAGTGGCTTTATTTTTATAAATACTAAACCACTCTCGTATCTGACCCACCCGGAGGATTTAAGGGACTTATTTTTATCTTTACATAACTGGAAATGTGCATAAGAGGGTAAGTCCTAGATCAGGTCCTTTTTTTGAATGCCCTCAATGAACATGTCAGAAGGTACAACATTAGGGATGGGCTGAGTCCTTAAGTAGATTAGTAATGAATCTACCTGGACTAATATCAAATGCTTGGAAATTATTAAGCAGTGGAGATCACGTACCAGAGAAAGAATACATTTTCTACTTCTCAAATTATAGGTGCCTTCCTGCAGTGGGAACACGTGTTTTCTCCCTTCAATGTGTAGTAGGCAGTTTGTGTGCACACAGCTTAATACCCCTTCAGCTATGCATTTTCTTTGATCCTAAGCTTATTAAAAAATGCAAATCTAAATTGTATCTTATTAATGTGATCCTTTGTGTTAAAGCTGTGGGAGGTTAAAAATCCCAGTTTCTCTGGCATATTTGGATTTTTAATGTGCAAAGTGCGACAAGAGCCTGACTATCTGCAGGCCATATTTTCTAATCAACTGTTATATGAAAGATCTTTTATTGTGCTGCTATTTCTTGCTTTCTTGGAATTCAGGGAGATAAAGAGTAATGACTTCATTGTTATACCCCAAGTATTCCCAGGCATGTTGAGACCCTTATTAATTTGCTATAACTTCTCCAACATGACACACGCTGGAAGCATATTTTAAAGACGCATGTAACGTGGGAGATAGTTAATCCTTATAATTTGCTGGTGACTCCCCTAGGCCTGGGCTTCCCAGGTAGTGGTAGTGGTAAAGAACCCACCTGCCACTGCAAGAGACACAAGAGACATGGGTTTGAGCCCTGGAGGACGGCATGGCAACCTATTCCAGTATTCTTGCCTGGAAAATCCTATGGACAGAGGGCTACAGTCCATGGGGTCGCAAAGAATCAGACACAACTAAAGCAACTTGGCATGCACACATGCTCCTAGGCTTCTGGGGCACTCGCGTGGTGACCGTGCCCAGATAGACCTCTATCCAGGTATGTGCAGTCACCCTTAGACCCAGTGGGTTCTTATTATCAGAGCGATTTCTTTCCTTTAAAAAATACTGTGTTGGAGATTTTATTTGAATCGAGTTAAAAGTTGATTCCATGAGAATATAGATGCATTTTCTCACTTGTCTCATTTCCAGTTTACCAATTTCTCATCTTCTCATCCTTCCTCTCTTTTCTCCATGTCTTGAGGAAAAAGCTGCATCCTCGTGTTTAATCATTTTTTTCCTTAAGATCAAAGCCAATTATTTTATAGAAGCCATCATATGGAAATGCTCATTTTCTATGTATTAGTCTGTCAGTAGGTACCCACAGTAAAACTCTTTCTGGAACAAGGCAGGTGGTAGTGGAGTCATGGCAATGTGGAAGAAGTAAGTGAATTGCTGCTGCTGCTGCTAAGTCGCTTCAGTCGTGTCCGACTCTGTGCAACCCCATAGACGGCAGCCCACCAGGCTGCGCCGTCCCTGGGATTCTCCAGGCAAGAACACTGGAGTGGGTTGCCTGTTTCCTTCTTCAATACATGAAAGTGAAAAGTGAAAGTGAAGTTGCGCAGCTGTATCTGACTCTTAGCGACCCCATGGACTGCAGCCCACCAGGCTCCTCCATCCATGGGATTTTCCAGGCAAGAGTACTGGAGTGGGCTGCCACTGCCTTCTCCAAAGCAAGTGAACTAGTTAATGATAAAACTAAAACAGCCAACACTATTGGGAGGTCTGTGTGTGAGGCAGACATTATCTCATTTAATCCTCACAACACCTCTAAGAGGTTCCTACTCTGATATCATATCCTTATTTACCAGATGAAGAGATGGAAGAATAGAGGTTATGTAACTTGTCCAGAGTCACATGACTGTAGGGATCTGAGTTGAAAGTCTGTGTCCAGAGCCACTCTTCCTGCTGTGGGAAGATTGAGTGCTTCTCCTGTCTCTGCTCTTAGCTTTGCTGTGTGGCTTTTTCTCACCTTTAAATGAGAATATTGGACTAGATGATCTCTACACTGAGCCTTAAAGTTTTAAAATTCATGATAATTATTACAATAAAGTGCTTCAAGCTTAAGCCAGAAGACAAAAGGCACAATTCTGAAAACATCCTCCCTGCCTCCTCCCCTTTACCTTCCACCAAATAATTTGCATCAGTATCACTTTTGATGACAGTGCAGTGGAAAGAATTCCAGCAGTCCCATCCTATAATATCCGTTGTTTCGTGAAGAAACTGTTACAACTCATATTCCAAAAAAGGCTCCACGTGGCTTTCTAACACCTCCACAGTGGTCCCCAGGAAACAAGTATCTGGGGAAGGAACGTTCATCGGGGGGGAGAGTGGAGGGTCTATTTTTAACTTGAGATCTTTTTGGAGGGTTGCTTTCTCCTCTGTCATCTCCCGTTCGAGGAGGCGAGATTTCACCTTGCTCTCATTCACTGAGGTGGCCATCGTGGTTCATAAAGGAAATTTTCTGTGGCTTGCTGTTGAAGTGTTTCACAAAAGGAGGCTTGATGTGCTCTGTGAGAGCATGGCAGCTGGCAGCTTCTTGTGTCGCCCTTTGACATGTGCTAGCCGATGAGAAGTGACATGTGGAGAGAGAGTCACGCTTGGTGTGGGCGCTTTCTTTTATGTTGATAAAACAGGTAGCCTTTCTGTGGAGAGTCAGGAGCAGGGACAAGAGCCGGCCTCTCCTGGAAGAAGGATGTGTCACTGTGTGCATTTTTAGAGGCATCTCAGACACTCAGGCATCTGGATAAGGGGAAGCTGATGTTGTGGATATGTTTAGTTTGAGTTTAGCAGGATATATTTAGGTGTGAACCCCCAGCTTTAGGCAGTAGTGCACGTGAGCTTGACCTTTGGCGATGGTCAGCTGTCGCAAGAGCTGTCGGGCTTTCAGTGCCTCTGGGCTGTTTCTGCAGGGCTCTCTGCCACCCTTCCCCAGGAGACTTGGGAATGCAGACACGTTCAGTGGGCTCCATGTTCCCCGTCAGTATCTCTTAATGGAATATTTCCCTTATACAAACGTAAACAGTAACATAAGTGTAATATACAAGTACCCACCAACCCGGCTTTCTCAAATCTTAACATTTTGCTGCATTTGCATCTGATCTGTGTGTGTGTGTGTGTGTGTGTGTGTGTGTGTCTCCCTCTCTGTCTCTCTCACTCACAGACTCAGACACACATGCACGTGCAGGTAAATAAATCATTGCAGATCCCTTCATTATCCCCAGCTCCCCAGGGAAGGATTTGCTGTGAAGCTAATGAAACTTAAGATGACGGTCCCTTTCTTCCGCAATCTCTAGGAGAGGCCTTAGCAAAGTGTCTCAATGATTATATATTTTTATAAAACTTTGCAAAATTCACACAAGTGAGAGATTTTAGCTGCACTTGGTGAAGATCGCAGTCTCTTTCCACCCTGACCTTTCTTCCATCACATATTCCCTCCTGTGTCCAGACGCAGACACGTCTCAGACACTCAATCATCTGGATAAGGGAAAGCTGATGTTGCGAATACCTTTAGTTTGAGTTAGCAGGATATGTTTAGGAGGCTCCCAGTTACTTCATTGTATTTTTAAGTTACAGCAAGACATCCCGGTGGAGGCATGATGGCACAGCTTCCAGGAATACCCCACTGCCCACTGTTCCCACCCACCAGCAACATGACATGAGGGCACAGGACCAGAAGTCAAAGAGTAACATGGATGTGTCCTGTGGTGCCCACACCTGATATTTGTGGGTAGAAGAGGAGAAACAGTTTGAGATGTATAGAGCCAGAAACTAGTCTCTGAAAAAAATGTCACATCATTCAACATGTTAAATTATGAGCAAACTATCCTGTTTTGATCAACCCTAACTCACATTGCGAATACTCTATTAGAAATATATTTGATAATGTAGCATACACAGTGGTAAACACATCGTGATTTCTGTTCAAAACTCTGTGTTCATGTTTCAGAGGAGCAGCTCCTCCTGTCGTGTATGTGGCCTCCGAGCTTGTGGTGTGCTCAGACTCTACATTCTCTTCCCCTCTTGATTTGCTGTTTCTCATTCTCTTGCATGCTTTTCTTTTTTTTAAACATGTGTTTGTGTGTGTACACTTGTTTTTAAATTATTTCTCTATATAAATTGTTATTGAAAGAAAGTGAAAGTTGCTCAGTTGTATCCGACTCTTTGCAACCCCATGGAGTTCTTCAGGCCAGAATACTGGCGTGGGTAGCCTTTCCCTTCCCCAGGGGATCTTCCCAACCCAGGAATCGAACCAGGGTCTCCTGCATTGCAGGAGGATTCTTTACCAACTGAGCTCTCAGGGAAGCCCTAAATTGTTATTAATTCAGTACAAATACTTCTACAACTTATTTTCAGACATTGTTTTGAGAGTTATACATTTTGATACATATAGCTCTTGTTCATTTATTTTCACTGGATATATAGTTTTCATATGGGGTTCCCTGGTGGTTCAGATAGTGAAGAATCCTCCTGTAGTACAGTACAGCGATTGAATCTGCCCACGTTCAGTCCCTGGGTCAGGAAAATGCCCTGAAGGAAATGGCAACCCACTCCAGTATTCTTGCACAGGAAGTCCTATGGACCCAGGAGCCTAGCAGGCTATAGTCCATGGGGTCGCAAAGTCAGACACAACTGAGTGACTAACACTTTCATAGTTTTCAAGGTGTGAATATACTATAATTTATTTGTCCTATGTTCTGTCAATGGGCACTTGGGTTATAATAATGATGACACGGAAGTAAACAGCACACAATGAAAATCTTATTCATCTGTGTGAGAGATGCTCTATAGCTGTGACCTGTAAACTCTTTCTGCTCAGGTATTTCCTAAAAAAATTTTGAAAAACTGTGTAACTCTTCATACATTTTTAGTTGGCATCTAAAAAGTATTTCAATCCAAGTTTATGTAGTTGGAAAGGATTAATTTGCATAACATTGTAATATAGATTTTTAAAGATAAAACTGAAGATTGCAAAATAATGCAATGAAATGAAAATAGTGTAATGATTTGACTCTCACTAACATCCATTTAAATAATATACTATTAAGATACCCTTTAATAGTTAGAAAGTTTATATTACTTCCTTTGCCCTTTGAATTTGAAATTCTGTTTTTCCATTCTCAGAATTTTATCTTGATGCAGTATATTTTTCTGTTTGACAGTCTATTATTGATAATCTCATCATGTTTCTCTCTTTCATATTGATTCAGAGAAGTTCTAAATGATTTTTGCATATCGTTCTGTTGTCATCTTTTGAGTTTAAGTGCCTTTTTCTAGTTATGGCTTGTCTTTGTTCTGTGTGTTTGGATATTTTTTGTTCTGCTAGGTTTTTTAACTTTAATGCAGTTAGTTTATTAACATTTCCTTTATGGCTTGAGGATTTATGTGTCTTCTTTAAAAAATTTCTTACTTAAAGTCATAAATATAATTTATGTTTTCTTCTAAAGGTTTAAAGTTTAATTTTTCATATTTAATTCTTTCATTTATTTGGAATTTATTTTTGTTTATGGATGTCTTAGAAATCTAATTTTATTTTAGTTTTTTCAAGGTAATATCCAGTTGTCATAGGACTGTTTTTAAGTAGCTCAACTTTTGCCTAGGGACAGTTTTTGCTAAATTCAAATATATATATATAATATATATATATATTCATATATATAATATATATAAATTCATATATACACACATACATACACACACATATATGTGTGTGTGTTTTATTCCTTGGGTATGCTTGTTCCTTGAGATTTTTAACAAGAAAAGGCTAACTTGCTTAGCTGGCATTATTTTGTAGTCTTCACAGGTAACCAGCCCTAAAGTTGCTGCTGCTGCTGCTAAGTCGCTTCAGTCGTGTCCGACTTTGCCCTTGCAATTTGTTTAGCTAATATTCACTCACTTGACCTGAATGTGAGTGAATAGTCACACACATTTCCTGTCTTAGAATGACAGGGGCAAAATTTAGGCAACTTAGTTAGCCTCATAGTAAACACAATAAATGTTAACGTTAAAATATGAGTGAATGATTGAATGGATGAATTGATGAATGAGTTATATGATAGAATTCTTAAAGGATACTTGTTATAACTTAGATTATTATTGGCTTATCTTATACTTTAGGATGCAGGAAATTGATCTCATTAATGGACTTGGCTTTCTAGGAAGCCATTTTCTCTTAGCAGAGCAGTATTTCTCAAAATGTGGCCTTGCAGAAGCATATGGGAAGTGTGTTAAAATGCACATTACAGGATCCCACCCCAGATCCACTGGATCAGACGCTATAGAGTGGGATCCAAGCTCTCCAGGAGATTCTTTATCGTGCATCAGAATTTTAAGTCACCTGTTTAGTGAAATGTCATTCAGAATCCCTATTCAGATATTCTACCCGACAGAGCAGTGTCATTTAGGCCAGCTCACCTCTTTTAGCAAAGCCATCACACTTGCAGGTCAAAACACATTAGAGTGGAGAAAACATTAGCTTAAGATTGGATCCTGGAGTATCATATTCCAGGCTTTTTCTGAGGTCATGTGACCTCCTCATGCATGTTTCTTATTTCCCTGTGTGTTAATTTCCCCATCTGTGGCTCTTCCTGCTCCTTGGAGATACAGTTAAATTGGCCATGTTCATTGTAGGGGAGAGAGACAGAGTTAAACTAGGACCAGAAGCCCTGCCAGCTGCTATCTTGTCCTCGACCCGTAAATCTAAATAACATTTGGGTAGCAGTTGCAGTGCACAGATATTTTGTCATCAGTTCAGAGCAAAGTGACCCTTTTTGAAATCTGGCTTGGGGTCCAACCTGGAAACCACCATCACAGCCATTTGTAGGTTGTTAGCCACTCAAACAGTTGTTTACACAGAGTGCCTGAGGGTCAGTGGACCCATCGTGCTATGCTAAAGACAACCAAAGAATTTCATTCAATCCAACCTTCTTAGAGTCATTAGGACTTCTAGGTATTAAAAAAATAAATAAAAGGGAACTGACAGTTCCTGTTTGTCTGAGAAATGCTTTGCCCAGTGTCCTAAAACCCAGCCTCAGGAACTAGTTCATCACAAGTCTCCAAAATACTCCCAGCTTTTTCTCTTCACAGTAATTCAATTTGAATGAACATACACTCAGAGTATATGAACCACACAACTGGTTTTAAGCAGGGATAAAGCTGGGATCATCCTCACCTCCATCCTGAATGGTACAATCATCTTTTATTTCATTCCGCTCGGCAGTGGTGGCAATTAAAGCTCCCAAAGTATGAAATGTTTTCATCAAGTCAGGCATTAAAAATATCGGCCTGTCAGAGAGGGCAGTGGACCCGTGCTTTACTGCCGCTATTCTTCAGCTGCACCGGGGCATGAAGTGGTGAGAAGCATTCATTTCATGCAGTGGGGAAATAAGGCCAACTTCGGCTTTAATCTTTATTATGAGGAGGCGAGTCTCTGTTGGAGGGTAATGAGTGGATGCACCCCATTTAGCTTAAAGTAACAGATCTATATAGAGTTGTTAATTTGTAGATAAATATGGGGTTTTTTTTGTACCATTGATGTCTCTTGATCCACACAAAGTGGTTATATTAATACTGAAACATTATTAATCAATAGTTTGCTCTTTAAAAATACATCAGTAGGACTACCCAATTACCTTTAAGTATATATCAAAGGGCACAAAGCAATCTGATGTGTACTCAAAGTCCATTAGAAGCCACCAGACATATTAATTAAAATTTCTAGTTACAATGAACTTTACAATGTGCATAAAAATTTTCTGCTTTGAGTAACAAATAGGTATGGGCTAACTGAAAAGCTGGAGCTTGCAGATCTATTTGAGGGCAGGGGAGGGCCTTGGTGGAACCTGGGAATGATTTATTTTACTTAAATCCAACATATAAAGGGCTCTTACTCAAGATTGTGAATGGAAAGCATCAGGATCCTCTCCTGTGTGTATGTTGAAGGGAAGGGAGGAATTCTCATAATTTGAAATTAAGCATTACCAAAATGGTGCGTAGGCCTTCCCTCATAGCTCAGCTGGTAAAGAATCTGCCTGCAATGCAGGAGATTGGGGTTCAGTTCCTGGGCTGGAAAGATCCTTTGGAGAAAGAAATGGCAACCCACTCCAGTATCCTCGCCTGGAGAATCCCATAGATAGAGGAGCCTGGCAGGCTACAGTCCATGGGATCACAAGAGTCAGACATGACAGCCACTAAACCGCCACCCAAAATAGCGCCTGCGTGAGTGCTAAGTTGCTTCATTCGTATCAGACTCTTTTTGAACCTATGGACTATAGCCCACCAGTCTCCTCTGTCCATAGGATTCTCCAGGCAAGAATACTAGAGTGGGTTGCCATGCCCTCCTTCAGGGGATGTTCCCAACCCAGAGACTGAACCCACGTCTCCTCTATTGACAGGCAGTTTCTTTACCACTACCGCCACCTGGGAAGCCCCCCAGAGAAGTAGGTGCAGTGAAGCTCCACTGGAGATTAAAGACAAAACTAAACACTAAGATGTGTGTCATCCAGCCCTTGCCGATCCTGCTGTGTGGCCAGGCATCGTTGAATTTGATCAATCTGGTTGTGGCAAAGGCCCACAATGAATGAGCCCCACAGCAGGGTCTCTGCCCTGCAGTAGCTATTTGTACTAATGGACGCCTCTGAATTTGTACTGAGAGGTAGGTAATCTACCATTTTGTCATCTAACAACAGTAGTGAGCTTTCCTTTCAGACTTCGGTTCTTACTGCCAACAGCCCAGCCGTAAGAAGACTCAGTCAGCTAAACTACTTACCAGACTGGCCCCCCAAATCACAGACAATCCAGGAGCTTAAAGAAAAAAGAGGAAAGAAAGCCAAGACATGTGAATGCTGTTTCCCCCGCCTCCCTTGCCTTGCCTGCACCGCCCCCACCCTACCCCACACACATCTGGGTTCTGTGCATCTGGTTATTGCAAGGAGAGAGAGCATAAGCTCTTAAGGCCCAGGAATGGGATTTACAGTAATATGCTCACTAAACAAAACTCAACAACTAAGACCTGGATGCCCCGAGGTACGTGCTGTAATGGTTCTGGACTCTATAGCCTCGTACATTTCTAATGACTTTGTCAGAAACTGGCAGCCTCATCAGATCTAAGGAGGTGGCATTTAGATATGAGATCCATATTTAGGCACCACATACCCGAGCATGGCTGATTTAGGGATGTGCTCTCCCCCTACCCCTTGGCGTCCGTCCCTGGCCCATTATCCAGCACAAGTCATCCACTGAGACTAGCGTCAGGTATACCTGATTGTCCTTCAACGCAAGTGAAATCTTTAGGTGGACATTAGTCACTGCTTTAGACATGTTAGCTTCAAGTGGAAGCAGTCAATTACAGACCAGAGGTTTTATGGCTACATTATTACCATCATACGATTAGGTTTTCAGCAGTAGCATTCTGTCTGATCGATCTCTGCCAGGACATTGATGGATCACTTTGTTCTTCAAATGTCAAATATGTGGGACTTCTGTGCTTTATGTATTTACTGACACGCTCATCTCCTGTGGATACCTTTTCCCCTCTGTGGTGTTCAGTTTTAGCAGATGATTGCCATCCCTTTCCTTCAAAGACTGTGTGGATTATATGTAATCACGTTTATAATTTTCTTCCTATTTTCTCTCCAGTGAGAAGCACTTCTGAGTTAACAGTACTATAAAGAAGTCTTTACCACACTAGGAGGATCTCTCATTGGTGTCAAGAAATAGGTTTAGACAATTTTATTTAGCTTTCTAATAGGCAGAAATTAATTCCCAATTTCAGGGTATAGGTTTGACTTCCAAAAGTTTGATTCTCCGTTATTATGCTATGTTCAATTTTTGCTTTTTTAAAACAAATATATTCCTAAGTCAAATCTCTGAACTGCAAAAGCCACCACTATCACCCTCAAACACCAGTAAATATGTTCACACTTATAATATTGAACAGGATTTCTTATGTGAAATCCTTGACGGACTCGTAGAACACTCTTGGAGAGGGAGCTACTTTCAGTAAAACTATTAAGTCTTAAATCTAACCCTGAAGATCATCTGTCCTATGCAACAGGTAAAACAAAAACCAGGAAAGCTTTATTCCCCAACAAATGGCCAACTGGGCTTTCATTTTGTTTTAAGAACTTCCCAGAGGGCACACGATGGTCCTGGGAATGCCAGCTTTCTTATTGATTCAGAGCAATCCCCATTTCTACCTTAGGACCTATAGTTCTACCATATTTCTCTTTATCTTTATGTTTGTTTATCTGGCTGCTCCTGGTCTTAGTTGCTGCATGGCACATGGGATGTTTTGGTAGCAGCACACGTGATGTACTTTGCTGACCAGAGATTGAACCTGGGCCTCTGGCATGGGAGCGCAGAGTCTTAGGCACTCGACCTCCACGGAAGTCCGTCCCCTCTACCAAATTTTCTACTTTAGGAACTTTCCCAACTCTCTTGGGTCAATTTTATTAGCTAGTACCACAGGGAGGAAACCGTCTAGTCTTTCCCAGTAAGGGAGGCACCTCTAGATATATCACGGGAAATTCTCAGGGGTTGTTCATTATTCATTTTTTTAAGGCCAACCATGTGTTTGGCAATATTGTGGTGGTGTGTGCTTAGTCGCTCAGTCATGTCTGACTCTTGCAACCTCATGGATTGTAGCCCGCCAGGCTCCTTTGTCCATGGGATTCTCCAGGCGAGAATACCGGAGTGAGTAGCTGTTCCCTTCTCCAGGCAATCTTCCCAACCCAGGAATTGAACCCTGGTCTCCCTCACTGTGGGCAGATTCTTTACCATATGAGCTACCAGAAGGCTAAATCACAGACCTAAAAGGTCTGGCTTTGTGTGGTTGGTTTTTCCTGTGTCTTGAAACAAGATTTTCTGCAACACAGAGCTTCTTCCATGAATGCACGGGTATTTGGGGCCCAGGCCTTCCTCCTATAATGCAGAAATTCACAGCTGCTTTTCTTCTCTCCATCCCTTTCCTACCGATGAGCAGCATGGCTGGCCACTCTGCAGCTGGCCTTTCTCACTTCTGTTGTCCCTGAATGCCCTAGCAAAAGGGTGACCCTGTACCTCTGGCGTGTCCACGGGTGCTGAGGACAGCATTAGCAGCTGGCCTGCACCCTGGCACTTACGCTGAATGTCATTCCGATCTCTGCAGGCATAAAGTTGATGGAATCATCTTGACCCCAGCACTCACATCCAGCTTCAGCCCAGGGTTAAATGTAACCATTTGAGTGGCCATTTCTTGAAAAAAAAAAAAAAAACACAACTAGTTAATACGCAAAACTGGATCTCTTATCAAAAAAGGCACATTTTAACGCTTTAGGGTAGAGTACAAGCATTTTGCCTAAACTGTACCTTTTTTTCTGGAGGGGGCTTCCCTGGTGGCTCATATGGTAAAGACTGCCTGCAATGTGGGAGACCTGAGCTCAACCCCTGGGTCAGGAAGATACCCTGGAGAAGGTGGCGCTAGTGGTAGAGAACCTGCCTGCCAATGCAGGAGACATTAGAGATGCGGGTTTGATCCCTGAATGGAGAAGATCCCCTGGAGGAGGGCATGGCAACCCACTCCAGTATTCTTGCCTAGAGAATCCCATGGACACAGGAGCCTGGTGGGCTACAGTCCACAGGGTCGCAAAGAGTTGGACACGACTGAAGTGACTTAGCATGCACAGTATCTGTTTTGATGAAGCGCATGTTGTTGTTCAGTTGCTAAGTCAGGTCCAACTTGCAAAAGAGCTGGACACCACTTGGCAACCTCATGGACTAGCCTGCCGGGCTCCTCTGTCCATGGCATTTCCCAGGCAAGAATACTGGAGTGGGTTGCCATTTCCTTCTCCAGGGGATCTTCCTGACCCAGGAATCAAACCCACGACTCCTGCATTCGCAGGTCAATTTTTTCTTTTTTTAACCACTGAGCCACCTGGAAAGCTCTCTGAAGCACACAGCTAAGTGGAAAATCAGGTTCTAGGAGCTGGGGGTTGCTCTCATTGAGCCCAGTGTTCTTCAGGGACACACTGTGTGTGTACATCAGAGACACAACTGCTCTATAGCTGATATGCTCCTGTGAGACAGTGAGGAAGGACACATTCTAGAAGCGGCCTGAGACTTCTGGGTTACCCACTTCCTCAGCCTGCCTCAGCCTGCCTCAGCAGCCTCGCAGCATCCCATGGACGGGAACCAGGTGGGAGAACACCTCTGGGGAGGAGATGTGGCTTGGTGCCCACTGAATACCATGCAGAGATAGTTGTATTTACTCTGCCATTCCTGCAGGAGACAGAGCTGCAGATTAAGTTGCACAGACACAGTGGAGGTCCTGGCTAAGGAATTTTAATGTAAAAATTCCCGGGTTTTAAACTTAATTCTTGAGCTCACTGATATAGTCATTCAAATGGGGATCTAAGGAAAGTTATGCTGGGGCTCAGAAGGGTAAATGTGTGAATGCATTTGGAACCAATTTAAAGCTAGAAATGAGCAAGGACATTTGCCGATACACCATTAAAATAAACTCGGAGGTTCACTGAGGCATGTACATAGACGGACATACATGCCTGTTCTGGTCCTGCTGTCTGCTTTCTCTGCAGCTCATGGGAGGTTGTGGGGGGCGGGGGGCGGGAGAGGCCTTGTCGTAGCCCACCTTAGAAGTATCCGGGCTGGACTCCCTGATGAATCTAGTCTGGGCTTCATTATGAAGTTACACTGGAAGCACAGTCACAGAGGATCCTCTCCTCAACTAGGTCTTCATGGAATGATGCCTGAATGAGCCACCCACTGGAAGGTACCTCTTAGGGACTGCACTCCTGAAAATGTGACCAGAACCAACCAGAAAGTCTAGATTTCCTAGGAAAATAAATGGAGGTGCAGGTGGATAGTAAATAGAAATGCTTAACTGACTGAAGACCAGGGAATTCCAAGTCTGACCATTGGTAGTACCTGGGAACTTTGTAAAAATACAGATTCTCAGGAGGATAGCACAGGAAAACCTTAGGAATCTATGTGTTTGGGGCTTTTTCCCCCCTTATTTCTTCAAGTTTGTTCTCCAGAGGATTCTGAGGCCCCTGAGGTTTGTCACTGCTTGAAGCAATGAACTTTTCAAACACTTAAAACCTGCTGGCAAAAAAGAGAAGGTGTGCTAATTTTCACTGAAATAGGTCACCTAAGAATCTTTAACCAAACAAAATTTTATTAACCCGACTTGATATGAAACACCTTCTTGAATAAAGCAAAAACATCATTTAAAAAATATATGTATACATAATGATGAGCTTCCCTGGTGGATCAGCAGTAAAGAATCTGCCTCCAATGTAGGAGCCACAGGAGACGTGGGTTCGATTCCTGGGTCAGAAAAACTCCCTGCAGAAGGAAATAGCCACCCACTCCAGTGGGGAATTCCATGGACAGAGGAACCTGGCAGGCTACAATAGGGTCGCAAAGAGTTGGGCACGAATGAAGCAACTTAGTATGCACGCATACATATAGATAAAATCCAGATTCACAAATCCAATGGAGATGGATGTCCCTTCTCCCCATCATTTTTTGGAATGTGGCTACACTAAGCCTAGACATTTCTGCCCAGCTAGTGGCTTTCTCTCCCTGAAACCAGCCTCAGCGTCTGGCTACTATCTTTTGAGAAAGCACACCCTGAAAAAATACAAAGCCCTGCCATTATTATTCATGTGGCTTTTGTTTATCTTCCCCAAAGAAACAATTGAGCTGTAGCAGATGAGTGATGGTTGCCGGGCTGTGGCGGAGGTAAAAGCCACTGCAGGTGGAGCAGCTTAATGGGGTATTAATTGGGAAGCAGGTGAAGGCAAATGGGTAGCACAGCAGGTATGTAAATAGGCTCGTGGGAAGAAAGGCATTGGATTTTATGCTCTTTAACTAAAAATAAAGACCTGATATTTAGCTTATCTTTGCTGAAATCCTGCACTGTGAGGGCCCTGACAACCGCCAACATCATCAATGATTCATTATTATCTCAGCATCGTCCAGGGGACTTAATAGGATCTTCAACCTCTTCATTTTTCATTGTTTCAGCTGATTCTTTGGCTTTAGAATGCATACTTCTCTTCTCTGTTTATATATCAGAGGTCAGAAAAACTTATAGATTGTATAGTGATGATGACATTTAAGCCTCTAGCCTGCCTTCTGGTAGCATCCTCATTGGAGAAATGCAGCACATCGGTATGAGTATGGATAGTACAACTACCAAGAGCACACACATCTGAATTCATCTTGTCCTTCCAATAGTCACCTTGAGGAAAATCACGTATTCCAAGGCTCTCATTGGCTCAAAACTGTTCAGGAAAACCACTTCAATGAAAAAATCCTTACATATATTTATCACTTATTTTCTTCCCCTAACCATTACCCAGCATCATCACTTATTTCATGACCACACTTAGTGCTATATGACATTTGGCTTTTAAAATCCATCCCTGATGCAGAGGTTTGCAGCTGCTCAGAATATTCCAGAGAACACGCCTCAGGCTTCTAGGGAAGAGTTCCATGAAATGTCCAGAATGTTGGCAGCCTCTTTGGGATAAGTGACCAGCTTCTCAGAGCAAAGACTTTCCATGGCACACACTTAGAAATTTCTAAATTTGGGCACGCTAGTTTGAAAGTTCAGGCCCATTATTTTAAGGCTATCTTATTTTATAGTAACTCAGAAAACTGTTAAACAAACTACTCCATGTTTCCCTTCCAGTTAGCTCTCTTTCTGGTACGTTGATGGAAAAGTGATGGGAAATTAGGTCCTTGGTTGCTTGGGTGGCCCACGTTTATTGTTTTCTCTGGGAGGAAGCAGCACTCGTTTTGAAGAAGTGTTTAGCACTTTACTGTTGAAACGGCTAGACGTCAGTGAAGCTTTCACAGGCCAAATATTAGTGGAGTCACAGTGAATACCCCGTAAAATGAATTAGGTTCACATTATCATGCAGATCTTTTCCTATAGTTGGAGTCCTCATTAATTTTACTGCTCCAGAGATGTTAGTAATTAAATACCTCTAATTAATGAAAATCAGACAAAGGCAAGGGCTTCTCTTTTTATCTTCAAAGATAGAGATGTTTGTAGATCTATCTCGTTGTGACTTTTGTCTGTAGGAGGACCACAAATCTGAGCTAGTTGGGATCAAGTGTTCTGGTCCAGAGAAAGTCATTTAAAGACTTTGCTTTTGGCAAATTAAAGGAGTAGGCATTTGAAGACGTTATAAAGATGATCTGAGATTCGGGAAAAAAAAATACTCATAAGTGAGAGTCAGTCCTACATGTAATAGCAAATTTCATGGTTGAAGATGCCTTAGCGTTGAGGACAATTAATAGTTCTGAAGCAATGGTTGAGTTCTGGGGTAGGCCCTCAAACACATAATTAGATTATTAAAAATGGCCTGTCTTAGGCTGACTATTACTAAATTGAAATCCAATTATGGCTTTATGATTTTGCTGAAAAATATTTAGCTGTTTTATTTGAATCCTTGTAAGAGATCATTTCCTCTTTGCATCAGCGTTTGCACATGTCATAATATATTTTCCAAACAAATCTGACCTCAATTATCTTGGAATCTATCGTACATTAGATAAAATATATTTTAATGAGTGTTTTTATGTCTAATATCATACTTGTGCCTCTCCACACTTGAGGAATTAAAAGATGCCAGTAGAAGACTTCGCAAGTGTCTTTTTAATGAGAGGCATGCATATTTTAGAAATAACTAAATTGTGCCATCTTAATACATGGAAAGGCATTATGCTCAAATATGTGCCCGAGTGTGCTGCAACACAGACTTGGTTCAATTCTCAGTAATTGGCATTGGAACTGTAATAAAGCAGTTATTTGCAAAGAGATGGGCTTGGAATTTTCATGCACTCCTGCAGTGTGGATTTAAATGCTAAGTTAAATATTTATGAACCCGAGATTTTTATAATTGATCATTGTATGATTTATACACAGTAATTATAATTAGGTTGAAAGAGATTTTAAAAAGCCAGTTTCCTGGTAGCTAAGGCCATTAAATAACGCTAAGCTGCCAAAACAAAAATTAGATGGGAACCCAGCCATCAAGTTCCGAGTGCCTGTCCCCAGGCCCCATGTACAATGAGGCACTGCACCTCACCAGGCATCTCACCTGGGCACCAGCTCCTACATCACCTGCTATCATTTTTCATGCCTTTGTTTCAAACCTAGTTGAACATAAACAAGTAGAAAACTTCAGAGATCCAATGTGTAACAAAAGGAAAAGGTGGAGGAGGTTGGAAAGGTTAATTAAAAATGTAATGATCCCATTTGCTGAGACAGCACTATTAATCATTTTGCAGCAGCAAGCATGTGACTTACTTACACACCACTTATAGGAGGCATCTAATTTTTTAAGATATGGATGGTATGGGGGGTGTGGGCCACAGTGTGTTCTTTATGGAAACAGAAGCTCTAATGGGTGAACTTGGAGTGAGTGAGCATGGGGCAAGTGCCTGACTCGTGGTTAATACAGGGCACTGTCTTTACCAGGAAGAAGAATTACATCCAAATTCACAGATACTCAGAATAATTCAGTCACTGTGAACCCTAGAGAGAAATCTTGGATATGACTTGAGGCTTAATGTAGTTATGGAAGGTGTGAAAAAACAGGGCAAGGAGGAAATTCATCATTGTGTAATACAATATGTCTCAAATGGTGTATGAATGACAAAATGGGCTCCAAAGAGCCAACATTGTCTTTTAAATGTAATTTTTAGCACCCCAGCTGGAAAAGGCCACGCCCTTGTAGGATCGATTACAAGGGTCACAGCCTGTACGATCAGATTTGCCATCTGATCCACGTGGACAGCAGAAGACCAGACTGTCAATGTGAGCTTCCAGAAAAGCCTGTTCTACCCCCGTGAAGATCTTGGCGCTTTCTGCGTATTTTTCATTTGCTGGAATAACACGTTAGAGGGAGCCTATTAGGAGAAGAACAGTAGTTATGTCAACATGGTAATTAATCAAGCCAGAAAGTAAGAGGAAACTGGTTGTGAATTCAATTCTGCAGCCTTAAAAAGAAGGGCAGAAAGATACCCGGAAATTGGCAAGCATTTGTAAACAACGGTCTTTCACTGTGTCTTGTGAACTTGCTGCTTAATAAAAACGCATCTTCATGCGAGCCGTGCAAAGTTTAATATAGTTACTGTTCTATTCCACCTCATAACCTATAGAAATGATTTCTAGATCCTTGCATCTGTGTTTCATCCTGAATCATTTTGACTGGTTTGCTGGTCTGAGCATTTGCCAATAATGGTGGCGTTTTCTAAGTATAAATAATGAAGGGCTGCCAGCCACAGCGATAGCCTCTTTGATTTGGGACAGTGTGAGGATTGTACTTGGGATAAAGGCAGATCCTTGCGCCAGAGGAATTTAGAATGTGAAAGCGTCTCCCAGTGCGTAATTCATCCTTGACACCTCCACATCTCCCTGTATTGGAGGGACCCTTTTCATTTGCTCTGTCTGAAGGTCAGGGTGGAAATTGTTGGTTCGTGTACCCATCGGAGCAGCAAACAGCTGAGAGGTCAAGAGCTGGCTTGGTTTTGGTTTTTGTTTTTTACGTTCCATCCCTGATCAAGTTGTATCCTAAATACTCGATGTTATAATCAGAAAAGGCAATTTACACTATAAGCATCAAATAAAAAACCTTGAGGCTTGAAGGGACCTTAGATATATCATCTTATAAATGGGGAAAAAAGCACTCAGGTAACTGGACCATGTTTCAACTCCCTGACTCTGAATCCATTGCTCCTTTAGCAACATCTTTTTATTCTGTGGTCCAGGAGCTGGCCCTCCAGTTGCTGTGAAGGTTATACCTCCCAAGAAAACAGGAAACAAGTCACATCAGATGTGATCACAGCCAGAAAAGCTTAGAATAATGACAGAGAAAGCCATATGTAACCTGCAAAGTAACAGCGTGGTGATGTGTAACTTTGAAAGGAAAAGCTGGGTAATGGGCTTCTCCATCACACAGTGCTCGGCGGGTGCTGGAGGGAGTTCTTTAGCCCGCCAAACCCACACGCGAACGTCCTCCCCCAGAAGAAAGAATTTCTAGTAAACAGCCTTCATTCTGAGAATGCTTCCCATTCAGACAGCATCCCAGACATTCTACCAAGTTAAAGAATGAATAACAGCAGATGGAGGGGGAGATTAGAGTTGGAGGAGGAGGGGGGTAGCAACATTTTAATGCTGAGCTCTAAAATGAGCTGTGGAGAGGATGGCACTCAGAGTTATGGTAAAGCTGTTCCGAAGCCTTCCCACACAGGCGAGAAGGTGTGCGTGCCCAGCCCGTAAACCAGGCGCGCGGCTGTGCCTTTGCCCTCCCGCGTGTGAGTGGATGGGGTGTTGGGTGTGACTCAGTGCCCTAAATCCATGTCTTCTGGCTAGTTCTCCCTCGGCCCTCAAGTCTTTGAGGTCGCAGTGTTGTGCACTGGGGAATGCATTTAATACATATGGGGCATCAATCTTCCCACCAAGTAAAAACTCACTTCTAACTTCTTTGTCCTATGATTTCACCTCTGCTTATGGTGAACTTCACTGCAGCTGGTGAACTTCACTGCAGCAGGGTATCTGAGAGAAAGCTGGCAGTGAATTTGTGAGGACTCTTAAGAGAGAGGTGAAAGTTTTCGGTGCTAAGGGTTGTTGTTATCCATATTCTGTGCGTGTGAAACTTTTCTTTTTAAAAAAGAATAAGGTATATATGTGAATCAACTTTTTCCAATGTTTTGTTTGCACATTTTCAAACCTACAGTCAACTGAAAAAAGTTTTACATCAAGCTGCCTTCTAGAAGCTACCATTACATTGGAATGTAGTTGCTCTGTAAGTATCCATCCACGCACCCTTCTGTGTGTCTAGCAGTTCCTCAAAGTTTTAAAAATGCAGATATCAATATGCCTCCCCTAAATGCTTCAGGATGTTTACCATTAGCCAGTTTTTAACATTTATTTCTTTTTACTTTGAGGTAAAATTTCTGTATGTACAGACTTTGTGTCCCATTCTCTTGAGTTTTGACCCAAATTTCTACTGAGATAGCGAATATTACTGTCACTCCCGAAAGTTCCTCTTGGCTTTTTCCAGTCAGCCCCCACCTCCATCCACTAGAAGCAACCACTCTTCAGATTATTTTTCCATCATAAATTAGTTTTGCCTTTTCCAGAACTTCCAAGTACATGTTGAGTTGGCTAAAAAGATGTTATGGAAAAAAAAATCCAAATGAACTTTTTGGCCAACCCCAAATTATTCAATGTGTACTTTTTTTGTAAAGCTTCCCCCCTCCCCCTTAGAACAGTGTTTTTGAGATTCATCCATGGCGTTGTGTGTATAAATAGCTCATCTGTTCTTATTTCTGAGTGCTGTTCCATTATGTGGATAGACCACAGATTGCTAGGCGTTTTCTTACTGATGGATACATGAACTGTTTCTCAGTTCAGTTCAGTTCAGTCACTCAGTCGTGTCTGACTCTTTGCGACCCTATGAATCGCAGCACGCCAGGCCTCCCTGTCCATCACCAGCTCCCGGAGTTCACCCAAACTCACATCCATCGAGTCAGTGATGCCATCCAGCCATCTCATCCTTTGTCGTCCCCTTCTCCTCCTGCCCCCAATCCCTCCTAGCGTCAGGGTCTTTTCCAATGAGTCAACTCTTTGCATGAGGTGGCCAAAGTATTGGAGTTTCAGCTTTAGCATCAGTTCTTCCAATGAACATCCAAGACTGATCTCCTTTAGGATGGACTGGTTGGATCTCCTTGCAGTCCAAGGGACTCTCATGAGTCTTCTCCAACACCACAGTTCGAAAGCATCAATTCTTCGGCGCTCAGCTTTCTTCACAGTCCAACTTTCACATTTATACATGACCACTGGAAAAACCATAGCCTTGACTAGACGGACCTTTGTTGGCAAAGTAATGTCTCTGCTTTTGAATATTCTATCTAGGTTGGTCATATGTTTCCTTCCAAGTAATAAGCTGTAACTAGTCTTTGGTTATTATCAATAAAGTGCTGTCATACTCTTTTTATGGACATATATCCTCATTTTCTTGGATGAATTCCTAGAAGTAGAAATGCTGGGTTATAGGGTAGGTATATGTGTAAATTTATAAAAATCTGCCCCCAATTTTCCCAAGTGGATGGACGATTTTACTCTTCTGTTGGAATGTATGAGATTCTAGGAGCGCCACATCTTTGTAAATATTTGGAGTTGTCAGATTTAAATTTTAACTACCAACATAGTGGTTGTAATTTGCATTTCCCTGATAACTAATGATGTTTAACACTTTTTATGTGCTTACTGACCGTTCATACAACTTCTTTTATGAAGAAAAACCTGTTTTTCAATTGGGTTGTTTTTTATGTTGGGCTTCTCATATAGCTCAGTGGTAAAGAATCCCCCTGCCAGTTGCCCCCTGCAGAAGACATGGGCTGGATCCCTGTGTTGCAAAGATTCCCTGAAGAAGGAAACGTCAACCCACTCCAGTATTCTTTCCTGGGAAATCCCATGGACAGAGGAGTCTGGCAGGCTACAGTCCATGGGGTTACAAAGAGTTAGACATGACTTAGCATGAATGCAAATATGTTTTAGATATTTGTCCTTTGTCAGATACATGTTTTGCAAATATTTTTTCCTGGTCTGTGATTTGTCTTATTTGTTTTCTTCGTTTCTTAAGAAATTAAGTGTCTTTTGATGAGTTTTTAACTTAGTGAAATCTACTTACCAGTTTGTTTAATGTTGTTGTTTTTTGTACTCTTTTCTAAGAAATATTTGCCTGTAATTTTCTTCTTTTTTTGCGTTAGATTCTGCTATTAGGGTAATGCTGGCTTCATGTATCAATTTGGGAAGGGTTATGAGAATGTTTTGTGTGAATGAGAATTAGAAGCAAAAAGTCACTCATTTACCTGTAAGCTGGAAATCAGTTGGTGGCCTCTTGCCTATCTAAATGTGCCAGGTTGCACACTGTGGAATCTGGCTGAAATAATGATAAGGAGACGGTGCTCTAGCAGTGTTATTTATCAGTGAAAACAGAATCAGCTCAAAGTGAGGCTGAAGCATGCCAGGTGCTAAATGGAATGGACTGTGAGCCATTGGTTTGGACATAAAATGATTCATCCTGTTCCCACTTCATGCAAAACTTTTTTTTGGATTTCACATATAAATGTGATCAGACAATAGTTGTCTCTGTCTGACTTATTGTACTCAGCATAACGCTTTCCAGGTTCACCTGTGTGTTGCAAATAGCAATATTTCCTTCCTTTTATGGCTGGATAGGGTTCCATTGAAAATCTACACCACATTTCCGTTATCTGTTTGTTCCTTGATGAACACTTGACTATTGTAAATGACGCTTTAATGAACATGGGAGTGCAGATATTTCTTTGACGAAGTGATTTTGTTTCCTTTGGATATATACCCAGGAGTGGAATTGCTATATCATATGATAGCTCACAGTCATGTGAGAATGTTAGCTCTATTTTTAATTTTTTGAGCGACCTTTATACTGCTTTCTGTAGTGACTGTACCAATTTACAGTCCCACCAACTGTGCACAAGGCTTCTCTTTTCTCCACCATCTCCCCAGAACTTATTATCTCTTGTCTTTCTGACAAGTTCTCTTGATGACAGTTGTTCTAACAGGCCTGAGGTGTTATGTCACTGTGGTTTGATTTTCATTTCCCTACCAATCAGCATCTTTTCATGGACCTGCCGGCCTTTCATGTATCTTCTTTGGAAAAATGTCTCTTCAGGCCCTTTGCCCATTTTTAAATTTGAGTTATTATTATTATTGTTGTTACTTTTGTGATTGAATCATACAAGTTCTTTATATATTTTGGAAATTGACTCCATATCAGAACATGATTTGCAAGTATTTTCTCACATTCCATAAGTCACCTTTTCATTCTGTTTCATTCTGGTTTTATTTGCTCTGCAAAAGCTTTCTAGTTTGGTGTAATTCATCTTGTTTATTTTTTGTTGTTATTGGTTGTATCATACCCAAAAATTCACTGCCAAAACACATGTCAAAGAGCTTTTTTCCAGGCCAATTTTTAAAAACTGTATTATATGGAGAACTGCCAGAGAGAAGTAAATTTTCTGGACCTTGTGTGTTAAGTTTAATTATTTTCATTATAATTTTATTTGAAGTTTATAAACATAAAACCATCAGCTCTTACTCTTTGCTTTTATACAAACTGTAAAGACAACACACACAAATTAAGTGTTAACAAAACATTAAAAACTATGAAATGTGAGTTGATAACATACATTTAATATGAGAAATGACATTGTCTGCTGAAACTAAATTGGTGCTTACAGTTTGTATGTAATTTTCTGTTTCAACATGTACTGTTCTGAGTTTGACAGGCCTACATTACTGGGTGTCATACGATGACTTAATTTTTCTGTCATTTTTCTCCATTTGAACTTATATGAACTGTTTGTTCCTATGTCCCTGGCTATATCATGTAAGTATTAAGTCAGCCTATGTGCCTGTATTCCTTTCATTTTAGCCAGAGATCATAAAGTACCATTGAACACCAATGAAAGTGAAAATATAGGTAGTGAAATGCATACCAGTATCTACCTGATGCGAAGAGCTAGCTCATTGGAAAAGACTCTGATGCTGGGAAAGATTGAGGGCAGGAGGAGAAGGGGGCGACAGAGGATGAAGTGGTTAGATGGCATCACTGATTCAGTGGACATTAGTTTGAGCAAACTCTGGGAGATAGTGAAGGACAGGGAAGCCTGGCATGCTGCAGTCCATGGGGTCACAGAGTGGGACACGACTTAGCAGCTAGCCTTAAGGGCCTTATCCGGATGATGCAGAGTTTGGTTATATTCCTTTATTTTAGATCATCATTCCAAACTGCATAACTTAGAAATCTCCAAGACTTCCTTTGGTAGTCCAGTGGTTAAGAATCTGCCTGCCAATGCAGGGGACCTTGGGGGGTTAGATTCCTGGTCTAGGAAGATTCCAGATGCCATGGGGCAGCTAAGCCCATGTGCCACAACTGCTGAGCTCACACACCAGAGTGCGTGTGACACAGCTGGAGCATATCCCCACTTGCTGCAACTAGAGGAAACCCAGGCGCAGCAATGAAGACCCAGACAGCCTTAAATGGAAATAAAAGAAGTCTACAGCTGTAGTCCCTCAGGATTACCAATCACTGCTGCCAGTGGGCCCAACAGCACCACCTCTCAAAAGAGGAAAAAACCAGAAGTGTCACCAGAGCCTGGTGGAGGCCCTGGGGATCTGTTGGGGCATGTGGTGAATATTTCACTCCTTGGGTCCTGAAATGGCTGAGTGTGAAAACAGAGGTGCAGGAGTGAAGCCACTTTGGGAAGATCATGATGGAGAAAATGCTCCAGGTGTGCCTGTTAAACCAGCAGGATGTGCGTGCAGCTGCTGGCGCCCTGCACTGCTCACCTAAGAAGGGCTGAAGGTCTTGTTGATTGCCTTGCGCGTTAAATTGTTGAATTCACAACAACAATATGTGTCATAGAGACATGAACCTGGAGCATCACAAAATACTGCTGGTAGTGCCCGAGTATATTTTTGTGATTTCATATATTTACACGTAGTTCTTTCTTAAAGTGAGGCACACCATCAGTAGACCAAGGAGAATTTTTCATTCCCTGAAATGTTGGACTTACTGTGTCTGTTCTTGTCTTGTATAAAATTTTGCTTTACAATACTAGAACATTTAACATAAGATCCTGGTGGTTCACGTGGTAAAGAATCTGCCTGTGATGCAGGAGACCTAGGTTTGGTCTCTGGATTGGGAAGATCCCCTAGAGAAGGAAATGGCAACGCATTCCAGGATTCTTGCCTAGAAAATCCCAGGCCCAGAGGAGCCTGGTGGGCTACAGTCCATGGGGTCACAAAGAGTCAGACTTGGCTGAGTGACTAACACTATATTCTTAACATAGTTCTTTTTTAAAATTTTATTGATTTACAATGTTGATTTATGATGTATCAGTTTCCTCTGTACAGAAAAGTTACTCATCCATACACATACATACATTCTTTCCCATTTTTCTCTACCATGGTTTGTCACAGGATACTGAATATAGTTCCCTGTGCTATACAGTAGGACCTCATTGTTTATCCATTCTATATATAATAGTTTGCCTTTGCTAATCCCAAACTCCCATATCTTCTCTCCCCTAACACCACACCCCCTTGGCAACGACAAGCCTGTTCTCTTTATCTGTGAGTCTGTTATCGTTTCATAGATAGGTTGATTTGTATTGTATTTTAGATTCCACATATAAGTGATATCATATAGTATTTGTCTTTCTCTTTCTGACTTAGTTCACTTAGTATAATAATTTTTAGGTACCCGTGGGCAGAAGACCTAAATAGATCTTTCTCCAAAGAAGATATACAGATGGCCAATAGATGGATGAAAAGATGCTCTACATCACTCAGTATTAAGAGAAATGCAAATCATAACTACAGTGAGGTATCACCTCACATCAGACAGAATGGCCATCATTAAAAACTCTACAATACGCAAATGCTGGAGAGGATGTAGAGAAAAGGGAATCCTCTTCCACTGTTGATGGAAATGGAAATCGGTGCAGTCACTGTGGAAAACAGTAAGGAGGTTCCTCAAAAACCCTAAAAATAGAGCTGCCTTATGATTCAGCAGACCCACTCCCGGGCGTATACTCAGAGGAAACTATCATTTGAAAAGATATACGCACCCCTCTGTTTATTGCAGCACTATTTACATTAGCCAAGCCATGGAAACAACCAGAGTGTACATGGACAGATCAATGGGTAAAGAAAATGTGGTTTATATACACAATGGAATATTACTCAGCCATCAAAAAGTGAAATCATGCCACTTAGATTTTAAATGCACAATACAGTATTGTTAACTGTAACTGTGATGCTGTACAGCAGATCTCTAGAACTTATTCATCTTGCATCACTGACACTTTATACTTCTTGAATAACAACTGCTGGAACAAGGGAGGAAATGGGGAATAGCTACCATTTGTACTGTTGAGTAGCAGTAACTGTCATTTGTACGGTGGAACAGCAGTAACTACCATTCAACTTTCTGCTTCTATAAGTCTGAGAGTTTTAGATGCCTTGCACATGTAGAGCCATAGAGGATACTGTCCTCCTGTGACTGGTTTATCTCACTTAGTATCATGTTCTTAAGGCTCATCTGTGTTTTTGGATATGGCATATTTCCTTCCTTCTTTAAGGTGGAAAAATATTCCATGTGCCCTTTATATGGATACTAAATACACTGTCCTGTCTTTCAGTCCCATCCAATCCGTCTGAACTCTCTTTCCTCTCGTGCTAATTCTTAAGTGCCTTCATGATCCCCATCAATGGGGGATATAAAGAGAATGAAAGGGGATTTCATTCTCTTCTCTCAAGAAGGGGCAGGCCTGCACGGAAACTTCCTGGGGTTTGAATCCCACAGTTGTGTGGTGCCTGTCTGTTGCCTCCTAGCTGTTTCTGGAGGGTCATTGCTGCACCTAATTATCAATTTTCCATGGGCCGTATTATATATAACTTGGCTCTTAGAGGTTTTTCCATCACTTCCCCCTCTCTTTGGTAAGACCTATATTGTGAGAAATAGGCTTCATTTCCCTTGTCCGTTCGTCTTTTAACTTTACCCGTTGGACTTGGCCCTGCCAGCCCACCCAGCCACCCCAGTGGGCACCACCTCCTCTGTGTTCTGTCTCCAGCCTCACAGAAGGCCTCCTGGCCATGGATGGTCCTGGTTTCTCTGAAAGCCTGAGCACAGAGGGCTTGGGCAGAAGGCAACATATGTTTTGTGAGATTCCTAAGGCCTATGGTTTGTAAGCCCACTGAAATTCTATCCAAAATACTAACTGCATTTTTCTAATCTGCAACCTCAGTACTCATAGATCCCACATTTTCTGTGGTAAGTTAAATGGTAATTGAGGTTTGCAAATTTTTATGTAATTTATTCTGGTTTCCTTCCAGTGGCCTGTGAGCTCAAACTTAAATACAGCTTCGATGTGGTTGCTTCTTCCTGTTTAGAGAGCTGGCATAATATTTTGTCTTCTGGGCTCAAATAACCATGCAATTACTCTGTAATCATATAGTAATTAGCATGTACTATGTGCATTTATTACATAATTATATTCCTGGAGGATTGCATGGCAATTATACTTACATTCAGCATATCATTTTATACACTATATAATAAACAAGTATATAATTTGCTTCTTTTTTCTTTTATCCTAATTTCAGTTTACCAGCCAGGAGCTGGAAACTTGTTTTCCTGTTGCCTTGTTTAGACCCAGGCAGGCAGGTGTCTGAGCTCCTTTGGCCTCACTCAATACCTCCTAATTATACCTCTGAGACAATGCTAGGAGCTTATGTGCAGCCGTGGGTTCCCAGCCTCTGTGCCCCTGATGCTTCCTCATTGTCACAAACTCATTAAGTTATTAGCTTCCAAACACAGAGCTGATGAGAGCTGCCAGGCCTGCCAGGTGGTGAGAGGCCAGATCTCAGTGCAAGCAGAGGACCTGTGCGAGCCGCCCCGGCACCTAGCCCTGTGGTCACCTGCCTGTCTCTCCTTTCTGCAGTGGAGCACATCTCGAAAGGGAACAACTGCCTGGACGCCGCCAAGGCCTGCAACCTGGACGACACCTGCAAGAAGTACAGGTCGGCCTACATCACCCCGTGCACCACCAGCATGTCCAATGACGTCTGCAACCGGCGCAAGTGCCACAAGGCCCTCCGGCAGTTCTTCGACAAGGTCCCGGCCAAGCACAGCTATGGGATGCTCTTCTGTTCCTGCCGGGACATCGCCTGCACCGAGCGGAGGCGGCAGACCATCGTGCCCGTGTGCTCCTACGAGGAGAGGGAGAAACCCAATTGCTTGAACTTGCAGGACTCGTGCAAAACCAATTACATCTGCAGGTGAGCGCGCCGGCAGCTGCGTGATGAATGAGGTGGCAGAGAGGGGCCCTGTTTCTGTTTTCTCAATTGCTGCGTGGGGTGGGAGAGGGGAGTGGTTGGGATGGATGGGGCCAAAACTGACCTCTGCCTCCAGGACAAGGTCCTTCAGAAACTGGGCAGGCATCAGGCTCTTGCACTCAGGAAGGTTTCCATCGTTAATCTGAGAATGAGGGAATGAGGGAAATAGGACTGTGCTCAGTAAGTTCAGAGAGTCACCTGAGGTCAGGTGAGCTTGAAGGCATGTGCCCCCACTACTAGAACTGAGAGCTGCCAGGGGTCAAAAAGGATTAAGTAAGTGGAATGAGGGCTGGTGGAAATATAGGGGTGCTTCGCATCAAGATCACAAAGCTGGAAGACAGCAGCAAGAGGGTGGAGCTGTGTCCAGCCCTGAAGAGGAGAACTTCCAGAATGCCTAGGTCTGTTCTGGGTCATTTAATCATCAACCTGTCTGAGCATAGATGCTTTTCATGCTTCTGGATCTCAGCCCCAATCAGAGACCTGCTAGAGTCTGGGCTGTGTTGTTGAAAACAGGCACTTGGTTTCCTTTTTGGCCATGTATTAATTTATTTTAATGTTTCAGGGACTCCATGAATATATTCTATGTATATATACTTTTTTTCAGAGCAAAAAAGCTGTAGAGAATTAAGTAGAAAGAAAGGAAAGGTTTCTTTTCTTTCTGTTCTCACTTGCTCCCAGCTGTCACTGTCGACAATTTGATGTGTGTGTCCTTCCAGAACTTCGGGTTGAATTCATTGCTGATGGAAGCCAGTAGATTTTGATTAGCAGAGACTCGAGTCTTCGCAGCCTGAGGCAATGCTGGTGCTGCATTCAAAGCACAGGGTGGATGTCAGGTTAGAGATGCAGACGGGGGCATCATCGGACAGCACCTGTACTCTGCCCTCGGGACAGAGTCAGGAGTCTTCAAATACGGTCACTGACAAAATCTCACGCACTTGATAAATTTCACGGGCGGACAAGTAGGTGAAGGTGTGACTAGATGCTTGTTTTCTTCTAAGTCTCCCCTTTCTCAGGAGCAGAAGGCAGAGAAGAATCTGTCTGATAGTTGGGAGGATTCTGGTGAGCGAAAGTTCTGGTCAGTTTAAGTTTTCTTCTGATAGACCGGAGTCCCATTCTTTCCTTAGACTAGCTCTGCTGCTGCTGCTGCTAAGTCGCTTCAGTCGTGTCCAACTCTGTGCGACCCAGAGATGGCAGCCCACCAGGCTCCCCCATCCCTGGGATTCTCCAGGCAAGAATACTGGAGTGGGTTGCCATTTCCTTAGTGACCAAAGGAAAATAAAAGTGCTCGTTAACTGGAAAACCCCCCTCATGCGGAAGACTTTCTGGAAGTAGTGTCTCCATTTTTTTCCCAAGATGGAAGCTATGTGAGGAAGAACTCAAATGACTGAGCTTGTGGGAGAAGTCAGGTGTTCAGGCAGTGTGACTCTTCCTCACCTGTCAACCCTGTTTCATTGAGACCCTCCTAGCTGAGCGCTGTGATCGGGGATGGCTGTGCTCCAGGGGTCCTGAGGAAGAGGCAGGGCCTCCTTGCAGCCATAACCTGGGGAAACCAATCATCCAGGGACTCTGAGAACTCTCTAGTGCTAAGTCACTTCAGTCGTGTCCGACTCTTTGTGACCTCCATGGACTGCAGCCCGCCAGGCCCCTCTGTCCATGGGATTCTCCAGGCAAGAATACTGGAGTGGGTCGCCAGGCCCTCGATCAGGGCATCTTCCCCACCCAGGGATCGAACCCATGTCTTTTATGTCCCTTGCATTGGCAGGCAAGTTCTTTACCACTGAGTGCGATGAGGGGCCAGACCAAGGGAGAAACTGCGGGAGCTTCATCTGGGATTAGAATGCCAGGGAGCTGAAAATCTAAAGGTTGTCGCCTGAAGACCTGGCACCCGAATCCCATGTTCCTGGGCCCCTTCAGTCTTGGAGCAAAAGGAGTCTTCTGCTAAGAGCAGGTCTTTCCAGGGTTTTCCTTGGCTGGAAGCCAGCTACAGCCATCCCTGTCTCTGCAGGAGACGTCACCTTTTCACTGATGGGTCAAACCAGGAGGCCTGGAGATGGGAGGCTGCTATAAGGCAGGGGAATGGAGCAGTGAGTCAGCCCTCCGTCCACTGGGCCACGGCTGGGAGGAGGGAGAGAGCACGGTGATGGAGCCTTCCCTCCTCTTCTAGCGAGGTGTGTCTTGCACGAGAGGTCCAGAGAGGGTTCCTGACACCCCCTCTGCAGCCCGAAAGCCTATTCTGAGGGTTCGTTTGCATCAGTTGGCCTGCCTATAAAAAGAGAGACTCTTTGGAGGGTTGATGAGAACTAGTCAAATCATATTGCTTCCCTGCTAAGCTGCGGTGAGAAACAGCAAGAAGTTTGGGAACTTGGGAGTGTTCCGAGGAGGCGGCAGGAAGAATCTGTAGGGGAAGGGGATGGTTTGTGTGCTGTTTAGGGACCAGGTTGGCTCCAGGGACCATGTGCATTGCGGCAGCCCCGGGAGCATGGAGTGACTTCAGCTGATGGAACGACAAGGAACAGGGGACAGCTGGACAGCCCTCACCTAAGGACTGACCGTGCCTGGTCACTCCCAAGGTCGGCTGCGGTGGCAACAGCCACCACTGGACTGGAAGTGACAACCAGAAGCCGCTTTTGTGTATCTGCCGTGTTTCTGGCTCTGGGCTGTTTGGGAATCTAGATCCTAGACTGTTGGGGGCCCGACCAGGGGAAATTGGCCTCAGTGTGATTGATAGTTTTATACCCCGTCTTGAGTCCTCTCTAGGAAGGTGAATCAGTGACTTACCCTGGTGTTACCTGTCGTTATTTAGACCAGAATTTCTTTCCCGAGCTGAGCCTGGACTTATTACTCATGATTACCCCCTCCCTGTCGCATGTGGTAAATGTAATTTAAGCTGCTAGGCAGGCTGGCAGTGTTTTCTTTCATCAGGTTTTATTAATCTTGTCTTTAATTTTATGCCTTTTACTGCATCCCTGCTCGATCCATCTCAGTGAAGCCCTTGTAGTTACTACTACCCACAGCAGCAGCTGGAGCTTTGGCGGAGGAGGATTCATGTTAAAGTAGCTACAGTGTTAAAGTAGCTCTGACCTAGATCCATCAGAGGAAGGAAGGTACCCCCAGTGGGATGGCAAAAGGCCCAACGTGAGGATCCCCAAAGGGAAGGGATGACAAGAGGGGAAATCGCTTCCTAAAAAGCATATTCTTTGAAAGCTCGCCTTTCAAATGTTCCATTGTCATCTCAACATCAGCCATTATCAAAGAGCTGCTGAAGCTCATTAAAACTTCCCTGCACTTAATGTTTTCCAACTCCAGGCACACAGGTTTCCTTCCCCAGGGACCAGCGGTGCCTCTGCACAAAACCTGTCTCTCCGGCCTTATGCCTTCAAACAGAGGAGACGCAACTTCAGCGTTGCCTTTTGACTTTATTTGCCTTTTCTGCCTTCCCCTTTTAGAGAAGCCAACAGGTTCTTTCCTCTCAGGGTGGTAAGGGAGAGGGGAGAGCTTGACTGTTTAGTCCTCCTAAGCTTGTCTGCAGAAAAGCAAACTCGGAGGTAGTAGAGGAAGGGGGTGATGAAATGTAACAGCCTCCAGGTCTTACCCTGAAGCACAGTGTCTCCCTTGCCAGTTTTCTCTGGTTGGTTTGATCCTAAAGGGAGCCGATTCCTTTATCCTTGATGTACCTGGTTATATGTACAAAATTTAAACTTGCTACTCTCCTCCTTCTGCCCAAACTCTGACATACTAAGTAAGCTCAGCAGTTGGACCCTGGCTCAGTTCATTCAGTTCAGTCGCTCAGTCATGTCTGCCTCTTTGCGACCCCATGGACTGCAGCACGCCAGGCCTCCCTGTCCATCACTAACTCCCGGAATTTACTCAAATTCATGTCCATTGAGTCAGTGATGCCATCCAACCATCTCATCCTCTGTCGTCCCCTTCTCCTCCTGCCTTCAGGGTCTTTTCAAATGAGTCAGTTCTTCACATCAGGTGGCCAGAGTATGGGAGCTTCAGCTTCAGCATCAGTCCTTCCAGTGAATATTCAGGACTGATTTCCTTTAGGATGGGCTGGTTGAATCTCCTTGCAGTCCAAGGGTCTCTCAAGAGTCTTCTCCAACACCACAGTTCAAAAGCATCAATTCTTTGGCACTCAGCTTTCTTTATAGTCCAACTCTCACATCCATACATGACTACTGGAAAAACCATAGCTTTGACTGGATGGACCTTTGTTAATAAAGTAATGTCTCTACTTTTTAATATGCTGTCTAGGTTGGTAATAACTTTTCTTCCAAGGAGTAAGCGTCTTTTAATTTCATGGCTGCAGTCACCATCTGCAGTGATTTGAGAGCCCCCCAAAATAAAGTCTGTCACTGTTTCCAGTGTTTCCCCATCTATTTGCCATGAAATGATGGGACCAGATGCCATGATCTTAGTTTTCTGAATGTTGAGTTTTAAGCCAACTTTTCCACTCTTCTCTTTCACTTTCATCAAGAGGCTCTTTAGTTCTTCTTCACTTTCTGCCATAAGGATGGTGTCATCTGCATATCTGAGGTTATTGGGTGCTACAAACAAATATGTTCATAGCTCTTTAATTTTTCTAATCAATCACTCAGGCACCTTCGCTGTTCTTCATTACCAAAAGAACTAGCATCTTCCTCTTGAGCAAGCCCCCTCCTGTTTTCATCTATGAATTATAGACTTATGTGCCAGAACTTGTTCTGCTTCCAACACCAGGCAAAGATGGAGCCAGAGGCTCCTGGCCAGTGCTCCTGACTTGTGACTCTCGCGGCCGCCACATGGTGTCGCTGTTGCAAACAGCCTGGAGTATGCTTGGTGGTTTGGTGGCCGTGCCCTTCGGGGTCATTCTGCACCTGCAGCTCAGGTGCCACAGCCTTGGGTGCAGACTAACAACTCTTAGTTCCTACTCAGTCTGCAGCCACTATTTCCCAAAACGTGATGTTTTGCCCTGGGGGCTGGGTCCTAGGGATTCCCATCAGATGCAGCCCTGCAGCTTGAACACACAGCATCTCAGACTCTCCCTTGACTGGCAGTGCATCCTAGGTGGGATTGAGTGTTGTAGTTAACATTTTCCTTCTTTTCTTGAAGTTTTATTGTGTTAAGTTCAGTTCAGTCGCTCAGTCGTGTCCAACTCTTTGTGACCCCATGAACCGCAGCATGCCAGGCCTCCCTGTCCATCACCAGCTCCTGGAGTCCACCCAAACCCATGTCCATTGAGTCGGTGATGCCATCCAACCATCTCATCCTCTGTCGTCCCCTTCTCCTCCTGCCCTCAATCTTTCCCAGCATCAGGGTCTTTTCAAATGAGTCAGCTCTCCATATCAGGTGGCCAAAGTATTGGAATTTCAGCTTCAGCATCAGTCCTTCCAATGAACACCCAGGACTAATCTCCTTTAGAATGGACTGGTTGGATCTCCTTTCAGTCCAAGGGACTCTCAAGAGTCTTTTCCAACACCACAGTTCAAAAGCATCAATTCTTTGGCACTCAGCTTTGTTTATAGTCCAACTCTCACATCCATACATGACCACAAGAAAAACCATAGCCTTGACTAAACGGACCTTGGTCGCCAAAGTAATGTCTCTGCTTTTAATATGCTAGGTCTAGGTTGGTCATAACTTTCCTTCCAAGGAGTAAGCGTCTTTTAATTTCATGGCTGCAATCACCATCTGCAGTGATTTTGGAGCCCAGAAAAATAAAGTCAGGCACTGTTTCTACTGTTTCCCCATCTATTTCCCATGAAGTGATGGGACCAGATGCCATGATCATCGTTTTCTGAATGTTGAGCTTTAAGCCAACTTTTTCACTCTCCTCTTTTACTTTCATCAAGAGGCTCTTTAGTTCTTCTTCACTTTCTGCCATAAGAACACTTAATATGAAATCTACTCTCTTAACAGGTTGTTAAGTGTGCAATATGGAATTGTCTACAGGCAAAATATTGTACAGTAGAACTCTAGAAGTTACTCATCTTGCATAATTGAACTTTTGTTCCCACTGATCAGAAACTATCTGCTTCCGCTCCCCCTAGTTCCTGGCAGCAGACAGTCCTGTTCTCTGCGTCTGTGAGTTTGATGATTTTAGATACCTCACGTAAAGTGGAATGATGCAGTATTTGTCCTTCTGTGACTGTTTTATTTCACCTAACATAATGTCCTTCAGGTTCCTCCCTATTGTTCCATATTGCTTTTTTAAGGCTTAAACAGTGCTTGGTCAAGGGTATCGCATACCTTTTCAACAGATTCTGATAATATTGAATTTTGAAAGGAAAGGGATCAGGGCCCTCTGTCTCCAAGGCTTTCTTGTCCACACCTACTCCAAGACTGACTTGCTTCTCTGCCAATGCAGGGGCTCTCTAGGTGGCGCTAGTGGTAAAGAAAGTGTTGGCCAATGCAGGAGACATAAAAGACGCAGGTTCGATCCCTGCATTGGGAAGGTCCCCAGGACCAGGGCACGGCAATCCACTCCAGTATTCTTCCCTGGGGAGTCCCATGGACAGAGGAGCCTGGTGAGGTCACAAAGAGTCATAGGGTCACAAACAGTTGGACATGACTGAAGCGACTTAACATATACACACTCTGCCAGTGCAGGAGACTGGTTTTCAGTCCCTGGGTTGGAAAGATCTAGAGAAGGAAATGGCAACCCACTCCAGTATTCTTGCCTAGGAAATCCCATGGACAGAGGAGCCTGTCAGGCTATCGTCCATGTGTCAGGCACAACTTAGCAACGAAACAAAACCGCCTCGGTACCCAGGCTCTGCCTCCCCATAGTTGCTAAAAGTGGTAGTTTTGACCAAGTGACCGAGTATATATGGATTTAGCTTTCCCCAGGAACTAAGGATCCTATAATTGTATCCTGGGGGCCTGGTTGTGTTTTGTTTTGTTTTGCTTTTTTAGCAGAACCATGAAGGTCTCCTTTGGTACAGCTCCAGAGGAACAGCATATGTAACTTTCAAAATCCTGCCCTAGCCAACACCACATTTTCCACACTGACACTGACCCTGTTATACTTAGAGGAAATATGTTGTTGTTAATGTGTTAACTGGGACAACTGGGGAAACATATCACAAAACCATGCAGCAAATTTCTTCTCCAGTGACTTACTTGGCCTGACAGTGCTAATATATCTTTAAAAGGGGAGAATGTATTTCCTTTGCCTGGAATCAAAACTATTTTGCATAGTAAACTGCGACTTTTAAAGAGCAAGGACATCCTCTGCTCTTTGGGCTACCTTCCTGAGTTGAAAACTAGATTCGACATCACGCGATCTCCTGGCTTGTCTTGACATGTGGCAAGCGCACGAGAAAATGGCTCAGAGGATAATTAATGCCTAAAACTAAAAGAGGTGATTAATTTGTCACTTAATTTTATCTTACACTGATTCATTCACAAATGGAAATCAGCAATTAGACAATGCAAACTTTTGAACCATGGAAAGAAAGGTTCAGGAATATGAGAAAACACAAGTAAAACATTTTCCAGTTCATTTGAGCAGTTTTCATTTCAAATGATTACATGGGTGTCTTTAGTGATGCAGGGTGGGATAGCTCATTTTTTAAGGTGCCCCACCTGCATGAACTGCCTGCCACTGAGTCTCCAGGCTGGAGCCCCCCAGGACTCCCATGGGGTTGGGGAAAGCTCCTATATGTGTACAGATTCATCAAGCAGAGAGCAGGGATGTCTCCCCCCAGCATCTGCTGAATGGTGGGGAGGAGTGCACTTCCTGGTGGATCTCCCAGATCTCCACCCCCGAGCCTGCACATCCACTTGGCACCAGCTAAGCAGGGTCTGAGCCTGCCATGGCCCTGTCTCACAGGGGTAACCTGAGCTGTGAATCAAGCGGAAACCCACTACAACTTTCTTCGTCTTGTCGCCTCCTATCTCTCTCCTTATCTCTCCTTTGGCAGAGGCAAGTGTGAAGCCATTTGTCTGTTCCTGCTGGAGCCTGTTGCTGAAAAATGCCTGTCCAGATATACTCAGCTTTCTGGCTTTCCCCAGCCAGGCCCTCCCTGCGCCTGCCTAGCTCAGGGGCTCTGCTTCCTTCCCCGCACCCAAGATAAGAGGTGCTTATCACCTCACCATCAAAGAGTGGGCTTCCCCCTCTGAAACCTGTTGGAAAAATCCCAGCCACAGACGTTAGCCTTGTTTGGCTCATGTACCCATCCTTGGACCAGCCAGAGGGCCCATGTCCTCTGGCCCAGTGGAAGCCACCGTAGGCAGTGTCTACAGCAAGAGGGAGGGGAGAGTACCAGGCTCAGGGAAATGAAATGGGGTCCAGGGTGCACACTTCCATCCACATGGAAGTGCCCATACAGCCAGGCACTCAGAGATGAAGACGCAGGCCTTCTAATGATCTCAGAGTCCAACATGAACTGTCCCCTTGCTCTTACCTGTCTGGCCTCTTCTCTGGCTCCCTGTCTCTCCTTCATCTGTTTCAGACACTCTGGTCCCTTTGCTGGTCCTCAAATGCACTAGGCGTGTCCACTTCTAGCCTTTGCTCCAGCTTTGTCTCTGCTGGCCCACTCTTTCCCCAGATGCTCCCAGACAAACTCCATCACCTCCATGTCTCCTTAAATCTCATTTTAATGTGTTCACACTGGTCACCTTATTTAACATGTAAGTCCTTGCCCACTCCCCTTATCCTGTTCTCCTTTTTTTTCACACATTTATCAGCTTCTAACATACTATATCATTTATTTATTTGTTTTGATTATTGTTTGCCTCTTTTGTCCACTATAATATAACTTCCCCAGTTAGGGTTCTCAAACTGTGATATATCCCAAGTGCATAAAACTGTGCTTGAACAGTATTCTACACTTAATATTTGCTGAATGAATAAATGAGTGAATCAGTGTAAAACTTGAGGGAAGGTCAAGAAAGGGGTTGAATATAGGGATAGATTTGAGGATCATTAACATAGAAGTCATTGAGGGTGTAAATATGATGGAATTTATTCCCCAGAGAAAGTGGGTGAGAAGAGAAAGAGGCCAAAGACTGAACCTGTGGAACACCAGGTTTATGGTAAAAAAGTATCTGTAAAGGCCTTACAGAGGCAGGAAGTTGGAGAGTTGGAGAATCAGCAAAAGACCTCAGCAGAGCTGAGGGGGATCAGATTCTTAGGAATAAAAGTGAGATGAGCCTTGTTGTGTCATTCAAAGGTTAGAGGGTGAAGAGGAGAATTCAGAATGGACTTAGCATATAGGAAATCTGCTTGTCCATCTATCCATCCATACATATATCTCTCCCTTCCTCCAGTTACCCATCCATCCATCCCTCATCTGTCCATCCATCCTCTTATCCATCTGTCTGTCCATCCGTCCATCCATCCAGCTGGTCTGCAGTTACTGTGCCAGGAGTAAAGCCATGGTTTCTCACCAGCCATACAAAAAAGAAGACAGGTGCAAATACAGTTATTTCAGCCTGGTGTGGGAGTCTGTGGTCAGGAAGACACAAAGTGCTACGGAAGGGCAGAAATAAGAGTAGCCAACTGGGCCTTGGCCTGGGGGGGTCAGCAAAACTTCCTGGAGAAGCTGCCCTCTGAATAGGGCCGAAAGGATGAGCGGCATGGAAGAGACCAGCGGTGGTAGAACGGGATAGAGGGCCAGGGCTGTGGATTTGAGGAAGACGTGGGAGCAACAACCCATTTGCTGGGTTTTAATGATGAGAGGCACTGGTCTCTGTGATCCCAGCCCACATGGAGGAGCTGGTCTCGCTTACTCCGAAACCCGTTTTCTGTCATTCTTTCCAAACGATTGTCTTTCACGACAAGAATGCAATGTTCTTACATCGTTCAGCCTTACTACCTTTCGTTCCAGACAGGCAGAATGATCATCCCGGCCAGCCTCTGGATCTCGACGCTCTTTATGGCTCAGTAACTAAGACAGCATCGGTTTTAAAGACAGTTTTCACAGAGCTTAGGACATAATGTTCATCACAGCCTCTTAGCATCATTCGAAACATTAAAAAAAATAAAAAGCGCTCCTCAGGTAATACATGCTCATTAAGTTCTTACTTTATCTAATTTCCTTTTGAGCACTCATTGCTTATTATAGAGTGGTTTCTCTGTGACAGCTTACTGATGGCAAGAGATGTTTCTACAAATAGGAAAAAAATCTTTCCAGACCACACTGATTTTCTTAGTATTAACTCAAGCACTTACTCCGGCACATTCACTGAGCACAGTCTGTCTGACCTGAGGGTCCCAGGTGTGTAAGTCACATGACTGTTACCCAGGAGTTCCCACTCACCTGGTTGCTTGGGCTCTCTCCATAACTCCTTGCTGAACTGTCGCTGGAGTTTAGAGTCCTTGACCCTCACCTTCCCCCGGGCAGCGATACCAGGGACTTGGCTGTGTATCTCAGGGGAGATGAACTCTCTGTGACAGCAGGCTCTAAACAATCCATGGTTTTGTCCCCAACTTGGGGTCATCCAAGTGCTGGTCTTCCTACGTATGTTCTCCTTGCCCTCTGGCCAGTTCATGAATCATAGGAAAACCTCCATGCTGTGGCTTGCATCTTGAGTGCAGTGCTGATAAAACATGCTGTGGGTGAGAAGTGATGACATGGAGGTGGGTGGGGGACTTGCAGGGAGCTCTGGGACCCAGGATTTCAGACCATTTTGTCGAAGATCCCAGTTGGTCCCCTCTACTGCTTTGTGCAGATTGTTGCTCTTCCAAGGGGACTCTTCTGCTCTGCCCAGTGACCTTTTCAGGTACTAGGGCCCATGAAGTTCCCAGACAGGGTCATCTAGCTCCCCCGTTAAGTCCAGACCTAAATCCAACATACAGATTTTGGAGTCTCTCTCTCTCTCTCTCTTTTTTTTTTTTTTTCTGTTCTTTCAGAAGGGGATGCTTTCATTTCATACCCTTCTTTTTTTCACATGTGTTTTATCCATGGAGCAAACAGTTGGGGGAAAGAGACGTCCTAGTATTCCCAGAGGGCTTCCCCCTTATCCAGACCAACAGCCTTTGGGGTCCATGGGTACCCATTCTGGCTGGCATACTGGGCCCTTAAGCTGAGGCTGTCCCCTCCCATCCCAGCCTCCACAGGACACACAACTTCTTTTGATCATGTGCAGTTTGTTGCTGACAGTGGTTCCCTTAGCCTTGTTACCCAGAGCCATCTCATTTTGTGCAGGAAAGTCTGCCCCGCCACCCCGCCCCACACCAGGTGGCTGTCACGTTTGACCAGTGCCCGGCTCTCACACCCAGACTTGGAGTCCCACTCCACCCAAGGACACCCCAGATGCCCACTACCCCAACTTAGACATCCTGAGTCAAGTTGGCATTTGCATTGCTACGAGGCATTTCTGGCTCAGTGAATGGGAAATTGCTCTGTGATTTCCGAAAGCAATTAATTATGCAGAAAATGTTGCATCAAAAAAAAAACAAAAAACAAGCATTTAAAACAACCATCAATGTGAAAAGTGTCACCAAGCTGGAGTTGGGCCTTTTTTTCCCCCTTCAGTAAGCTGTCAGTGTGTTTGTGAGTGAGGCCGCCCTGGGCTCTCATCTGGGTTCTGCTGGTTCAAGGACATGAACAGCTCATGGCCTCAGTTTTGCATCTATAAATGATTCCATCTTCACAGGGCAGCCATAAGGGTTCAATGCAATATCTAGGCAAAGGTGTTAGCAGAGAGCCTGCCACCTAACAGAGCAAACATTCAATAAATCTTTTTTCCTTTCTCCCTACCTCACGCTTTCCACTCATTTTGATCACAGAGGACAAAGGAAGTGTAAGATTCCAAACGCAACATTTCCCACCATCCCTGCTCCATCAGCAGACAGAGGCCTTTAAAGTAGGATTTGTGGGTGGAAGGGGGAGATTTTTACTGCTTTACACTTTTATGCACCCACAGCATTAAGCAGCATGTGGAAATTCCAACGCTGTTACATGAAGCTGTGCTGCTAAGCTTCATATTGATACGTCACCATCTTTTCAGTTGGTACCATTAGGGAAAAGTGGGAGGCGGAGGTGGGGGTTGACAGGGTCCAGAGGTGTTTGGAGCATGTGTCATCTCAAGAACGCTTCTGTCTGGAAGAGACAATTATCACCAAACAAAGATGCCCACTGAGATGCGGATGGGGCTGGCCACGAGTTTGTTGGGCCTGGAGTCCTAGATTCACTATTGTTTAAACTGAATGGGCAGTGGGGGTGCCCCTGGCAGCCTCTCAGGGCACGTGCTGCTTCAGTGACCCAGAGTAACCGTGAATAAAGTGTCCTTAGAGGTGCTTGTGTCTGAGTCAGGGATGTGAGGCATCGAGCAAAGGGCAGTCACTGACTCAGGGCCGCTGAGTCCGACCCTTCCTCTCGCCTGCGTGGTTCTGTGCCATGATTCATCTGATCCTCCTGTCAGGAAGCAAGCTCCTGGCAGGCGCAGGATGGCTCGTGCAAGACTCAGGGGCTCAGAATCCGCAGAGCCAGGGACATTATTGCAAGAACGTGTGGGTGACGGTGATGGTGATGAAGGTGATGACGAAGAGGGTGACATTTATGTGACATTTGCAGCACGCCAGGCACTGTGCTGGGCACTCCACCACCCTGGAAGTGGGGGCTGACGTCCTCCTCTCTGGTCCACAGAGGTGGGGGCGTGATCTTGAGCAGCTTCTGCAGTTTTCCAAGTGGTGTCACTGGAACCAGAGCCCAGAGGGGCCAAGAGGCTGCAGAGCCAGGGTTCTGGCCGCTGTCTGCCTATTTCTGGTGCGATGTATGTGTCTTCTGAAAACCACCCGCTCGGGGTGTGTGGAGTCGGATATTGCAGCTGATTTTGTTTCTAACTCTTTATTTATTCATTTTAAAGCAAAAATTTTAAATAAGAGACCTTGGGCTCTTGATAAGGCATAAATGCCCCCTCATTAAACATATTGGGTTGGCCAAAATGTTCGTTCAGTTTTGCATATGATGTTACAGGGTGGGCAGGGAAGAATCCCTGAAAGAACTTTTTGGCCAACCCAATGATTTACTTCTCATTAGGACAGTGGTTTTCAAACTTTTGGCTTCAGAACTCCTTTATCTTCTTAAAATTACTGAGGATCCTAAAGGGCTTTTGTATATGTGGGCTAAATCTATCTATGCTTACCATATTGGGAGTCAAAGCTGGAAAAGTGTTTATGTATTTATTACTTCATTTAAAAATAACACCAGGATACCCATTACAGGTTACCATAAATAACGGAACATAGTTTTTTTAAAAAAAAAAATCCTTACATTTTTCCAAAACAAAAAAAAATTCAGGGAGAAGCGTGACATCGTTTTACACTTTCAGAAATCTAGTATCTGACCAGAGGACACCTGGATTCTTATATCTGCTACGGCATTCAGACGGTTTCAGTACTGCATGTCACCTCTGGCCTCTGGAAAAACTCCATGGTACTCTTGTGAGAACATGAGAATGAGAAGGATAAACCAAGATTTAGCATGGCTGGGAAAATAGTTTTGACTCAAGAACACCTAAAGGCTCTCTGAGATTGCCAGGGTTCCCAGATTTCACTTTGAGAACTGCTGCACTAAGATCAGAATCGTCTTGGGCTGGAAGACGTGTGCCCACAAGCGTCCATGTGGTCTCCTGGAACTGAGACAGTCTGAGTGTGTGTGTGTGGCCACCTCGTGTCCAGCCTGTTCACTCCAGCAGGTCAGGATGGTGAGGCTGGGGGAGGTGGCTGGGAGCCGGTGCCGCAGCCCTTCCAGGTGGAAGTGGGTACCAGTAACCAGGAAGCTGCTGAACTTCCCCATCAGCTGCCACTCCGGGGCTGTGTGGCAGTGAGGATGTCTGGCCCAGTTTGCTTTCCTGCCCTGAGAGATGCCTTCCCGACAGACAGCACCTCCCTTCTGGTTTCTAGTGCAACAAAGCATTTTAGTGTCGTATTCAACGCAGTCAGGCAGAACTCTGGACTGACGTGTAAAAACACATTGTGTCCAAGACTCGGTGATGCTTTTTTCTCTGGGAGGGGCTTGGTCAGAGTGTCCCCGGTAACCTTCTGATCCTTGCAATATGTGGAATGTGGACCATGTCAGAGGCAACCCTTTCTCTGCTTTCCCTGGTCCATCATCATCTGCTGTGGGGGAAACTAAAGGATTGTAATGGACTCAGGCCTGAGATAACCCTTAGAATAAGAGATGCTGGGAAACTGGCAGTTTGAGAGTCCTGTGAGCACCTGGACATTGGAATTCCTATTGGATGGTTAGCTGGCTCCATCTAACAGCTTTAAACTTCTTAGAATGGGGGTCTGGGGAGAGTATGTTATCTGTCTGTGTATGTTCACTCCAGCAAAGGATCCTGACATTGTCTTGTGGGAAAACCTTTCTGTGGAAATAGACCAAAGCAAATGGGAAATGCCTCTTCCATGTTCCAAGTTGAAAAATTCGAGTTGAAGCATTTTTAACTACAAAGATGGTTTGAGAAAGCTGACTTTCTGCTCAAACCTTCTAGCAGGTGGTTGATTCCTTCAGTGGCTTAGCAGAGCTGGGGTGCCCGGTGCTTTGTGGGGCCCAGAACATTCCCAGTGACGCTGATACTGATGTGGGGTCCACACTTGGGAAGACATTGTCTTAAGGAACATTGTTACAGGAACCTGGTAGGCTACAGTCCATGGGATCATAGAGTCAGACACGACTTAACAACTGAACAAAAATAAAGAAGGTTGACCAGGTGATAAGGGCCAAGGCCAATGGGCCTCACCCTGCTGTTGGGGTCTGCAAGCTGAGGATGTGAAGGAGTGAGCAGGTAGACAGGCCCTGTGGGGCACTGAGAGTTAGCAGGGGCCCTAGAAGAGGCCAACACACTGTGGCTGAAGTGTGGACTGTTAGCCCAGATTTCAGGGTGGTGCATAGGAGGAGACAACAGCTGGGCAGTTTCTGTGCTGCCCTAAGTTGGGCTCTATCTGGATGGCTGTGGGACCCACTGTGGAGGACTCTAAGTTCTTCCCAGGCCATAACTGAGCCATGGATGGTTCAGAGGATGCTGAGCCACGGCCCAGGTGAATCTATTTAGTCACCGCCTGAACTGGTCCTATAGCAAGGCAGAACCCTGCCGCATTGATTGTGCAGAGGAAGTAGACAGTCTGGTCATCCATAGGCTGAGCTTGGCCTGAGACTGGAATTCATTTGGCTGAGTTATGCCAGAAAAAAGGAAAGCAAAGCCGAGCATTTTAAGACAATTATCTGAATAGAAATCTTCCTTCTAAAATGCCCTTTGGAGCAATCTTCGGCATGAATGATTCACATGAGGAAAGCTGACATGCGTATTCTGTTCTTCTTCTTGCTTTTTCCAAGTGGAAGTGTCTTTGGTTGTCAGGGGGGAACTCGGGATGGGCCGTGCCTATGGAGGAGCTGTGACACAGGTTACTCAACCACACATGGATGTTCAAGATTCAAAAGTGCTATGATTCCATGAGCAGGATCACCATGAACCTTGACTTGTTCAAATAAATATGCAGGCTGTCTCCCTGCCACTAGCTCATTGCTGGTCAAGGGCAGGTGCAGCTGGTGGGGGACCAGATGCAGTGTCCCAGCGGGGCTGTATCTCCATTTTTGTCCCTGTCCCACCAGGGCCACCACGTCACACGCAGCATCTTGCATCGTAGGTGCTTAGTGACTGTGGTCCTTGGAAAGTTGGTGTCTTTACTGAACCCAGGGCAGCCTGTGCCAGCCACTGTGCCAGGCGCTAGGTGATCAGCAACCTTGGTCTTGGGCACCTAGATGCCAAGGTACCTTTGTTAGTCTGTTAGTCAGATGCTGGGGTTCTGTCTAGGCTGTTCCCCAGCATCCCTAGACTCAGAGAAAGCAGGAAGGGCTGTTTTCTGGATTTATAAGAGGTGCCACTGAACACTGCCTGTCCGTGGGACTCTATCTCAAGCCCCTTGGGAGAGCATCCTCTTGAGGGAGCCAGGCTTCATGTCCTTGTCCACATGGGAGTGGAGGGTGCTGGCCTCAGGTGCCTCCGGAACCCAGCTGATGCTGTGACCCTCCCAGGCTGAGGGTCCTGGAGAACACGCTTGCTTCCTCTATACCTATCCCTTCCTGTGAAGGGACACTAAACTCACCTGCCCTGTTACCTGCCCCTCAGGATTGAGACTGGAGAGACAGAGTCCGCCTTGAAAGCCCCTTGATAGTAGTAACGGCTGCACTCATATCTGGTCCTTCGTGGAGCGCCGAACTAGGTGCCAGGCACTGGATTCTGGGCCTTAATCCTCCCACAGCCCTGCTGTCGAGCGCTTGTATTTCACACCCAGGGAATTGCAGAGACAAAACCCAGCAGGAGCTCTTGGGATTGGAACCATAGTCTGGCCTCAGGGCTCACGCACACCCTTTTACACTATGCCCAACACCCGCCAGTGTCAGGGAGGGCCCACACGTGTGTCTGCTCTGCTGGGCGAGGCACCCAAGGAGGTGGTCCCAGCCAGACCAGTCCCTGTCTCATGTCTCCAGACTCAGGAGTGGCCTCTGTAGCCAGGAAAGGGTGTTTAGGGAGCTGCTGTCTTCCCTCTGTGGGTCTGGGGAGCCCCATGTTTTGCACCCCTCTCTTGAAGAGGATGACCGTGTTCACAGCCTGGGGAGGTGAGATGCTCAGGGAGGGACCACCTGGGCCAGGATGACTTCTCCACATGGCCGTGTCCTCGGAATGCATTTGGACCTTACTGAGCAGTAACAACAGATATTATTTTTTATTTTATGTTTTTAAACTGCAAGCACTATTAAACCAAAAGAATGCCCACTAATTCTGTCATTACATTTTATTGGGCCCAGTAAAGATCACTTATATCCCTTTAAATCAGATTTCGGCTTCTTATGTGCACAGTTCACAGCAAAATGGCAGCAAATGTCCAAGAGCTAGAATTAAAAGATGGAACATTAATTCTTTCATTGCTACTGGAGTGAGTGTAAGGTGGAGGATCCCTGGTCCTCTTTGCAAAATCTGGCTCTAACTCTTACCAGCTGGATGTTGGCCTTTCTGGACCCCAGGGTCCTCCACTGTAAAATAAGACTAAGCTGGCTGGTCAGGATATGGGGTGTTATGGGGCATGATGACAGGCTGTGAATAAACCTAGCTGTTTGTGCAGCGCCCGGAGCAGTTGGACGTGGACTGCTGTATCCCCTTATCTGAACCCAACTCTTAACACCAAGATGTCCGTGAAGAATATTGACCTGCAGGTGATTGGAGCCGTACGTAGTGTGTGGCACTTGGATTCATTTGTTCACTCACTCATTCAGTGAATGTTTTCTGAACATCTGCCTTGTTGCTGTTCAGTCTCTCAGTCCTGTCCGACTCTTTGCAATCTCATGGACTGCAGCACGCCAGGCCTCCCTGTCCTTCACTATCTCCCAGGGTTTTCTCAAGCTCATGTCCATTGAGTCGGTGATGCCATCCAACCATCTCATCCTCTGTCACCTCCTTCTCCTCCTACCTTCAATCTTTCCCAGCATCAGGGTCTTTTCCAATGAGTCAGCTCCTCATATCAGGTGGCCAAAGTATTGGAGCTTCAGCATCAGTCCTTCCAATGAATATTCACAGTTGATTTCCTTTAGGATGGACTGGTTTGATCTCCTTGTTATCCAAGGGACTCTCAAGCATCTTCTCCAGCATCACAATTTGCAAGCATCAGTTCTTTGGTGCTCAGCCTTCTTTATCGTCCAACTCTCATATAAGTACATGATTACTGAAAAAAGCATAGCTTTGACTACGGATCTTTGTCAGCAAAGCAATGTCTCTGCTTTTTATACACTGTCTAGGTTTGTCATAGCTTTTCTTCCAAGGAGCATGTGTCTTTTAATTTCATGACTGCAGTCACAGTCCGCTTGTGCCAGGCCTAATCCCAGTTGCTTGCCTTCTTATGGTGGAAGCAGTGTATCATCAAAGTGAAGAGGTGAAAAAGAAACTGATGGAAGGGAGATGTGGATGCAAAGGCCAAAGCCAACATGCTCCGTGGGGCTCAGAGCGGGGAGGAGAGTTGGTGGGAGGGCTCAGAGGAGACCCCTGATGTCACTGTAAATGGGTCGAAATAACTCTTCAAGATCACCGGTTGGGTGGAGTGGTTGAGGGAAAATGGTTTATGAGAACCATGGAAATCAGCTGCTCTGCTCTGTAGGGGGTAGGGTGGAATGTAGTTTTAAAGTCAACTGAGAGCATTAGGTAACACGCAGAAACTGGGATTGGGAGTGTGGGTGCAGTGGGGTATGGAGTGAAGTGGAAGCATCCTGTTGCAAGGAGGATGTTAAATGTGAGAACAGGTCCCTAAAAAGAGTATGTATTTTCTGAAATATAGGGGGAGTTAACATCTGATGGCAATGGAATAAGTGATTTATTCTTTGGACGTGTAACACCACAATTCCGTCTCCTGAACAGTGCCCCATCTAGGAAGGAAGATATTAGGGACTAGTTGTTTGCTGAGCTCAAAATCTTTGTTGACCTTAAAACAACTTGCCTGGAAGAAAAATGACCTCGTGTGTATTTACTATTGAACATAATTTTCCTTGGGAAGTCTGCAACCCTATTAAAGATTAATAGGAGATCTTCTTTTCATATGGTTCTGCTTAAAGTCTGTGCAAGTGCAGGCTGTAACCATTCAGACATCCGTGTGCCTTTCCCCCTCCACGCCCCCTCTCAGGGCACAGAAGCTAGGCTCCTTCAATGTGTGGCAGATTAACATTCGACGGAGCGGAGCTTGCAGCTTGGGACTCGGGTCTCACAGGGCTGTCGTTTGGGGGTAGAGAGGGACAAAGGGGGAGCTTTGCAAATTGGTAAGTTGAGAGAGCCTGTGTAATTTTAATTTTTCATCTTTTGGGAACCCTGAAGCAGCAAGGTTTGACTGAAGAAAGCTTGGCAGCATTTGGGAGAATTTCTGGAATTTACCTGTGTTTCATCAAAGAAGTATCCATAATTATTGTTCAGTTCGTCTGGTCATAAACGTTGTGCAACATTATGTCCTTCTGGGGGTGCAGACAGCACCTCCTTAAATTTGCACTGGCTTGATGCCAGCCAGGCCAGTAGAGGATACCGTATTGGGATCATGGGTGGTGACCTGTAGAATTGCCTTGACCTGTTTCTGTGGGTGTGATTCCACTGCCCTATAAAACTCATTTTTCTGCTTGAAGATGTAGAGGCCTCACCGGAAAAATCTCTCTTTGGTCCTAATGGAAGGAAAAAGCCTGATGTTAATCGTGAGCTTATCGAGCACATACAGACCTTGAACAGGTGGATTAGTGACCTCAGGACAAAGCATTTCATCTGCCAACTTATTAGCAGATGGATTCTAAGGGAAGTATCTGTGGTCATCTCTACCCTTGGGCTTCACAGAGGTCTCAAGGTCAGAGCAGAGCAGGAAACAGCAGCGCAGATGAGCGCTACCCTCATCTAGAAATCTGCTTCACTTGTAAACAGGTGATAGGTGCCAGGTACACATAATCCTTCAGGAACACTTGGAAGGACTTCCTGTCATTCAGCCAGAGTAAATTAAGCTTCAGGAAAGTTAAGGTACTTGCCCCAAATGTCATGGTTTAGTAAGCGATTGAATTGAAATTTAAGTCCTGGCCCATTTTCAAATTCTATATGCAAAGCCTTTACTGAGTCCTGCTTTTTCATAGTGTTTTCATTTTCTGTTGCTGCTGGAACAAATTACTATAAGTGTGGTGGCTTTAAATAACACAGATGTATTCTTTTCCAGTTTCTGGAGGTCAGAAGCACTACCTGGATCCCACTGAGCTGAAATCAAGGCATCTGCAGGGCTGAGTTCCTGCTGGAATCTTGTCTCATTTCTTGACTCATGGCCCCTCCCTCCGTCTTCCAAATCAGCAGCAGCCAGTCCAGTCTTTCTCACATGGTATCATTCTGACCTCCTCTTCTGACTCCCTCTTCAACTTTTAAAGACCCTTGTGATTACATTGAGCCCATCTGGACAATCCAGATTAATCTCCCCACCTCAAGGTCCACAACTCTAATCACATCTGCAAGGAGGCACTATCACCGTGCCAGCTGACATAGTCTTAGGTCTCAGATTCCAGCGTCTAGAATGCACACATCTTCATGGACCATTGTTCCGCCTCCCATAGTAGTTTCTCTCTTGAGCATCCATCTTGTTTTTAATTTTTGGTGTACCATGGATTGTGCAACTAGATTCCCACCCCACCCCTCCTTCCCAGTGGTTTCTAGAAATCACAGAGCCGGGTACCTAGCTTTCATCTAGCCAGGACAATGTGTGCATTTTGTACTAACCACACCACTGCCTCTCTATTATCTTTCTTTGGCCCCAAATACCCACATTAATTTTTGCATTTATTCTATTGCTTTAAAGCTACACCTGAATTCATCTCAAAATTCTTTCTGAAGCAAGAGTGGGCATAAATAAATGAAACCATGATGGGTGACCTTTGCTGCCCTGGGTACCTAAGGCAGTTGACTTAGAGAGTTTCTTAGATTCCAGGATGAATGTCAGGCAACTTCCGTAATTCACTCCTGAAGATGGAGGTGCCTGCAGAATTCTTGTTGATTTTATTTTTTAGTTTGCTTCTTTGTGTGCTACTCTTTGTGACCCCACGGACTGTAGCCCACCGGCTCCTCTGTCCATGGCATTTCCCAGGCAATAATACCGGAGTGGTTGCCATTTCCTACTCCCAGGCATCTTCTCAACCCAGGGATCAAATGTTCATCTCCTGCATTAGCCAGCAGATTCTTTACCCCTGAGCCACCTGGGAAGCCCCACCTGCAGAATTCCACATGAAGTAAATTCACAGCTTGTTGGTTTGAAGTTTTTAAGATGTGGTTCTACTGGCGAAAGATTGGGTGAACATCCAGATTTCTATTCTCCTAGTGGCCAGAAGTCACAAAACTGATTACTGAAGTTTTCCTGCAGAAATATTAAAGGAAAAAAAAAGTATTGGATAAGATTCACTTCAAGAGTCTTAGCATCTTTGTCACAGACAGCTGTTGGATACTTGAGAGCATAAATGATACTTTCATTATCCAGAAAAAAAACCTCCCAATTTCTTTTCTACCTCCATTTCTTCCTGTAAGATCAAGTAGCACCAAAGGTAGGTTTTCTGCAATAATGGGCGTGCTATAGCATGGATAATACAAAACAGATCTATTTGATTTGACTATGCAGCATAGCGTTGTTTGTGATGTAGCTATACTCCCATCATGACTGAGAGTCTGCTTACTGCATGACTAGCGGTGTGTTTGTTGGAGAAATTTGCTGAGGGAGCTGAAGGGAGGAGTCTCAGCTGAAGCACAGCCCTGGGGCATCGAGTCAGGAACTGCAAGGAGCCTCTTCTGGGTTGGGATGAATCCCCGTACCAACCACCCTAGCTTGCTTTTCAGATTTGCCGCGTAGAGATGAGCTGTCAAGCCCTGTCAGCCCTCTGCAGATGTGGATGGACGGCTGTCACTGTTCAGGCTGGGTGACTTATTGAGAGGTGTGGAGACTGAGCTGATGTTGACCTGGACTTCCCTCTGGGGGCTGCTGCAGTTTGATGTGAACAGAAAGGCTGAGGAGGCATTGCATCTCTGCCCTGCAGCCTGCTTTTACCGAGCCCACCATCCAGAGATAGACCCCAAGCCGGACGCGTGGACTAAAACGATGCGTGCCTCTACTTACATTCGCTTTTGTTGTGGGTCAAGCTCAGAGGGCAGTGACCGTAGCCTCCTGGGACCCATGTGCTAGACTGGGAGCTGCCAAGGAGCCAGCAGAGCAGGGCCTCCCCAGGGTGAGAGGCACAGGTTCAGGGCCTTGGGTTAAAGGGGCTGGAACCTCCCCAAGAATCTGGATGACCCTGAGCAGGGATTTGAGGGGGAACAGGCATTGACTTCTGCTTGGTCACAGGGGCCTTCCTGTCCCAGGAAACACAAACATTAGGCAAGCCTTGAAGACTGCTGGGACCTCACACCTCCCTTTCCCAGTCACATGTGGCTGCGGTCTGGCTAAGTCACCAGGAAACACATCAGTTGGCTGAGGGTGGGAAGCCGCATCAAGGGGCCGAGAAACACAGTGGGGCTTTGGCTTTCTGCGCCTGGGGCGTGCGAACCTGCCCCCGGGCCTTTGCTCCAGGGAGATCACATTTGCTCCTAGGGAGTGGGAGGACCCAGGCTTTCTGAAGGACAGCCTGAGCCCCACTTCCCAGCCCGACCCTGGCAAACACCGGGCCTCTGCTTCAGGAAGCCAGAATGCACGGTCCAAGGAAGGGACCAGCAAGTCAAGATCCACCACCCCAACCCTCCACCCCCTGGCCGCAAAATCTGTTCAACATAGACTCTGATTTGCTGAAGGATGCTTTCCAGATGTGTTCTCCAGTAGGCTGCTGGAGAAGGGCTAAGGTAATTTTCTAAAAACAGAAAGAGAAAAAATCTGTTTTGTGTCACTGTTCCAGAAAATTACCATTCCCCTGCTCTTGCTTTGTCATCCTAGGCAGTATGTTTTTCTAATTGATTTTATTCTTCATAAGAAATCAGCAGTATTAACAAACGTACAATGTTTAGTCATTTAAAAAAAATATCTTTCCCCCCTAAACTCCTGGGGGTGGAAAATAGCTTTTCTTAAAATGCTTTTGTTCTATGAGCTCATATGGCTGAGAGGTTTTTAAGTAACACCTCAGGATCCCTAGCTTCAGATTTGTTGAGTTTGTTTTGGTCAGACTTACTGCCCTCAGTGACACAGGTTAACCTGTTTTAGGCACAGATGTGTTAATACTTCATTTTATTGCACTTCACAGAAGCTGTGTTTTATACAGATTGAAAATTTGCGACAACCCTGCATCGAACGAGTCTGTCTGCACCGTTTTTCCAATAGCATTTGCCCACTGTGTATCTCTGTGTCACATTTTGATAATTCTTGTAACAGTTAATACATAAGTGATTTGTTGTGGTGGTCTGTGATCAGTGACCTTTGATACTGTTACTGCATTTGTTTTGGTATTTTTAACAGCAGAGTATTTTTAACTAAGGTATGTACATTTTTTGGACCTAATGGTATCCCTCACTTAATGAGAATGCTGTATAGTAAAAGCAAAACTTTTACATCCATGGGAAAGCCAGATACTCGTGTGACTTGCTTTATTGCAGTATCCACTTTACTGCAGTGGTCTGCAGCCAAACTTGCAACATCTCTGAGGTCTGCTCGTCTGTCATATAAAGACTAGGAGAAGATAGATTAAGATACAAATTTCTCTGTGTTGAGCTTGCTATATGTTTTTGTGGCAAGTCCTTCACCTTAGAATGGACCAGAAATTGGGGAGAAAAGATGAAGGGATGGGAAATAAAAATGTGTTGCACAAAGTGTAGTCTAGGTTCTGAGCAAGGTGCTTTTCTATAACTGTCAGTAAGGTATCACAGCCGCCGTTTAAGGCAACTCTGGTCCCATTACTCCATTTTCCTAGTGATGAAACGGGTTTAGAGATGTCCAGTACGTAGCTAAGTTATTTAACCATGGAAGGTAGGACTGGGATTAGAAACAGGTGCATGCCACTCCCAGGACTGTCATTTTTTGGCTCCTCCAACTGACCCACTGAGAGAGCTTTTAGAAACTAAATGGCTTGAGTTGAGACCCAAGACTTTAAAGCCCTAACACTCCTGTTGGATTCAGAGCAAAACACCAGTGATTTCTAACACAAGCAAATTAATGAACGGATTCTGTTCCAAGCTTCTGAGTTGCTAGTGGGTCAGCAAGTCTTGCAGTCCTGTATGGGCAGCAGTGTTGCCCCAGAGACTCCTTAATAAAGGGTAGCCTCATCCATGGACAGACTCACCACCTTCTTGGGCAGAGTCTTGCACTGTCTCTGACCTGTCCTGAGCCCCAGTGTTGCCTGCAAAGTGCTCGCTGAGGCTAAGTTAGCAGAATCTTAGTAAGAGGACTGAAGAACACACTGGTCAGACAGTGGGAAGGACAGAGCAGTTATACACTGCTGCTGCTGCTGTTAAGTCGCTCCAGTCGTGCCCAACTCTGTGTGACCCTATAGATGGCGGCCCACCAGGCTCCCCCATCCCTGGGATTCTCCAGGCAAGAACACTGGAGTGGGTTGCCATTACACTGGATGACTTTAATTCAATCCCAGGGAAATTAAAGTCCAGCACCCTCCTTACTTCTCCCTTCCTGGGCTGTTACAGACAGCTAGCAATTCCTCTTCCAGTGAAAGCCCTCTGCCACCACTCAGCATGTGACAGTGAGTAGGACCTTAACCTCTTTGGCCCTCAGCTTTCTTGCATGTGAGATGCGGGGATCCCATAGAAAGATCTGGTCTCTAGGGACTTCGCTGGTGGCCCAGTGGTTAAGCCTTCACCTGCCAGTACAGGAGGGTACGAGTTCGATCCCTAGTCAGGGAGCTGAGATCCTGCATGCCTTGGGGCCAAAAACCAAAGCATAAAGTGGAATCAGTATTGTAACAAAGTCAATAAAAGACTTTAAAAAATGGTCCTCATCAAAAACATCTTAAAAAAAAATAAAGATGTGATCTCTATACTCAAACCAAATGCCTTGACACTAAAATCACATGTAACGGTGGAGTGGAATCATGGATGAAAATAATAATAACACATGGAAAACAAGTGGCTTTCTTCTCCAAGTAGCTTCAAATGTCCAACAGACTGTTCTGAAGTGGAAGGGAAATCCAAAGTCGTCAAGCATCATATGATGATGTTCAGGAACTCTGGTTAATTAATGTCAGAGCCTGGATCCCATTCAAGCTCTCACAGTTCTTCGCACAAGGCTCCATTCCATCAACCACACAGCTTGTGTCCAAGTATGGGATTTGCCCTGGGGAGGAAAAAAAAAAAAACATTTACAGGATTAGAATAATCCAGGATGAGTGAAACTGGGCATTGCTAGTATGTTTTTGTTCCCCATAACTCTGTTTTCCTAAAAATGTTAGCAGAAAAAGTAGGTAAATGATTTTTCTCTCCACTGTCAAAAGACCATCTGCTGTTTGAGAAGACTCTCCTAGATTTTATCATTATAATCATTTTTCTATTTCCAGTTAGCAGCATGCTTCCTTTAATGCGATATTTTCTGCATAAACCATTGTTTTCTCTTAAGCAGATTTCCTAAGGCCAACTTGGCATTTGCCGGCATTTTTCTCCTCTTTAAGGGTGGGAAATTTCTCTTTTCAGAGGGAGATACATTTCTACATTAGTGCCTATTCATTTTCTTTTCATTTTCTCAGAGAAAAACAATCAGGTTCATCACTGCTGTTGCCATGGAGATTTCATGTCTCCAGAAGACATGCACTTGTGGAATTTCTTTGTTAATCCCACCCTGGCCATGTAAGGTTTCTTGTTTGGATCACTGCAGCTCAGGCAGAGGAAGTCATTGTAAAAGGTTATAGTATGGTTCTATACCCAGGGTGGGCAGGAGGATGTGTGCACCGGGCAGTCCTGGGATGTGGGGGCTGGTTGGCCACTGGACAGATGGAGGTCTGAGAATCGCGCAACCGGCTAGATGCTTGACTCCCGCGGTGCCATGACCTCAGCACAGTCACAATCCACCTCTCTTATCTTCCTTGCAAACTGTCCTCTCCTGGGTCTCCCACTACATTCTGTGACTCCACAGTCTACTGAGCTGATTCTGCCCCCTTCTTTTTGCAGTCTTGATTTTCTTTTTAAAAAATATTTTTATTTATTTGGCTGTGTTGGGTCTTTGTTGTGGCACTGAGGATCTTTGATGCATCACTCGGGATCTTTGGTTGTGGCACACAGGCTCTGGAGCACGAGGACTCAGTACTTGTAGCACTTGGGCTTAGTTGCTCCGTAGCATGTGGGATCTTGGGGCTTTTCAGGTGGCGCTAGTGGTAGAGAACATGCCTGCCAATGCAGGAGACTTAAGGGATGCGAGTTTGACCCCTCAGTCAGGAAGATCCCCCTGGAGGGGGACATGGCAACTCCCTTCAGTATTCTTGCCTGGAGAATCCCATGAACAGATGAGTCTGGCGGGCTAGAGTCCATAGGGTCACACAGAGTCAGACACGACTGAGGCCACTTAGCACACACGCATGCGGGATCTTAGTTCCCCAGTCAAGGGTTGAACCCGAGTTCCATGCATTGCAAGTCAGATTCTTGGCCACTGGACCACCAAGGAAGTCCCCAGTCTTGACTTTCACTCCATCAACACCCACCATGAGTTTCCCTGGTGGATCAGCTGGTAAATAATCTGCCTGCAATGAGGGAGACCTGGGTTCGATCCCTGGATTGGGAAGATCCCCTGGAGAAGGGAATGGCTACCCACTCCAGTTTTACAGCCTGGAGAATTGCATGGACTCTATAGTCCATGGGGTCGCAGGTTGGACTCTACTGAGTGACTTTGACTCAGTCACTCAACACCTACCATTCAGGGCATCCTCCTTCCCTCCTCCTCCTCCTCTGGTCCTCAGTTCTTGCCTCTGGGTACTCACTGGCTCAGCCTCCTTCCTTCCTTTGGCCAGTTTCCTGCTCTTCTCATCTCTGCTAGAGCAGGGGGGGGCACAGAAGAAGCTTCAAGCAAATCTTTGCTTAAGAACAGAAACACCCAAGAGTCCTTCTGTTCTGCAGACCTGATCGTGTTATTTCTCTGTTTAAAATCCTTTGGTGGTTCCCACTGCTTTCAGGATGAAATCCAGCCTCTTAGGTCATTCAAGGCCCTTGCTGATCTTGCCAGCACCATCTCCTGTCACTCACCTGTGGCCACACCATCCCAAGTGAACAATTGACAGTTTTCTGGATGATGCATGTGTTAGCTGTTATTGTTTTTGTTTAGTTGCCAAGTCCTGTCTGAGTCTGTTTGAATCTGTGTGTTAGGTGTAGTGGTTGAGAATGTCCTGTGGTTCTGGAGTCGCATAGAATGTGGTCACGTTACAGCTCCAGCACAGAGTTCTACAACCTCCGAGGAGTTACTTAACCTCTTTGTCTCAGTGTCTCCATCTGCTAAATGGATAGGGAGTATCACCTATTACAGTTAAAATTAAATATGTGAATAGATGCCAGACACTTCGATCAGTGCCTGGCAGGTACAAATACTCTGTGATTGTTCTGGGATTTTTATGAATGTGGGTTACTTTATCACTTACTGCTTCCTTCTGCAGAGGGATCACCCTCTTCCACCTTTACCTGAAAAATCCTACTGATCCTCCAAGCCTCAGTCTCAATATTACAACTTCTCTGAAACTAGTTCCTGTTGTGTTAAAAGCTTCAATTGTAGAATCAGAATTTGTTGTTGTTGTTGTTCAGTTGTTTAGAAGTGTCCAACTCTTTGCGACCCCATGGACTACAGCACGCCAGACTTCCCTGTCCCTCACTAACTCCTGGAGTTTGCCCAAGTTCATGTCCATTGAATCAGTGATGCTATCCAATAGTCTCATCCTCTGCCACCTTCTTCTCCTTCTGCCTTCAGTTTTTCCCAGCATAATGGTCTTTTCCAGTGAGTTGACTCTTCACATCAGGTGGCCAAAGTATTGGAGCTTCAGCTTCAGCATCAGTCCTTCCAATGAGTATTCAGGATTGATTTCCCTTAGGATTGACTGGTTTGATCTCCTTGTTGTCCAAGGGACTCTCAAGAGTTTTCTCCAGCACCACAGTTTGAAAGCATCAGTTCTTTGGCACTCAGCCTTCTTTGTGGTCCAACTCTCACTGAGCACATGACTACTGGAAAGACCATAGCTTTGACTTTACAGACCTTTGTCAGCAAAGTGATGTCTTTGCTTTTTAATATGCTGTCTATGTTTGTCATAGCTTTTAAATCCTGGTTCTGCTGTTCACTATTTCACTCTAGTCTAAACTCAGTAAGATGTTGTTTCCTCCTCTGGGAAATTAAGATAACAGAGTAATAGTCCTTACCTTATTAGAGTTGCCAGGAAAAAATATAAAGTATATGAAGACATACCTAACATATTCTAAACACTTGATTCATGCTGTTACTTTTATTAGGAATCTTTCTTGTCTTTTATTGAGAACTAGCCATCGTGGTATTACCATCTTTTTACTTGTTTCTCTCACCTTCTAGATGGCAGGTTATTTGGGTTCAGGGACAGGGAACTCATTCATCCTTATTAACACAAGCATTTGACCCGTCATTCAGTCAATACAAAGGACGAGAAGTCAGCTGCTTTGTCAATACCTGTAATCATTTGCACACATTGCTTTGAGAGATTTCGGTGGCTGTGTTGTTGGGATGGGAGCATCTTTAGAGAGAACTGTTTTCTTTCTTTGGAAGATACTGGAGACGGGAGGTTAATTTATGACACCATTTCACATGTCATTTGACACAAAGGTGATTAGGGATGGGAGAGGTAGCTCATCCAGGAAGTGCTAAAATTCAACTCCCAAGAACTTTAAGTTCCCAAGAACTCAAAGGAAGTAAAGATACTTCCTTTATCTGTGGGATTGACTACACCATGCTGGTTTTTTGAGAGCATTGTGCTAGTAAATATTTAACAACTGGTTCTCTAAGAACAGCATAGGGTTGTGATTTGTAGAGCTGGCAGATTACCATGATGAAAATTCTCCCACCTAGCCCACTTTCAAGCTACCATTGTGAAGTTAACCAACTCACAGAATTCATGAAAATGTACCAGTCCACCTGCTTGCGTAACCACCGTATAAACTTCTTCTGCCTTCAGTTTTTCTATCTGTTAAATGTGAATCCCATAAAGGGATCATCGTGTCTCCAAACATAAATGGCAGAGGGAGGTGGATCAGAGGTGAAGGAACCAGCGAAACGTTCATGTTTCAGCAATGACATGTGGGCTCACAATTATTTTTGAAACTCTTGGCATCCGCTGGCTGGTTTTGTCTTAGGACCGAGATCTGGGCTGACAATCTTCTCTCCAAAACCAGCCTGTTCGGGGAGATGCTCAGAGCAGTATATCTAGTTTTATCCTCCCAATCAGGGTTATGTTCTCTGCAGCAGACTAACTCAATTAGCCTTTCATTCCAGAGTCCAATTGTGAGTCAATTCTGAGGTTGTTAAGCAAAATGAGTCTGGTGGCATTAGTCTCCCGCTGGAGGATAGTAATCCGAGTCACGGTGCTGTTCAGTTAATAGTCTGCTCGGGAGACTACGAGAAGCAGGAGGCTTGGAGACAGCACGACCTTTCATCCCTCTTTGGGGGGCAGCTGGGAGCATGGGGCTGCCAGGTCAGGGAGCTGATCGGCTTGTGTGCAGAGCTGGAGTCCCAGCTGCCTGAACCACACAGTTGGCCTCTGCAGAGTTAGAAGCCAAGTGCCATGAGATCATTAACTTTCATGACCAGGGAAACTCTTCTGAAATTGACACTCCATCCAAGATGGATGCCATTGGTGCCAGTTGAGTAAGTCTGAGTCACCTTTAGGGATTTCTTCTGAAAGATAAATCCTTTAACCAGGCTACAGAAAATGGCCAGGTTTTACGCCCTTCGGTGTGTTCAATTAGAGTCAGAAAACGCCAGCTAGGCTCAGACTGTGGGAGGGATGCAGGCACACACACACAGGCGCATGGACCAGCCTCATTTGGAGGATTTTTGCCAAGCCACTTAGCTGCACCACATGGCCCCGCTCGGGAAGCATTCTGAGGAGTGTCAGGGACTGTGCAAAGAAAATAAAACAGAGCTCCAGCACCTGCCCCGGGGAGTCACAGTGATGGAACCAGGCACACGACATACGGAGTGTACAGATCGGCGCAGATAGGGAAGCTCAAACACGCCTTGTTTACATGGGTTCAAGGAGAGACCAATCCCAAAGGAACACTGCGCAGCCTTTCCAATGTGCTGTGCACACAGATCATTTCATCAGGTCTTTTAATCTTCTTCCAGTTCAAACTGTAGGAAAAGGGCCCAGAATATGCTTCCTACACACCCTTTACAACCCCCTGTGATCTCCACACATTCTACCTTGCTCAGCCCCACGCAGGCAACCCTATTTATACCATTAGGGATGCTAAGTAAATACAATTTCTTGGGTGGAAAGAGGTAAAAACAGCCCTGGGTATGTTGGCTGCCAACTCGAGTGCACTAAAGAGAAGGAGCTAAGACAGCCATCCATTGTCTCCTGTAATCGCCAGATAATTTAGCTTCTCTTGAAGTCTATTGTGTTCCTCACATAGAAACAGAGCTGTTGTCTGCTTGGATGACCTCAGAGATGGCCCAGTTCTCATTTAGAATTTCTCCAACAATATCCTCTTCAGACTGAAAAACAGCCGGTTGGCCACAAAGAGCCCCTTTCCTCTGCAGACCAGTGATGTCTGCAGCCCCTTTGTACTTCGGCAACTTCACCACCACCCAGGGCTTCTGGGTGGACTGCGCTGGCCCGTGGAGGCTTCCTGAACTGCAGACAGATGCTGCACTTTGACCAGGGACCCCCTACACTCGGTCACATCCTGAGCCCATGTCACCCGCTCCTTTTTGCCTTTCCCTGCAGTGCTGGGAAGGCGAACTTCCCCCTCAGCATCCCTTGGCTGGAATATACCACTGCCCCTCCCTTGGGTGGTAGATGAGAGATGACTTAGAAGACCAGATACGCATATTTTTAAAGCCACTAGGAATTACGGGAGCAGATGGGCTGTAGGATCCTATTTGGACGCCAGGGACATGTTTCTGTATAAAGCAAATATTTTCCCAGTGTGGATCTCCGGTGAGTGTGTGCAGAAGCATATTTCCTAAAGATGCAAATAAGTCTAGTCAGAAATAAATATTGAAGGGAAACTTCAAAGCGTCAAGATTTCTCCAGTTGCAGGCCCTGAAGACTTCTCTGCAAAGGAGCAGACACAGGTGGGCGAGGGGATGGCTGGGGGCTTGTATATAAGAGAAGATGCTAACATTTTAAGAGTCTACACTCTCTGTATTTGGGGATGTTGAAAAAGGCCTAGCGAGAAGGGAATAAGGAAAAATTATGACTGTGCAGAAGCTTGGGCTATTTTGAAACACATCCTCCCCCCTCCCCCAACTTTCTTCTGTTGCAGATCTCGCCTGGCCGATTTTTTCACCAACTGCCAGCCGGAGTCAAGGTCCGTCAGCAGCTGTCTAAAGGAAAATTACGCTGACTGCCTCCTCGCCTACTCGGGGCTTATTGGTAAGATGGGGAGACACCGGATGGGAGAAAATGCTGGTTCACAAACACCCAGAGTCCTTCCGCTGTAGCCTGCCACTCTCTGTGGATGTAAAACTCTCAAACCCTCTGTGCTGGCGTTTTGATGTTGAGTCCTTTAGGACTTGTCTCTAAAAAAGCGGGGAGGTGGGAGTGGGGAAGAATAATGGATGCACAGAGGCAGGAAGCAGGGATTATTAAAGAGCAGAGAGGCAGCAAGTGTGAAGACCGGGGACGCATCTCAGTTGGAAGAACTGACCGCACAGAACAGAAGTAAGCGGGGAAAGCATGGTTATGGACGAGGAGAGCAAGTCAAACCAAGTGAACTGAAGTACGTAACTTTGGAGAGGGGGAGCCTGGAAGCCATGCAGTCTGGGGAAGTCAGAAAGGCTGTTTCCCTGAAATGGCCTTTTGGAAGGAAAATCCCTAAAGACTTGGTGTTCTGCTTGCCATTAATAGTCCGGGTAATTCAGCTCCTGGTAGGGAGGAGGGGGGCAGGTTTCCCTAATATTTTTTCCCTGAGAACAAACATAGCAGAAGTAGTCTTGTTCTGTCTTTCAAGACCTGAGGTTCTTGGCATTCAGGAGAGCCGTGCAATTAGGCAAGGCACTGGTGAGTTGGGAGAGGACAGGAGTGAGGCAGGTTCATGCCCAGAAATAAACAGGGCAGCAGGAGAAAAGGATGAGGCTCCTGGTACCAGGGCAGTGGGAAGCCTTGGAGGCAGGGCTCCCTCACGACTGTCGTGTGAGAAGGAACACATAGTGAAAGCTGGGGAAGGATGAGGGAAATCACAGTTGTCAGAAGCCTGATGGCTCAGCCAGGGCGCCAGCTCCTGCCACTATCACCCTAGTCACTGGGCAGGAAGAACGTCATAGCAAGAGTGACAGCACAGAGCAACAGCTTTGTCGCCAGCATGTCTTCAGCAACAGTCACTGGGAAAATCGCTGGCCATACTGAAGGCTGGGATATTGTAGGTGCTGTACACTCAGCCCAATTTTATTGGCAAGGATACCTGTGCTGTCTTGGGTAGTACCTTTCACCAGCGACTGACCATTCTCACTGATAGGTCCCATGAGCTTATCTTCCTTAAGTCAGCCCTCCATTTTTATTTATTTTTTTATTTGGCCATGCTGTGAGACTGGCAGGACTGGCATGCAGCTTCTTAGTTCCCTGACCAGGGATCAAACCCGTGACCACCCTGCAGTGGAAGCCTGGAGTTTTAACCACTGGCCAGCCAGGGAAGTCATTCCTCCAAATTTGCATTCAGTTTTTCCCTTTCTTAAATAAAGTAGTCCCTAGTAAGGATTATTTATCAACGATAGAATTACATGTTTAAGAAATAACAGAATGAATTGAGCCGTGTAAATTGTAAAGAGTTTTTTAAAACGCAGAGAAACCCACAGTGTTAAAAGATCTCTAGCCCCCCTCTCCCAGATGTAATCATTGTTAATACCTTAGTCTGCACATTCGAGGTGTACATGCTCATTGAAAACTCGATGTGGGTTCAAGCTCAACAAACTGTTACATACCTGAGGATAATGAAATCACTTACAGGAAGAACTAGTTGAAACAGTGCATTCTGTGAGCCAAAATTTATTTCTCTCTTGGGTCCAGATCTTTCCCTTCAGTCTGGTCATTGGGTTCTAAGATCTCTGAAGACAAAGCTAGTTCCTACCTTTTCCAAATGTCAGGGATCCATTCTGGAGCCAGACATACAGTGGGTGCTTAGCAGACATACTCTAACCTCTTCATTCAGTGTTGGGGTGCCTGTTCCTTTCATACCTAAAGTTACAAGCTTCTCTCTGCTGTGGGTTGAAGTTTTCATCCCAAGGTAGAATGGGACATTGTTTAGTTCAAGTCAATAAGGAATGTACGGCAAAGAAGATATGCCCTTGATCCATAAGAGCTTAAAAAGAATTCTTTTTTTTTTTTCTTTTTCTGTTTCTGAAACAAATATATCCTGTGGCTCACTGGACTGCCTATTACTTCTTACTTCCACAAAATATATAAAAACAGAAGGCTTCTTGGCATGAGTAGGCATTGCCTGGTATGAACCACCCAGGAGAAGACATTTGGGTCGTGTTAAGTGTAAATGCATTGTTTATTCGCACCAACACAGAACTCATCAGAAGAACAATGAACACGCAGGAAGATGTAGGCAAGAGACCACCCAGCATTTCTTTGAGGATTTTTGAGGACTATTAAGACAATACTCGAGGAGCCACTGGCTTAGGAAATTTCCACTGTTTATTTCCAATTCCATCACAACTTGGAAGACCTTGTTTAAATCTGTTGAGAGTCTAGTGAGCAGAGGCGTCCTTGAATACATCTAGAACGTGGGGTAACCCATAAGGAAAGCTTCTAAGCTTCCCTGGGTTACTCCGAAGGAGCCATTTGCTTCTGATGGAAGTAGATGCAAAGTCCTAAAAGGCCTTTTAAGATATGTAAAACCAGCTCTATTTATTTGTGAAGATTAATGGCATTTTCAAGAAAATGCAAGGGATTTGGCAATTCATGCATTCTAAGTTAATTCTCTCCTGCTCCATGACATCCATACCATTTGTGCAGAGAAAAATACCCTAAGCGCAGCTCAAGGAGTTCTGTTAGAATTTTTTAAGTAAATGTGTAAATTATTTTATGTGCTCAAGATAAATGGCCAAGAAAATGCACTGCTTAACATAATTTCCCACTCAGCAAACACAGTGTTTGTAATTATCCACGGTGTTATCCATGGTGCATCCGTAGTCAGAGGAACATTTGTTTCTTTTCAGGCTATAGGAAAGTTTATATCATCACACAAGAATAAAACGCCTTGTTTTTACTCTTTTAGGTACAGTCATGACCCCCAACTACATTGACTCCAGTAGCCTCAGCGTGGCCCCCTGGTGTGACTGCAACAACAGTGGAAACGACCTGGAGGAATGCTTGAAATTTCTGAATTTCTTCAAGGACAACACATGTCTTAGTGAGTTTGAAAAACCATACAACAGCCACACAAACATTTTCCCCTAAGTTCAAACTGTACTTTTGTGTTTCCTATGTCTGCCTTCTCTATGTGTGTGTCTCTTTTTCTCCTTTCTCTGTCCGTATCTGTCTCTCTCTTTTTTTTTTTTTTCCCTGATCACTCATGGTGAATCCAGATCCTTTTAGCCACGCTGCATGGTGCAGCAGGACCAGAGCAAGTGATGAACTGGGTGCTGCCAAGGTGGCGAGTCCAGAGGCCTCAGGAAGCAAAAGATTCAATAGCCAAGGGCACATCCTATGGGGAGGAACACTTCCACCCACAGATGAAATGTTGATCTTGGCAACCAGCCCCACGTCAGTTCCAGAGGTTTTTAAAACCTGGGCAGCATACACAATGTGAAAGATTCGGGCAAGTTAGATGAGGGTAGGCCTCCAAGGGCTCTGTGAGAAAAATTAGACTGTTAACATCAATAGCCCCCTGGATGTTCAGGGTTGGCTCAGAGGAGAAGCAGCAGTTCTTGAGTGGAATGGGCTGGTGATGCAGCCAGGAGCTTCAGAGATGAGATGAGCTGGGGGTAGGGGCCGTGGGGAGGTTTCTGCTTGGAAACAGTACCATTATTATTGCAGGGTCCTTTAGGCAATTTGGAAACACGTTTCCCAGGGGAAGAGGGATAGAGAGAAATGTACGGGTGTGAACGATGAGCCTCATCAAATGAGCTTGGAGAGCACTGTGCCAGGTCTCCCTTCTATCCACCGAGATGTGTGTGCCCCAGGCAGAGATCCAGCTGAATACCTCACTCGTGTCTTGCAACAGCCGCCCTTCATGTATCGGGTGCCTCCTCTTTGTGCAAACTCCCTCTAGGAGGAGTGTAACTTATGTCCGGTTGGCCAAAAAGCTTGTTTGGGTTTTCACGTAAGATGTTAGGGAAAACTTGACCAAACTTTTTGGCCAGCCCAATACATTATCTCATTGACTGTAACCTGCACAAGAATTCTAGGAGATGCACTTATAGTATCTCCATGTCACAGTGGAATAAGCGGCTGGTAATTACCCAGACCAGCCACGCCAGAGATAGGATCCAAAGCCCCACCCAGTTCCTTCCTGTGCAGCCCCTGTACCCCGTGGGTTTCTGCATCAGACCTGAGATTGAGGGGCTGGTGGATAAAAACATCAAGGACCAGGTAGAACTTCCCAGTGGGAAGCGTGGGCCAAGGTTCACCTATCTCTGAGCACTGTGCCCTTAGGTGACAATTTCTCCATGGTACTCTGACTGATTTCTAAAGAATGAGCAAACTACTGCTTGCACACAGGAAAGCTATTAAGTGTTACTTCAAAAACCTCCTCATTGTTTCTTTTGTTAAAAAGACAAATCTAAGAGATTCACTCAGTAGGTACTTGCCTATAACCAAATGCTTTGATCATCTTAAAACGAAAACAAGCTTTTGGATACTGAAGTGAAATTTGAAACTAAAGTGTGGAGACATTTGCCAGAATAACATTGGGCACTATATAGACGGCAGCCCACCAGGCTCCCCTGTCCCTGGGATTCTCCAGGCAAGAACACTGGAGGGGGTTGCCATTTCCTTCTCCAGTGCATTAAAGTGAAAAGTGAAAGTGAAGTCACTCAGTCGTGCCCGACTCTTTGCAACCCCATGGACTGCAGCCTACCAGGCTCCTTCGTCCATGGGATTTTCCAGGCAGGAGTATTGGAGTGGGTTGCCATTGCCTTCTCCGATATCGTAGAACTATACCTTAAGCCTCTTCTTTGGTCTTGACTGAAATAAATCGTGTGTGTGTGTTTGTGTGTGTGTGTGTGTATCCTCTTTTTCACGTCCTGCACACTCTTCTGGCAGAATCCAAGTTTTAATGAAGATAAAGCAATGACAATAGAGGTTAGTGTGAGAAAAAAAGATTATACTCACTTGGGCTGGAAAACCACTGCCTCAGAGAGAAATTAAAGTGGTCCCTGTTTAATAATATGTTGGTGAAGAGGAGAATGGTATCTTAGTGCTAATGATTTTTTAATAAACATAAACACATTTGGTCTTCAGTGAGGACCAAAGCCAGCCAGAATTTTTCATAGTCATTACACTTATAGTTTGATTAGATGGAGCACAGCCCACCAAAGACACAGACTAAATTCAGCCTCTTGCAACAGGCCCTAGGGTAGAAGGAATTGGAATTGGTAGGTTTCAACCCAAATGTAATAACCCAGTTCCCCCATCCCTTCAAATTAACCAAACCTCTCTAATTCCCCTAGCACAAGCATGACGCCAATCTTTTGCTTCCCTCGTGGCTCAGATGGTAAAAGAACCTGTCTGCAATGCAGAAGACCCAAGTTCAATCCCTGGGAAGGGAAGATCCCCTGAAGAAGGGAATGGCAACCCACTCCAGTATTCTTGCCTGGAGAACCCCATAGACAGAGAAGCCCGGCAGGCTACAGTTCGTAGGGTCGCAAGGAGTCAGACATGACTTAGCAACTGAACAACAACAGTGTATTGTATACTTTCTCTATTTGCCTCCTCGACCAGAATATAACCTCCGAGAGGACAGGGACTTTTCTGTCGAGTTGGTGTCATTTGTCCCCTGCTGATTCTCAGCACAGAACAGTGCCTGGCACTTAGTAGATATTCCATTGACACCTGAATGACTGAGAAAGCAAGTGGACAATCTTCCCAAATGACAAGGCAAACATGCCGGAAATCGCAGTTTCAACAATGGACACGGGTCTCCTGAATCTACATGCCTTAACAGGACAAAGGAAGGTTTTGTTTTATTGTTGTAGTCCTGGGTCATTTAAGGAAACTGGTTGCCCAAGTACCACCGTCTTTACCTTCCACCCACCCGTTAAGCTCTGTAACCCAGCTGGGAGCTCAAGAAGCATTGATATTAATTCGAAGCTGTTTCCTACAGACTAAAAAATGTAAAGTTTTCAAAAACAAGCTTCCAATTTGCTGAACTTCAAGGATAACAATTTTAGAACAAAATGTCACTTCTGAGAGGAAGATTAGGCTTAAATTATTCTGTCTCGTATATCGAAAAATGCCAGCTAAGAGTCATATATTAACAATTTGCACATTCAGGTCCCAAATGGAAGAGTCTGATTTCTTATACAATGAATATGAAAAAAAAAATTCCTAAATCCAGGCCAAATCCCTGAGGACCTGATTAAAACCTGTTTTTTATTCATCTTGGGGAGGGGAACAACACACAACCAATTTACTCTTGCCATAAAAAACAATCTAATCCCATGAAATTGTAATAAGCTTTTAAAGTTTTACATTTTAAACTTTTCATTTAAGCAGGGCTGCACCTTCCTAATTATGCAGATTTTGTTCAGAAGACTGGGAGCAGAAAGGAAAAAAATAATCTGGCTTACATTTTCACGATATATTATTGATGAGGTTTGGGATATATTTTTCTTTTAAAGAAATCGGTTGTGTTTATACTTTGAGCAATGCCGAGCTCATAGTAGGTGCTCTTTGGTAGCAGATCACATTTTTTTTTTTTTTCTGTGTGATTTCACTGCCTGCTGAATTCATATGAATGCTACTGAGTCACCCCAGTCTCATAATTAGGGATTTGGTACTTACTAATTAGCTTGCCTTTAGTATATAATTTTGACACAAGCATTTTTTGGAAAGATGGAACAGTGATTGTGATCCCAATAGCAGGTCTAAGGCTATTTTGAGTTAAGTTTCAAAAGACTTGACTGATGGATGTTTCAGGGAAAGGATCTTATTCAGTACCTGGTACTTGAAGAGGGATGTGGTAAATATTTGTTGCACTTACAGAGCATAGCTAAGTGTCCAGCTCAGGGTTTAATGAGTGAATTGATTTTAGAGCACCTGACCCGTGGCTGGCTCAGTGTGTAGTGGGTGGATGGATGGATGGGTTTTGCTTAGAGAAGTCCAGTGCACTCGTCAGAATTTCTAGTGTGCCTCTCTGGCTTCACATATCCTGTCCGTTACATTTGCTGCTTGACTTTGAAATTGGATTTCCTCCTGTTTTACTGCAGAAAATGCAATTCAGGCCTTTGGCAATGGCTCGGATGTGACTGTGTGGCAGCCAGCCCTCCCAGTTCAGACTACCACTGCCACCACCACCACAGCCTTCCGGGTCAAGAACAAGCCCCTGGGGCCAGCAGGCTCTGAGAATGAAATCCCTACTCATGTTTTACCACCTTGTGCAAACTTACAGGTAAGAGAGGAGGCCCGAACTCTCCGTTGGCACGGACTTCTGGGTGGGGACACAGACTCATTTTCTGAAATGCATTTAGAGATGGTTGCAAAGAGATAGAATGCTGCTCAGGTTTAAATCTTATTAAGTGCATTTTAACCATGAGAGGTGAAGATCATGATGTACTGTAGAGTGGAGAGACAGATGGACTCTGGGACCAACTCTGCCATTTACGAGGCATGGGCCTTTGGTCCAAGCACTCGTATTGGTCTTGGTGTCCTCACCTATGAAATGAGGGGCTTGGGCAGATGAATCCTTAAGCTTTCTGTTTGCAGAGTGGTAGATTTGAGTTGGCTGTTTGTTTATTTAGTATGCTTTTTCAGTGTTCTGTCCAAAGCAGCAGCATACAGAAAAGGAAGAAGGAACTCTTGGCTTTCTAAAAAAGAATTTTTTTAAAAATTTTATACAATTTTTAAAGGCTGCTTTCCATTTACAGCTATTACAGAATAGTGTGTATATTCCTTGTCCTACATCCTTGAGCCTATCTTATACCCAGCAGTTTGTGCTTCCCACTCCTGTATTGCCCCTCCCCCCATCCTTCTCTCTACTTGTAACCTCTAGTTTATTCTTTCTGTCCATGAGTCTGCTTCGATTTTGTTATATTCACTAGTTTATTGTATTTTTTAGATTCCACATATAAGTGATATACAGTATTTGTCTTCTTCTGACTTATTTCACTTAGTATAATGCCTTCCAGGGTCATCCGTGTTGCTGCAAATGGCAAAGTTTCGTTCTTTTTAATGGCTGAGTAGTTGTCTGGTGTGTGTGTGTGTGTGTGTGTGTGTGTGTATCTTCTTTATCCATTCATCTGTTGATGGACACTTAGTTTGCTTTCATATCTTGCCTATTGTAAATAATGCCTCTGTGAACATTGGGGTGCAGGTATCTTTTCAAATTAGCATTTTGTTTTTCTTGTATATATACCCAGGAGTGGAACTGCAGACTCACGTGATAGTCTGTCTTTAGTTCTTTTTGAGAAACCTCCCATGCTATTTTCCACAGTGGCTATACCAACTTACATTCCCAGCAACAGTACTCAAGAATCCCCTTTGCCCACATCCTCCACATGTTGCCTGTGTCCTTGTTGATAATAGCCATGCTGACAGGTGTGAGATGATATCTCCTTGTGGTTTTAATTTGCATTGCCTTGATGATCTTGATGCTGAGCATCTTTTCATGTGCCTGTGGGCCATCTGCATTTCCTCTTTGGAAAAATGTGTATTCAGTTCTTCTGCCTGCTTTTAACTGGGTTGTTGATTTCTTTGATGTTACGTTGTATGAACTGTTTATATGTGCTGGATATTAATCCCTTATCAGTCATATCACTTGCAAATATTTTGTCCCATTCAGGGGATTGTCTTGGGAGCCCTTGGCTTTGTCTCCATCACTAGCATTTAGACTCAGTGTGGAGTATTTAACTCTGTCTAAAGCTATGCCAGAGACAGTGTTATTAGTGAAGTATTAAGGCAAATGTAGCATCCTGGACAGCATCGTTCTTCAGGAAGCACAAGATGATACTCTTTTGTTTGAGTTGCTGTGAAACCCTGCACTGAAAGGCCCTTGCATGAACAGAGTCCAGTGAAAAGGGCCCAGAGACTTCTTTGGGGTTAAGGCAGATCTCCAAGGGCCAGGACCAAAATGACCTACGAATGGTCATTTCCTGACTGTAGTCAAAGCAGAGTGCCTATTCTGCCTTTTTGTTTTCTTCATCATAATGAGTATTCAGCTGTTTGGGAACCTCTTCATGTCCTCACCGAGGATTCTCACACACCTCCCCTCTTCGGACATTGCCCTCCCGGGGGCTGGGGGATGGTACGATTGTGTTGTTACTGCAGTGTTATCCACCTTATTCTTTCATCAGAGAATGTGGGGCTCAGAGAGGGAACACTTCAGCTCGAGCCCACAGAGCTGGCAAGTCATGGAACCGGCCCTGGAGTCTAGAGGCTTGTGTTCTTTCCACGGTTCCTCCTGGATTTGAGAGGCAGTGGTGACCACGTGGTGACTGCTGCCTCCTGCCATGCTAGGGGAAGGGACATGTGCCAGGCACAGTGCTGTCCCTTCAGCCTTGTCACAGAAATCTGTCCTCCCACCTCTCCACCACCCCCACCCCGGGCCCCACCGAGATCCCCCTCACCAGAACACTTACAGAAACTTCTCTGCAAATACCTTCTTGACTCACCGCCTCGTCTGTTCCCTAGAAAGTATTAGGGCAGTTTTTCTCTTTTTCTGTTTTATACTATTTCTTCATTTATTTGGCTATGCTGGGTCTTAGTTGTGGCACGTGGGATCCTTCGCTGTGGCGCTCGGGCTCCTTGCTAGTTCTTCTTCTCTCTAGTGCAGTCCTCATGCCCTGCTGCATGTGGGATTTTCATTTCCTGACCAGGGGTCAGGGATCAAACCTGCGTCCCCTGCATTGGAAGGCGGATTCATAATCACTGGACCACCAGGGAGGTCCCGGGGGCAGTTTTTCTCCTTCTGCTTTGCTTGCTATCTTCTCTCCCCAACACTCCCCTCTTCTTCTTAGGTATCCCACCTGCCATCAGCTGAGCTATGTTTCAGTTCTCGTCCTCCTGGGTCCCCACCAACATCGCACTCTCAAATGCATTCACACAGAAGACTAAGGAGAAGGTGGGTGGGAAGGCACAGGCCTAGGGTCAACCAGATGTTCTTCATACTTCTAAAGCATTTCCTGAGCCATCCTCATCTTCAAAGCACCATGCAAAAAATGCCAGAAGTAGGAAGAGGCTTGGGGAATACTGTGGCATCTAACTGCCCTAGCCTGCAGCAGAGCCCTGCAGTTCAGGGAGGGCAAGCCACCTGCACCAAGTCACCAGCTGTTTAGAGGTGTGTCTAGAAGCAGACGTAGCACCGCAGAGCAGTCTCTTCTTTCTCTGTGGCCAAGCCTCAGTGTCCTGCTTCTTCCTAGGTCAGCCTTCCGTTCTTGTTGGGTCCGCTCAGATTCCAGCATCAGTAAAGACTGGTGGCCAGATGAGGGTAGGACCCTGTTATAATGAGGTGATAACAGTGGCCAGAGGTGGTTCCTGACCACAGGAAGAGGCAAAGCTCTGGCTGCAGCAGAAACAGGTTCTCTGCTCGTGTCTAAGTACATGCAGCTTGACGGCAGAGGCAGTGTCCAGCCTGCTTATTAACCTCCTTTGGTGTTCTGAAAACTTCATGGAGGTGGGCATTCAAAACTGAAATTCTGTCCTCTGGGAATGCACAAATGGTAGGCAAGATGCAGCTGGTCAGTGTCTTTGGAAGTTCAGACTCCATGAATAGGTGGCATCTCAGAAGAATAGTCATTCCTGGAAGCTCCTTGAAATCAGTTTTTCCCCATGGGAGAGCAGTCTGCCATCCATGAGGAGGTGTTCTTCTCTGCATCTCCTTGCTCGCCCCCACCCCACCAGATCATCTGTCCTCTGCTTTTTGGGGTGTGGTGCTTGGCCTGGCCACCAGTATTTACCTCCACCTAGATCTGCTCGACCATCTCCCCTGTAAGGGGAACCCTGTACCACTGCAGGGTTTCCCTGGCAACGTCAGGGGACCCATGAAATCTATTCCCAAGAAATAGCCTTTCCTTCCCCTTTATTAGTGGTAGGGACTCTGCCTCATAAACAGAGGGACAAAGTACAATTAAAGCGTGATGTTTCTCTCAGGATTGCCATTTAACTTCTCATCAGAGTGGGGCTGTGGAAACGGGGGAATACAGAGGAGGGGACAGCTACACCTCTCTTCCTGATGACACACGCACAATCCACCCACCTGGGAGCTAAACAGCATTTTACTTCTAGGGAGCTCTTAAGGGTTCCATGAAACCTCACCTTACCTCCTAAGATGACTCCCTATCAGAGCTCATTTTTGCACAAGTGAGGCAAGGGGTGAGGGCTTGGGTTTTGCAGTCAAGCATGTGTGCAGACCCAGGCTCTCATCCTCACCAACACTGTGACCTCTCCAAGCCTCCACTTCCTCATCTACAAGATGCCAGGACTTCTTTGGTGAAGAAAATGGCAACCCACTCCAGTATTCTTGCCTGGGAAATCCCATGCACAGAGGAACCTGGCCAGCTGCAGTCCATGGGGTTGCAAAGAGTCAGAATTCCTAGCTACTAGATTGAGAGGATTAAATGGTGGTAATTTTTCATTGCCTGGGGTAGAGTGAATGTTCCAGAATGTCACATGTTATACTTAATCCCAAGTCAGTTGGCCATTTAGTCCCTTTGCAAGAGATGGATGGTGGCATTGTGGTTTGCTTGGGATGTTACACTGGGGAACGGTGGTGTGAGTTAGCACTAACAGTTGTAGAGTGAGTTTCATTTTGGGAAACATTTCACATGCATTGTGCTCTTTAGTCCTCACAGCATCCCACGAGTCAGGTATGGTAGTCATCCTTCTCTTTTACAAATGAGGCAACTGAGGCAGGGACATGCTAGGAACTTAACCGAGATCGCACAGTAATTCTTTGGTGGGGCTAAGATGTCTGACTCCGAGGCCAGTGCACGTTTGCCTTGCTCCATGACCTTGGACAACCTGGGCTCTTTCTTTGAATTAGGAGTGGATAGAGAGGAAAAAGTAAAAAATAGAAAAGGAGGTCATGCAGTATTTGTCTGTGTCTGGCTTATTTCACTTAGCATAATGTCCTCTAGGTTCGTGATCTCATTTATATGTGGAATCTAAAAAAGTTGAACTGTGTAAAGCAGAGACTAGAATGGTGGTTACCAGGGGCTAGGAGTGAGGAAAATGGGAAGATGCTGGTTATAGTATACAAACTTTCAGACATGCAAGATGAACAAGTTCTGGATAGATATAGCATGGTGACAGTACTTAGCAATACCATATTATATGCTTGAAATTGCTTAGAGAATACATCTTAGTTGTTCTTACCCTACCCCACCCCCAAAACTGGTAACTATGTCAGTGTGTAATATGTTACTCTGCTTGATGGCTGTAAGCCTTTCACAATGTATGAAAGTGAAAGTGTTAGTTGCTCATTTGTGTCTGACTCTTTTGAGACTCCATGGACTGTAGCCTACCAGGCTCCTCCATCCATGGGATTCTCCAGGCAAGAATACTGGAGTGGGTAGCCATTCCCTTCTCCAGGAGATCTTCCAGACCCAAGTGTCATACCTAGGTCTTTTGCATTGCAGGCAGATTCTTTATCATCTGAGCCACCAGGGAAGCCCCCAGTATATACATATATTGAAACATCAAGTTGTGTGCCTTAAGTAAATACAATTTTTATTTGTCAATTATACGTCCATAAAGCTGTAGCAGGGTAGGGAGGACAGGAAAAAAGGAAAGGAGAAGCTGGATTTGACAGACCCATGTGTCCCAGCGCTTCCTGAAGGCAGCAATTCGAATGATGGAAAAAACAGAGAGCTCATGCTTTAGGCAGGGATGTTTTATGACTAAATCCCAGGAGGGAGAGTATAAGGGAAAGACAAAGTTTGCCAGTAAAACTTCTTGCGGCTTGATGATCTCTTTAAAATGACCTACATTAAGAATGGTTGAAAGAATCAGTGGAAGCCAGAGGATCGGGAGGGATGAGTGACTGATGAGAAATGGGACTTAGCCCATGAGAATGTGGTCCCTGGCGTTGATTTAGGACTCCTGCTTCAATATAGGGCTCCCAGGAGACTCATTCTTCCCATCTGTCCTTCCTTTGCCTGCCTGGCTGTCTTCAGACAAATTACCATTTGCCAGGGGGTCCTAGAAATATCTTAGAATGGCGTTTGTCCCGGTGCATGTGTCGTTACTCAGAATAGAACTGACTTAAACCAGCTTGGGATCCATTGGTAACAGATTTGGAGAAAGTCAACTATCTTTGGCAGCTTTAAAGTTCACTTCCCTTGAGAAGCACCCTCTTGTAATATTTTTAAATATACAATAATATGAGAAAACTCGGAGGGACTTGGGTTTCTGTCTTAACATTTGAGATAGATTTCCCCCTTGGAAGGGAAGAAATAAGAATAAACATTTTCAAAAGTCGGTTTCAAAGTGTAATTATCAACAAACCAAACACAATTCTGTTTGGGGAAAAAGTGTAGCTTTGGGTGTGGTATGCATAGGGCTCATCTACAGTTCCTATGAAAGGCTCAGCTTTAAAAAAAGCAAAATTGATTGATTAGTATAAAATGTCATAGAAACATCCAAGAGCTAACCCCCTGAGGTGATAAAATACCAGGTTTCGGGTAACCAGCCAAGCTCCCATGTCAGGATTAATTGGCAGGCATATTAGTAACAAGCATGACATAGGCTGTGCTATTGTTGGCATATCCCTTTGACTTGTACAAAGTGGTCACATGATAAAGAAACATTAAAAATCATACCAATTATTTCATCTTCTGTGCACTTGAGTGGCCTGGGAGCTGGAAAAAGCTCAGCATATTTAAATCAAATAGACTGTACTTGTCACTTATTTAAAGTAAATATCTTTTGGAAGTGTAGGTGTTAGAAAAAAATCTCTACTTTGCATTGTTGAACATCACTTAACTCTAGTGGCTTAAAGTGACGACCTCTTAAAGCAGCCTTTCTTTCGGCCCTAGCTTACAACGATAAAATAAGATTGTGGAGACTGGGGGATATAGCCTTGGGACTAGTGCTGAGGATCCTTGAGAAATCTTCACTGCCTCTGTCCCTTTTCTTGGAAGGAGATGTGATGTGTGATTGAGAGAAGAAAATCTGATAGGTGGGGGCACACGCCCAGAGCCAAAGCTGCAGGATGGAGGTCAGGTTGTTATGGCCACTTGGTGGGGACTCTTGGGAACACGGCTAGTGACATCCAAAGTCAGTTTGTTTTTATGAACCAGAAAAACATATCTGTGAGTGAGACATGGAGGGACAGCAGTTGTGGATCTTGGGTTTAAGTCCCCTCCCCTCATCCTAGCGGGACTTTTAAGGCAGCATTCTAGGGAAGGATTCATAAGAGCAACTTTTTCAATCAGAAAGGAGATGTGAGCGGGGTTTAAATGAATAACTTTTGCAAGAATGCTTATTCCTAAAGTCAGCAATGCAAAGCCTGGCTGTCCCTTCCCCCCTTCAACAATCGTGTCATTTTTTTTGGCAGTCAGACTGTGCTAGCCCTGAGAGGGACCGCGCTGGCCCTCTGTGGGCCACGAGGGCAAAGACTTTGAGGTGGGCATTTTTTTTTCTGGAGCAGACCACCTGGATTCGCTCAATTTCAGGCTAGGTCTGCACCTCCCTGGCCTCTCAGTACAGTCCCTTCTCTTGGCCAAGTACAGTTTGAAGTTTATAGAAATGCATTGGGAACTTGTATGTTGTTATTTAGTCACTAAGTTGTGTTCAACTCTTTGCAAACCCATGGACTGTACCCCGCCAGTTTCCTCTGTCCATGGAATTTCCAGGCAAGAATCCTGGAGAGGTTGCCATCCTTCCCCGGGGAATCTTCCCAACCCAGGGATCTAACCTGCATCTCCTGCATTAGCAGGCAGATTCTTTACCACTGAGCCACCAGGGAAACCCCTTGTGTGCTGTAGCACGACATTTACAGATTGGTAGTAGGGGCAGGAAAGTGAAAAGTGAAAATGAAAGTCGCTCAGTCATGTCCAACTCTTTGTGACCCCATGGACTATACGGTCCATGGAATTCTCCAGGCCAGATTACTGGAACAGGTAGCCATTCCCTTCTCCAGGGGATCTTCCCAACCCAGGGATCAAACCCAGATCTCCCTCATTGCAGGTGGATTCTTTACCAGCTGAGCCACCAGGAAAGCCCAGTAGGGGCAGGGGGTGAGGCAATTTGGCTGTCTTTAACCTCTGCATATAACCTCTTTAACTCATACATATTAGAATATTTGAATATTAGAATATTGCAAAAATCTCTATCTGAAATAAGATCTTCCATCTTGGAAAAACAGCATGCCTTACCCTTCCACTGCCCCAGTACCTCATCAGACCTAAACAAAGTCCATCTGCCCAGATAGGGCCAGACTAGACTGGAAATGATTCTGAAGCTCTTCCCAGACAGGCCAAACCCCCAAAGTCTCAATATGGCAAGAAGGCAATTATCCAACCCTGCTAAATACCCAGGACTCTGCTGGCTGTGACCAAGTGAAAATTTTAAGTGTTGAGTTTTAAAAGGAAAGCTGCCAATGGGTGTTCTGTAAATCATTTGTGCCAGCAGACTGACCCCATTATGTCAGCTAATCCTGGAAATACAGGAGGTAAATTTAAATCTTCTAGCATGAAGCACTTAATCAATATTCTAAATGTTTTCCTTGCAATTTATGCTAGCAGAGCAATGGGGTGCTTTGGCATCCCGTTAATCTTCTAGAGAAGAGGCGCTGGAGAGCAAGGCCAGGGTGGTGGGGTTTTGCACAGGCTGACTGCTGGGAGAGATGCTTATTCCACACCTGGCCCCTTGCATGGCGGACTTGTCCCCTGCACTCATGCCATGCTTGCCAGTGCTTAGAGCTGCCTTGCAGGTACCTCCTTTTCAGCTTGTGGATGACAGCCTAAGAGTTGCTTTGCTGGGAAGAGCACCAGCTTTGGAGTTGGTTGAACTTGAGTGAGGTTCCTAGCTCACTTCCCATTGCTCTCTGCCCTGGGGCATATTTCTTACTGTCTCTAAATGTCTCCTGTAAGTTATCACCCACCTCTGGGGTTTGTTGTGAGGATTAGAGAACCAGTGCCACTATGCAGAGGGCTCAGCGTGACTGGCCAGCCCTCTGCACTTGGAAGTGGCCACTGTTTCCGTGATTGTTGAGCTTTAGCTCTGGATCTTGGAGCCATACAGGAAGGTTGTTCTCTGGTTTGGGCTGGGGGTGGGGGAGGGGACGTGGATGAGGAAAGATGGAGCCCTTTAGGTTTTGCTTCCTTAACTTGCAAGAAGGGTTTGAACCGCATGATATCCTGCTGCCTCTACTATGTGGTCATTGTAGAATGTCCCAAGGAAGGAGGGGAAAGGGAGGAATATTCTGTGGACAGCAGGCCAAGAAGGAAAGGAAACCCAAGGCAATAAAGAAAGGACCTGGGATTAGAACTGTCTGAAGCTCCATCCCTCCATGCCCAGGAGTCTCGTGAGAGAACCACCTAAAATCAGATTCTCCGTGCTGTGAGCTTGGAGTCATGACAGTAGTCAGGTCTTGGTCCAGCCTGGGTGTCAGAGTAGGACTGTCTGCCCTAGGCCTTTGCCACATCTCCTTAACTAGTGCTGACACTGGGAAGAGGTGCCCCACTGCTAAAAAAGGAAGCACTCTTATTTGCTAAAAAGATAGTGTTTGAGAGCTAACCCTGCCTCTCAGCCTCAAAGACCAGGAGTTTGCAGTCTTTCCTCTTTCTACATTCCACCAGCGTTCTTATTTGCCTAATATTCATCTTTAAACTCAGTGTCTATTAATAGGTACACTGTTAATAACATTTGTGAAACCAGAATCAATGCAATAGCTCTCTATATTTAAAAAATCATTATATATATTAAAGTAATAAAAACGTTTTTTTATGCCACTAAATAATGTCCCATATGCAAGTGGTTCCCAAACCCCACTTTAGGAAACATTAAAATCTATTCATATGACAGATCCTAGAGCTATTTTCTTTGATAACTTGCATCACCTCTGCTTTTTATGGTTTTGTATTAATAAAGCAAATATGCAGATGGTTCTTTCAGTGAGTCAAGGACTATCCTAAGCACATTACATAAATATATATGCTATATGATGCTGGAAAAGATTGAGGGCAGGAGGGGAAAGGGTGACTGAGGATGAAATAGTTGGATGGCATCATTGATTCAATGGACATGAGTTTGAGCAAACTCCAGGAGATGGTAAAGGACAGGGAAGCCTGGCACCCTGCAGTCTATGGGGTCACAAAGAGTCGGACATGACTGAGCAGCTGAACAACAATATGTATGTGTGCATATATATATATATGTATATAAACTCATTCAATTTTGATTGTAACTTCATGAGGTTACTACTGTTATTCCCATTTTTCAGATGGTAGACCTGAGACACAGAGAGGCTTGATCAGGAGAAGAGACACTGAACAGCAGCCTATTTCTCCTCTGTGCATTTTTAACTGGCTATACTGTATAATATGTAAATCAGAACATTTTACCTTTTTGTTTCTGGATAACATTTTTCATTAAATAGAGACTAAATCAGTCCCTAAATTCTTGTTGAACATCTGGCAGATTGAGGTGCCAGACTGGTTCATAAACTAGCATAAAGAAAGGTAATGATGCTTATTCTGATGCCAACTGGTGTCCTGCGGAACAACTCAATTCCAACGCTAGCCCCCTGAGTTAGCACAGATGCTACAGGTTAAGCGCACAGTCCCAACAAGACTGCCCACTTCAGATGCCAGCCAAACTTCAGGGGTCTCCAGGCCACCTGCTTTTCTGACCAACTGGCTAAAAATTCAGTCGTGGAAACTTCCATAAAGGCTGTTCGGTGACCTCTTGGCTATGAACTGAAGAGTTCTGTAGGTCAGGCTTACTCAGTTTCAGCCCTGTTAATCTGTTGGCCTGGTAATGCTTTGCTGTGGGGGTTGCCCTGTGCCTGGTAGGTTGTTGAGCAGCACCCCAGGCCTCTGTCTTCTGGATGCCAGGAGCCCCTTTCCCCAACTGTGACAACCAAAAGTGGACCCACACAGTTAGCAAATGTCCCCTGCAGGACATATTCACCCCTGGTGGAGGACCACTCAGGCGGCTCAGTTGTAAAGAATCCACCTGCCAGTGTGGGAGACACAGAAGACTCAGGTTCAATCCCTGGGTCAGGAAGGTCCCCTGGAGGAGGGACTGGCAACCCACTCCAGTAGGAAGAATCCCATGGACAGAGGAGCCTGGCGATCTGCAGTCCATAGGGCCACAAAGAATCAGACACCAGTGAGCACACACACTCGCCCAGGAAATGAGAGCTGCTTCAAAAGCCCTCTTTCCTTTCTATTAATATGGGAGATGGCAGTGTGTGAGAGTCTTTTCAGGTTTCTTTCTTGTGTGTGGGGAGATGGAAGAGCAGACGGGTGCGTTGGACCAAATCTTTCTAAGTTGTGCCAGCAAGAGCAACAAAAGGGGGCTCTGGTGACCACCACATGCCCAATTTGCGACACTTAACTTCCCTTCAGAGTGAGGCCTGTGATAGAGTCCTAAGCGGTATTAACAGAAGTATTTGACCTGCTTCTCATCATTCAGGGACCTGCAGGTGACTGCGGCCTTTGGGCCTCCTCTGAGGCCTCAGCCCCTCTGAGTGATAATTTCACCCAGCCAGCATCCCAGATAAGTGCCCTGCTGGTGACACGTCAAAAGACTTTTACTCCACAACCAGAATGGATAGAAGTGTTTAGACCAAACTGCAGTTGGGTTTCTCCTGCATGGACTTTGAGGCTGGGGGAATTTTAGGAGGGGCTGGGACCCACTGGGATCGTGAGGCCCCTGCCAGACGGGTCAGCGCTGAGCCCTCAGCACATGTGCTGACTCTAGATGAGTGTGACTTCTGGGTGCCATTTCCCGGGCCTTATGTTTAAGGAAACAGTCTTGGTGCGGTCTGTCATTTGTGGCGCTTGGTGTATGGTTTCTGTGAGTTTGCCATCATTTCTGTGTAATGCAGAGTGTTTTCTAGCACCCACTGTTGTTTTGTGTGTCATTAAAAAAAAAAAATCCAAATTTTGGCTGCACCTGGAGTTTCCTTTGCAGAATGTTCTCCTGCTCAGAGTTTATGTTCTGGGAGAAATGAGCTGCGGGGAGTTGGAGGGGTGGGGGTGGTCTTCCCTTAGCAGAAGCACGAGGCCTCAGGGCCCCCCACCCCCTCGGCTTCTGGGTTCCCCCAGCAACCTGGTGACAGAGCTCGGGATCAGACTGCCAAGTGGCCCCAGGGCCCTGTGTGATGGGCCCAGCTACTCACAGCATGGAGACTGATAGTGACCTCCTGGGACTTAATCTTCCCAGTTTCAGGTGCCAGCAGATGAGCTCAGAGGGAAGCCGTATCCCAGAATCCACCCACGGTAGCCCCGGGAGGAAATAGGCTGTTGTAAAAACGCTTTTGGAAATAACTGCTTGTAGAGCGTTTTCAAAGCCCTTCATCCAGGAGAGTGCTTGAATTCAGAGTTCAGAATTGGGTAGGACTCTGTTAAAGCTGCCATACAGTCCAGCATGCCAGAATGCATCTTCAACTGTGTAGTCAAAGCCTATTGGAAATGGAAGCCTGCAGGGTAAAACGGGTACCAAAACACAGGAATTTCATCTTGGAGGCCAGGCTTCCTAGTAGGTGCCTATGCACATCACCCTGTCGCCGAGTGCAGTCTCATCCCTTGTGTTCATTTGCTGGGGCAGCCTTAACAAAGTACCGTAGATTGAGCAGGCAAGACAACAGAAATGTATTGGGTAGGGAACCTGAACAAACTTTTTGGCCAAGGCAGTCCTTCCCAAAGTGTTGGAGGCTGGAAGTCCAACATCGAGGTGTCAACAGGTTTGGTTTCTCCGGAGGCTTCTCTCCTTGGCTTGCAAATGCCTTTCCTTCTTTCTGTGTCCTTACGTGGCCTTTCCTCTGTGTGTGCACACCCTGGATTCTGTGTGTCCAAATTTCCTTTTTGTATAAGGATGCCAGTCAGATTGGATGAGGGGCCACCCTAATGGCCTCATTTTAACTTAATTATCTCTTTAAAGACCCTGTCTCCATCCATTGTCACCTATGTGACCACCCCACCGATAGTCATATCCTGAGATAACTGAAGGTTAGGAATTCAATGTATGAATTTTTGAGCCCATAACATAACACAGGTGGCAGGTAATCAGCAACAAAACATTTGACATTTTAAAAATCTCGCCTATGGAGTGACTTTAAGGGGAGAAGTTTGCTGTTATCATAAGCATTTCTTCAATCCCCAGGGCTCTGCTAAGTGTCCCCTGTGCAGCCTTTGAACATGAGAGGCTCTGACTGTTGGTGGTTCTGTGGTTGAAGGAATATGGGGAGAGGAAAGGCACCTCCCTAGGGGACCAGCTCTCCCGCGAAGCCTATAAACATCAGGTGTTGTCTGCCTTGCTGAATCCGATGCTATCAGATTTCGGGCTTCTGCAAATTTAATTCAAGTAATGATTTCTTTGTGATTGGCATATTTGCACGGTAGCTGACTTCAGTTCAACATATTGTTGGAATCCACAATACTGTAATTTAAGATTATTTTATCAGCAGTAAAGGGTTTTATAATTCATTTAAAAAGTTGTAATGGGCTTGAGCATCTTCAGTATAGTTTAATAATATGGCATTTTATAGCTGGCTGTAAAATTTCAGATTACGATTTTAGCAATTGCGCAATTCTATTTTATAGTTTAATAATTGTTCAAATGAAGGAGAGTGTAAAGTTCCTAAAAACCAATTTAATGACTGAGAAAAATAGCCCTTATCCAAATCTATTGTACACCTTTAATGAACCCAGATGTCACCTTTTCAACAAAGGCAGATCGGGACATCTATTTTTCTCAGCCACAAAGCCCTGCAAATTAAGCACACAGAGTACAGTGTCTCTGAGTTATAATTCCCCCCCTTTCCTCTCTTAAATCCCTAATCTCCTAGAGCTGGAATAAGCCTGTGGCCCCCATGGGGTGAATGGCAGCCAGGCCAGTAAAGTTTCAGTAGGAATAGGGGGTGAATTGGCTTTCTCTTAAGATTCTGCATTTTACAAATAGCCCCTGGACCTCACCACTTCAATCCCAACTCTTAACTCTAAGGAGTTAAGAACTCTACCAAGTCTTGTATAAATGCCTCCAGATAACCCCCTACTTCACCATTCTGTGGTGTAAGTGGCCACATGGGGAGCCCCATATTGTTACATTGCTCTGCTGTGCTTAGTTGCTCAGTCATGTCCAACTCTTTGTGACCCCATGGACTGTAGCCCACCATGCCCTCCTCCAGGGGATCTTCCCAAACCAGGGATCGAACCCACATCTCCCACACTGCAGGCAGATTCTTTACCGTCTGAGCCACCAGGGAAGCGCTCATAACCGTACACTTGGACACTATCATCGTCGTTTGGTCGCTCAGTCTGTCCGACTCTTTGCAACCCCATGGACTTTAGCACACCAGGCTTCCCTGTCCTTCACTATCTCCTGGAGTTCACTCAGACGCATGTCTATTGAGTCGATGATGCCATCCAACTGTCTCATGCTCTGCCGCCTCCTTCTCCTCCTGTCCTCAGTCTTTCCTGACAACACGGTCATTTCTAGTGCATCAGCTCTTCACATCAGGTGGCCAGAGTATTGGAGCTTCAGCTTCAGCATCAGTCTTTCCAGTGAATATTCAGGATTGATTTCCTCATTACACATAATAAAAGTGTTGGCATATGATATCAGGGAGAAGGCCTTGTGTCATGTCATCATTGGAATTATAGTTCATGTTATTGTATTTCTGGGGTTTTCCAGGGTATATCATCCCACCACTAAAGTAGTTAAGAGGTCCGGGGCCAGGTACCCAAACCTGGTAACCATGGAGCATGCAGAGCATACCTTGGGAATACCGTCCCAGCATCCTTGGGTGCAGTGTGTTTTTCTAGGGTTATAAAGGGGGTGGAGCTCTAGCTCAGAGCCCTGTTTCTGTTACAGAGAAATAGTATCAATTAGAGGAAGCCCTGTGTGGCTGGAATCCTTTCTCTCTGAGATGCAATCTGAGGGCTTGGGGCCCACAGCCTGTTTCTACTCTGTTATAAGCAGCCTTGTCTGTTCTGTGAACAGTGGGGAAGCTGACTCTGAACCGCCCACCTGAGAAGTAACAAGGGGAGCGGTCATCCACAGTGACTGCAGCCCATCTCCCACATCAGTTGGACATGATGCAGCCTTATCTCCTTTTCTGTCTCACACTCACGGCTCTAGTTGATTATTTTGTTGTTTAGTCCCCGAGTCATGTCCAACTCTTTTGCAACCCCATGGACTGTAGCCCACCAGGCTTCTCTGTCCATGGGCTTTCCCAGGCGAGAATACTGGAGTGGGGTTGCCATTTCCTTCTCCAGAGAATCTTCCTGACTCAGGGATCAAACCCGCATCTCCTGCGTTAGCAGGCGGATTCTTTACCAATGAGCCACCAGGAAAGCCCTGCTCTAGATAACACACCCTTCTTAGTCAGCTCCAGAGAATTTCTATTTGAAATTTGGTGTTGCTTAGGAGCAACATAAGGCTGTCCATTATCCAATGGCATTTGGATATCTTTTGCCGGTTCAGAGTCGTCTCAGCATTGATGCCACAGCTGAAGGGCATTCTTGCTGCCCGGGGACAGGCGTGTGCTGCAGGCTTCAGCTGCTATCTGCACTTACTCCCCACCGCAGCACTCGACAACCCCTATGTTATATCAGGGGAGGGTATCACTTAGTAATTCTGGATTCCTTTGGAGAGTCAAGGCAATGCCATCGTTTGTTTTTCTGCAAAACCAAGTTCACTTTCAGGTAATGTACCTCGATGCTTGACCATGCCGATGCTGGACAAGGGATCATGCAGACAGTATATCAAGAGTGGCATGGTTGTTTCTCAAAGTTGTGTTTTTAGGAAAAAGAGGCCATGTGCTTTGAAGTAGAAAATACTGAAGGACCAGACCTCTTGCTACAATAAAATCGGGCCTTCCTGTGTACTGTAGCAGACAGTAGTTTCAGCTCCTCAGTCCTTGGATTCATCGTCTGTAATATGGAGGAAATGTGCAGACCACCTGGGAGGGTTGTGATAATTAATCAAATTTAAATTCTTAAGCATAGTAACTGAGCCTCCAGCACAGTAACTGTTTATATCATTATTTTATCCTCTTGGTTCATCTTTGCTGACCATGAGACAGAAGGAACCTCTACGGAGGGACCATTCAGTGACTTTTATCCCAGAAGAATCTGGGAAATGAACGTGGGCATTGTACAGGGTGTGGACCCTGTGGAAGTGGGTCTCAAGTTGAAATAATTTCATATGGTCACCCATTTATGATGTGTTCTCCTAAACTTTTTTTTTTTTTTTTTTGGCTACTTTTCTCAAAAAGGGAGATTAACCACTTAAGGACGGGGAGGGGAAGAGTAGGCCCCCTCAGTGCATTCTGGGAAAAGCCATCAGGCCACCAGCACCTGTGGTCCAGAGGGCAGTGAGGCCGGCCCATCAGAGGGATAGTAATTCAGTAGTTGGACAATTGCTTAACCCAATTGCTGGGTAATAAACATGCTTAATAAAAAGGGATAGGGCGTCTGCACCATCTTGGCTATAAATATGTTCTCTTGTTCTGGGGAACCTACAAGAATACCTCTGAGCACACTTAGATCGCATCCTATAAATAAATCCAATTTCTTGTATCCCCTACTGACCTTTTATCCTTTGGACTTCTAACCAACGGTGCTTCCCTGAATAATAGACTGTGCCTTGTGTTTGAGCCGTGCAGCTCACTTGTGGGAGGAGACTGGCTCTGGTTCTCTTGAGGGGAGGTTCAATGAAGGGCTCCCCTCCCCTGCGTCCCTCCTGTTTGAGGCCCAGTCACATCGTGGATAAGGCTAGAGAGTGAGCTCAGGATGGTGGGTACTGAGAAGACATCGCAGAATTCTCCCCCAGGGCAGCTTTCCCCTGCCTGCCCCTTGGCTACAGGGACCTTAGGTGTGACCTGACAGATGGTCACCCCTGGGGGCTCTTGGGGGAGCAAAACCCACCAGGCCTGGCTTGATCTCTGACCCTTTGAGTTGATTCTAGGCTGCCTCAGCTGGCTCTGTCCATGGTGGCTGTGTGACCCCAGGCATCTTACCCTTATTATTCTAAGGGTTGATCTAAGGATTATGGGTGATAATAGGTAATGTGTACCCCGGTGGCTCAGACAGTAAAGAAGCTGCCTGCAATGCAGAGACCTGGGTTCGATCCCTGGATGGGGAAGATCCGCTAGAGGAGAAAATGGCAACCCTCTCCAGTATTCTTGCCCGGGATATCCCGTGGACAGAGGAGCCTGGTGGGCTACAGTCCATGGGGTTGCAAAGAATCAGACACAAGTGAGCAACTTAAAACTTCAGTTCACCCTGTCTGTCATGAAGTTAATACCCATGAGTTTTACATTCGAAGAGACTGAAATCAAAGAGATTCAAATCTCAGGACAGCCACTCAGAGCTGTGGAAACTTGGGCAGGTCCCAACCTCTCTGAAACCCCTGTGTCCTGATCTGTACCAAAGGGGAATGCCCCCCTCAGAAAATCATTTGAGTTCTTGGAGAGCATTCAGTAACATGTGGATGGAATCATTATCAATGGAGGTTGTTCTTAAGAGTAGCAGTCATGATCATCACAGTCATTATCAGTCCGCTTGGTTTTCCTCTATTTTCCAGAATATTTTTCTCTGGCTACTAAAATCACAGGTTTTTTTTTTAAGTTTTTCAGTTTTTTGCCTTTACTTTGTTTCTTGCTGCAAGAAGCAAGATAGAGCTGGGTGGCTCTATCTTGCCATCCAGCAAGTGAACAAAAGCCCAGGGTCCGTTCTGTCTCCAGACCTGGGTGTTTTATATCAAACCTTAGTTGCCACCATAAGTCACAGAATCATTACAGGGACACTCTCAGCTGCACATAAAGGCACAGGAGAATGAGAGGCTTAATAAATATTATCTGATGGTGATGAGGGCGCGTGTCTGATGAGATCGGCTTTATGCACTTCTCATCAGGGACCACGATGAATCTTTTCTGCTGCTCTCTGCACACTTGCGTTTCTGAATGCACATTTGAGAAAACAAATTCTTCCTTTTAGGGCTTTCCCCTCAGTCACTGTTACACCATGATCACTGAATATTGGCTCTACAAAGCTCCTCCCCCACCCCCAAACCAAAACGTCTGTTTCAAGCAATGTTTGGCATAATCTTCCTGTTAATTGGGCCTAATTTTCTAAAATGCAGCTCATAATTGCTTCTCGTCTGAATATTTTACTAATCAAGCAAGTTAAGCATGAATGAAAACACACGGTTTTCTGATGTAGTTGGCAACCTGTGTTTGCCCCAGCTTGGGGGAAAGCGAAATAGATGTAAGATGATCCGGTGAAGTTAGGGAAAGAAGAAAGGCCAGGCCGAGTGCCACGTTAAGCTCCCTGCTGTAGACAGTGTCTGCACACAGCGCTACTTGCCATCCTGCCATTAGTGTTAAATTACAAGCGCCAGGCTGCAGACATCCTTTTATGGTGTGCAGGAGACTGACAGGCCAGCCCGAGGGACTGCTTAGCTAATGGAGGACTGTTGATATATCTTACAGGACTGTAGCTCTTTCATCGCATTCATTTTTAAATCCGAGGAAACACAGAAGATCACGAGCCAGTTCTATTCAGTATCACGTTCACAAGGCAAATTAGCTGAAGCTTTTGCATTTTCCCCACCCCTGCCTGAATCCGAGAACACTCAGCATAGGGACCAGAGAAGAGCTCAGAGATCATCAACAGCAACTTGGATTTTTAAAAGCACTTCCAACATGAGTACCACGTTTGATTCTCACAACTCTGTGAAGTGGGCAGCAGGGTGTGGTTATTATAATTATAGATGATGGTTGAAAAGCCAGGACAGGACCTTCCTAACCTGTGTTCTTTATAGCATACCATATCAATCAAGCTGGTACCAGGAGTGAGTTCTAAATCATTCAGTTTAGAGTTCTCAGTCAATTCTAGAAGTTCTAACTGACCCACATTTAACCAATTCACCACATAAGCCATTCTCTTCTCCATTCCCCTGAAAACATCCGATGCCCAAGGCAGGCTGAATGCCCCACACTAGGGGCCTCTCTCCTGCTCACCTGGGCCCCTTGCTTTCTCCAGTGGAGATGCAAGCTTGAAAGATTCAGGATCATTTGTTCTCAAACCTTTAGGTGCCATTGTACTTGGTATTTTGCTTACTTATTTTAATTAAATAAGCTGACTACAGCATAGTTTAAATTCCCCTTGCATTGAAAAATGGCTTTGGATTAGGTGTAGGCCAACCAACAATAAAAGACTGAAAAAAAAAATTTATGTATATGGAAATTGTGCACTGAGATTCCCTGGTGGGTATCAAACAAAAGTCATTCCTGTTTTAAAGAAATGAAAACTGGATGTTGTAGATTGTAAATAATAGGTGTAGCTTAGGCAGAACATAAGCCAGGGAATTCCAGTCAGCAAACTCTTTAAAAAACTTTTCAAGGTGGCTTTGATTATGTATCCAAAAATCAGTCAATGCATGACATTCAATTTTTGAATTAAAATGTTTGATACAATATAGGCAATGGAATATTACTCGGCCTTAAAAAAGGATAAGATTCTGCAATATGCAATGATGTGAACAAATCTGGAGGACCTCATGATAAGTGAAACATCCCCATCACAGGGACAAATACTGCATGATTCCACTCTCATGTGGTATTTAAAATAGTCAAACTCATGGAAGCAAAGAATAGAATTTGTGTTTCCAGGGGCTGAGGGAGGGGAACATGAGGAGATGTTCAGCAGTGATGCAGGGTCAGTTATGCAAGATGAGTAAGTTCTAGAGATCTGCTGTATAACCTTGTGCCTGCCCATAACAGTGCTGTGTTGTACTTAAAAATTTAAGAGGGTAAATCTCATGTGAAGTGTTCTTACCACAGTGATTTTAAAAAAGGAGTTTCTAAATTTTAAAAAATGGATACAAATGTGTAATTTTAAAATGATTTAGTGAGTTTGCTCTTTAACTTAATTTCTCAAATGACCAAGGGCCCAGCGCCCAGTGCTGTCAAGTTAGAAAGTTTCTGCTCTAGGCTTGGCCGTGCACGCTAAGTCACTTCAGTCGTGTCCGACTCTTGGTGATCCTGTGGACTGTAGCCCGCCAGGCTCCTCTGTCCATGGGATTCTCCAGGCAAGAACACTGGAGTGGGTTGCCATGCTCTCCTCCAGGTGATTTTCCTGACCCAGGGATTGAACCCACATCTCTTATGTCTCCTGCACTGGCAGGCGTGTTCTTTGCCACTAATGCCAACAGGGATTGAATCTGCACCCCCTGCATCACAAGGCAAAGTCTTAACCATTGGACCACCAGGGAAGTTCCTCAGGCTTGGCCATAAACTCAACCTAAATTGCCATGTTACACTTGGAACAACCCACAGGTACCAAGAATCCAAGATCTTCTAGACTCTAGAACATGAATCCACATCACCTTCAAGGCTACCACACACAGACACACACACAGACACACACACACACACACACACGCACGCACGCACGCACGCAATCTGGCCTCATTTGAGTTTACTGCACTCTGGTTGTTGGAGGCCTTGTCTAAACAGCCCAAATGGGATCTGAGCCTATGCATTCTTGGGGTGAGGAAGTATGCCTTCAGGCCTCCAGTCTTCTCCCCACCCCCTTCTTATGACCGGCTTCAACCTGCCCAGAGCCTGCCAGACTAACTAAACTTGGCACCCAGTAAGCCTTCCGAAACCTGTACTGAGTGAAACATCTTTATAAGGTCTTCTTAGAGCTTAATATAATGAAAGCCTTTTGGCTGAGGTTCAGGTAATATGCAGACACAGTGTCTTGGAGGGAGTAGGTAGACGAGACGTGGTAGGAAAGCTGCCCAAGAATTATTTCACTCCCATCTCATTCGTACCCTCCTCACAGACCCTCCGCCCCATCCCAGCCCGTGGGGCTGGCAGAAATCGGCTTGGAGCAAACAGCCGAACATAGGCTCTGAAAGACAAACACCCAAACCCAGGGGCTCAGAGCAGACCTTATTTATGTGTCCACTTGTTTTACACGCTGACTTGACTACACATTATTCAGACCAGTGGTTGCAAGTGGTTGTTACTAAGTTCGTAGCAAAAGCAAATCACCCGGAAGGTGAGTTTCAAAACACAGGGACAGGGATTTTAGAAAGGCTGCCCAACTGCTTGTGACCTGACCAGAAATAAAACATCTCCTGCCTCTCCCAAAGTCAACAGGCAAAATCCGAAAAGCTGAAAAGTGTGCAGCTGGGCACAGGACCGTTACTTTGCTCAGATCCACTTCTTTTTTCTGCCTTCTTTGTTTGTGTAGAAATTAATTTGGGCACGTACGTGTCAAGTGCCCATACAGAATTGTTATATAGTAAAGTGTACCCATAAATGTCTATAATCGGGTGAATCCATTTTGTTAAAATGCAGTGTGAAAAATGAGAAAGTAATAACTGATTGCTCTGTTATCCTTCAAATAGGTACACAGCCTTCTTAGGCTTTTGTCTTATGAGAAAATATAAAATGTGCGGATTTAAATTGAGAAGTGGCTTTGAGTTCTGGACTATTTCAGAAAGAACTCATGCGATGGTCTTCCCTAGCAACGGTCCAATTTGTGCTGCAGAAGAGACTCATATGCTGATAAACTGGTATTGACAAGTGTGATAGATACAGCTTGGTACTTAGTGAGTGCTGGAGAGAAAAGTTGATTGCATTTTACAGTCTGTGTATTTCTCTGTTTATTGCTTGTATTCTGTCATTAAGCAAACAGGTTCTTAATATAGCAAATCTCTCTAATCAGTAAAGCAAGGGAGAAAAGAACCAGAAGCATCATTAATTATGACCATTTGGCTGCAGCCTGGGCAATCTGTTGCTGTTGGATTGAGCAACTTCCTCCAGTTTTATTTTCTGGAGGTAGAGCAGAAACTGGTTTTTCTTATTCATGGAGGAGAGTAGAGAAATGTTCTATGCCCTGATGGCTGACAGCTGCCTAAGAACCTGAGATTAAACACTGGCTTCTCTACAAAAATGGAGTCCTGGGACAGCAAAACCCAAGCTGCAAGTGGGTATGGTATTAAGTCTCCAGTTCTGTAAACAGAGCAAGTGTGCAACTCCAAAGCCTGATCCCACCCGAGGCTCCAGGAGAGCCCACTGTGGCCAGAATGCATGGGGCATGTGGTGCCTGATGAGTTAGCTTGACCAAGAATTATGGACTCTATGTATGTCTGAGCATTCTGTACAAGAAAGCAGTCGGCACCAGGCAGGCTTTCCAAATGCTAATCACAGGGTTAAAAAGCAGGAGAGTCATGGTCTGATTCCAGGTAACAGAGATTAATAGCATCTAATGCATTTATTAACCCTCTAGTGCCAGGGACTGACAGAGTCTAGTGCCAGCAATTACAGTGACATGGAAATTCTATTACGTGACATGCCTGGACTTGGGGATTACTGCCAGTGACAGTTTTATAAGACTGTTAGAGGGACAAGAGTTGTGAAGAGCCTAAAGACCAAGTTCCAGAAAGAGAGAAAAGCTACTGGTTTGTGGATGGGTTTCTCTAGCAGCCTATTCACTGTCTCAAGATAAAAACCTTGTTTTGGTGGTGTTGATTTTCCCAAGTTGGAGGCTTCTCCCATAACCACATATGAATTAGGTGATAGGAAACCCTCTTTCTAAAAGAGATTAAATAATTCATTTTTCAACATGCTGGAACTGTGGTTAAAATTGACTTTTAGAAAAACTGAAATCCATTCTCTTCCTTTGTATCCCCCCTTTTTTTTTAAAGAGAAAGATATCATATTTTAAAGCCACAAACTGTATGGTTTGGTGTCTAGATAGATCTAGCTAGTCAAGCTCTATGTTGGGCCCCTGCCTATCTGTCTTTCTTTCTTTCTTCCTTTTGACTGCTTCACACAGCATATGGGATCCTAGTTCCCAGACCAGGGATAGAACGGCGACCCCTGCATTGGAAGGCAGACTCTCAACCATTGGACCACTAGGGAAGTCCCCTGTCTTCTTAATAAGCAGGGCTTGGCAGATGGGATGTGTTCCATTATTTCACTCCTGCTTCTGTCAATTTGGGACTTGGAAATGGTGCTCTTCCAGTTTCTTCTACCTTACCTTATACTTTGCAAGGTCTCAGAAGTTTTTGTTGGCTTGTTTTGTTTTCAGTTTTCCTGGGACTGTCCCAATGTTCCTCAACTGAGGCCAAATGTTCAAAATATGTAAATAATCTTTGTAATAGTTAAAAGTGGGAGATGCCCTGTAACTAACTGTATCTGTTTGCATTGATCAGACCTGACTAGTAAGACAGTGATAGCTGATGTTTTAAAAAGCACTCAGGATTGTTGCCGTTGTTGTTCAGTCGCTAAGGCATGTCCAACTCTGCAGCCCCGGGGACTGCAGCAGGCCAGGCTCCTCTGTCCTCCATTGTCTCCCTGAGTTTGCTCAGACTCCTGTTTATTGAGTTGCTGATGCTGTCTAGTAATCTCATCCTCTGCCACCCCCTTATCCTTTTGCCTTCAATCTTTCCCAGCATTGGAGTCTTTTCCAATGAGTTGGCTCTTTGCTTCAGGTGGTCAAAGTATTGGAGCTTCAGCATCAGTTCTTCCAATGAATATTCAGGGTCAGTTGCCTTTAGGATTGACTGGTTTGATCTCCTCAAAGTCCAAGGGACTTTCAAGAGTCTTCTCCAGCACCACAATTTGAAAGCATCAGTTTTTCAGCGCTCAGCCTTATTTATGGTCCCAACTGTCACATTCATACATGACTACTGGAAAAAGCTTTGACTATACTGACCTTTGTTGGCAAAGTGATGTCTCTGCTTTTTAATATGCTATCTGGATTTGTCATAGCTTTCCTTCCAAGGAGCAAGTGTCTTTTAATTTCATGGTGGAAGTAACAGATTGCTCAGGCTTCTACAAGGGACTTCAAGAGCTGGATTTTCTTAAGTGGGCTCTGGATATGCATAGGGGAGATATCTGACCCTTGGTGGTCACAGGAGGGATTCAGAATGAATACAGGACTTACAAGCATGCACACTGCTAGTGCATGCACGGGTATAAATTCCCAGGCTCTGCCCCTCCACCTGCAGCTTATGAACCCTTACAGGCATTGGACACCCAGCTGACACCATTGAGTCCAAGCAGCAGACCACTGGCCCTCCAGCCCAGGTTTGGTGTGGGATTTTGAAAGATCTCATGTCTGTGTGCAATCTGATTCATTTATGCAGGTGTTATCTTCCTTCTGCCACCTAATCACATCACAGATCTTACTGTGGTTCTCATGAGGTTCTGGTGGAACTCAGGGTCTGCTCTGCCCTGCCTCTGAGGTTGTGAGGGTTTCCAGGCTCCCCCAACCTCTCGATGGGAAGCAGTGTCAACTCACTTAAGCAGAGTATTTAGAAGCTGGCGTATGTGGACAGCTAAGCTTCTGGGGTGCTGAGTGCTTCTGTGGATTGGTCATGGGTTTGACAGGAGAGAAGGCATTTTCTCAGAGACTCTGCAGAAGCCTGGTGGCATATGGTTACTTTCCCTCAGCAGTTCATCCAGTTCTGCCCACAGAATAGTTCTTGAAGCCAGATGAGCTTGAAGTTGCTGCCTCTAGCTTTAATGAAGCCATCGGGCTGCAGGGCGACAAGGCCAGAAGTTGACTATTTGCTTTAGACAGAGGCCAACAAGAGGCCCGCCTTGCAGGGAAGAAGAGCCCAGAGCCTTCACAGACTTGGAGTTGGTCTCCATGTATTTTCCTGTGTGATTTGACCAGTCATCCCAGCCATTCTCAAACAGAAAGAAAGAGCCTAGGAATTTAGACCAGGGTGTGTCTACCCAGTTGTACAACTGTAATCCTGTACACAGTTGAACCCTCAGTGACTAGTTGAGGACCAGAATTTACCTGTGTCAATGCAGAGTCCAGTTAAGAAAATTAGTTAAAGTAGCAACAGGGTTGCAAAGAGTCAGACACGACTGAGCAACTAAGCATAGCACAGCACAAAGACCTTTTAAACTCCGTTGGTGGTAGCCGCTTTACAATCACGTAATATAGATGGGCATTTTTTCTAATACATCAGCAGGTTCCTAAAGTGACTTAGAAGTGTAGCCAGTGAGTCTCTTAGATGGTGCAAACGAAGAGAAAAACACTGCAGGCTGTTGCTAATCATATAGAACAAAATAGGAGGGAAGCCCAACCAGCCCTTGGATCTCTTGGGGGGCCACTGCAGTCTAGGACACGGAGGTGTGGCTTAACTGTGGCAATAGCACAGAAGCAAACTGAAAGATTAATGTGTCCCAGACAAGTCACGCTGCCTTCTCCGCACGTTTTAGTGAACTTCTTAGTTTTGCAAAGGCCCTTGGCAGGGCTTTATGTCTCTTACAGATTAGGCGCTTCCCAGGTGGAGAAGGCAATGGCAACCCACTCCAGTGTTCTTGCCTGGAGAATCCCAGGGATGGCGGAGCCTGGTGGGCTGCCGTCTATGGGGTCGCACAGAGTCAGACACGACTGAAGCGACTTAGCAGCAGTAGCAGTAGCAGCAGGTGGCACTAGTGGTAAAGAACCTGCCTGCCAGTGCAGATAGATACTGGAGACGTAGGTTTGATTCCTGTGTTGGGAAGATTCCCTGGAGTAGAAATTGACAACCCACTCCAGTATTCTTGCTTGGAGAACCCCATGGACAGAGACGCCTCGCCAGCAGGCTACAGTTTATAGTGTTGCAAAGAGTTGGGTGTCTTAGTGAACTTCTTACTTATGCAAAGGTACTTAGCAAGGTTTTATGTCTTTTGTAGATTACCACCTAGAAAAGACAAGACAGAATGTGATGTTTTAGGGCCATTTTGGTGTCTGGCACAATTCCAGTTTTGAGCAGCAATAAAATGTGCAAAGTTCTACATATTATTCTTTATAGGTTACAATGCAGTGGACCAGATTTGCTATTAATATAGATTAAAAGTAGGCTTTTGAGGAAGGCTCCATCCCTCTTCTGATTTGCCCTCTGATCTTCTTATACGTAACATTTAGTGACCTTTGAACAGCCCAGGGGTGCTTCACAGTGTCTTTTTCTTGATGCCCGTTTAAAGGTTTCTATTTCATATTCACAGCTGGCATATGCAAATATAGGTAAAGATTATGATGCCTCCCAAGTAGCACTATGGTCAATAAATTACTCCTTGTGTGACTATACCATGATCTCAGCCTAGCACGTCTTCAACAAGTCGCAAAAGTTGTCCTGCAGCAGGCAGCCTGCCAGTGCATCCCCATAGAGCTGGTTGCCCAGATGCTCCTAGATTCATGTGTGATGCTTAACCAGGGCCATCCTGTTGGCAAACGAACTCTCTGTCTTTTGCTACCAAAGGGCTCCTGGTTTCAGGGGGAGGGGAGGTAGGAGGGTTTCTTTGAGTGGATTTGGGGGGCAAGTAGCGCATGAAGAGTCAAATATGCTAGTACCTCTGGGAGAAACACTGGAAAGCAGGAAAGAGCACGATTCCGTTCAGAAGTTTCAGAGGCCTGTATTCTAAATATTGACTACAACTTAGATCACTCTGTGACCCTGAATAAGTCACTTAACGTCTCTGCTCTCTAATTTGTTTTCCTTTATAAAACAAGAGAGCTGTATTGGGTCAGCAGTTTTTATTATAATTGAGCAATGGAGTTTTTCCTCTAACTCAATTTCTCAGGTAGAAACCCAGTGGAAACTTGTTCCATTTGTGAGACAATAGGGAGCTTAAAGCCCTCACAGCTCAGGAACTTATAACTGCCCAGGAAGCAGTTTTAAGATGGATAGATCTGGGGTCTGTGATACCCTTCACAGTTCTTGGAAGGGACCTGTCAAAGGGTCCCTGCCCTGTGCCTGAGCCCCCCAGCGCTGAATGGTTTACCCACCAGAAGGCAGGCCCAGGAGCCCAGGACCACATCCTTTTTGTCATATCACTGTATGCCAAACCCTGGAAAATTGTTCAGTAAGTGTTTGTGGACTGGAACAACTAATAAGCAAATGAACAAATACACAAGATTCGGGAAGACCTATCTCTATATTACTGATGAATGAGAATTTTTATTACAACATTTTTACCTAGAAGGCACTTCATAAACATTTATATTCAGAACTATAAATGAGTACAGATTGTAAATGACTTTAAAACTTTTTTTTTTTTGGTAACCTGTGCAGTGGCTTTGAGAGGGGGCAGGTACAAACTCAGGTGTATTTTGTCCAACACACCAAATTTTTTTTTTCACACCAAATTTTGAAGACTAAGTATGAAAGTTTAAAGAATGTAGAAAAGTATCTCATTAATCATCTTTTATACTGGTTACATGTTGAAATGGTAATATATTGAGTTAAAGAAAATGTCATTAAAATTTTCTTTACCTGTTATCTCTTTATTTATGGGATTAGTAGAAAAATTTTAATTATGTATGGGCTCACAGTTGTGACTCACATATTTCTAACAATGACACGGTCTTATACTGTTGATCATCAATAACTACTCTTCCATAATGGTTTAGTTGCTCAGTTGTGTCCATCTCTTTGTGACCCCATGGACTGTGGCCTGCCAGGCTCCTCTGTCCATGGGATTTTCCAGGCAAAAATGCTGCAGTGGGTGGCCATTCCCTTCTCTAGCTCTTCCATAGTATGTACAAATAATTGTGTGTGTTTGTCTTTTCCCAGGCACAGAAGCTGAAATCCAACATATCAGGCAGTACCCACCTCTGTCTTTCTGATGTAAGTTGTTTCTTTCTGAGTCTCCCTGCATCTAGAAACAGAGCCTTCGGGTCCCTAGAACAGAGTATGATGTGAAAGGGCTCAAAGACAACAAGGTTTCAGGCCCAGAAAAATATCCAAGTCTCCCTTAGTGTCCCTCTGCCCTTGCAGCCAGGCGCAGATGCTGGTGTACAAAGCAGCGCCGAGTGTGGGATCCTCATCTCAGAACTGGACCAGCACAGATACCATTGCCCTGTACCATGAGAGCCTCTGTGATCACAGTCACATGAGTTCAGCCGGCACAGAGAAGATACACAACACCTCTCACTGCTTACCAGATGTCCCCTAGATTGCTCCTTTGACTTTCACAGTGACCCAGAAGTAGCCAATGCGGGCCACGTTACCCTCCCCAATTTACAGTTATAGCTCATCATGGCAAGATGCAGTTTTCTGGGACTGAGCAGGTCCTAGGTTTGGGGGTGAAGGAATCCATCCTGGGGAAGAACAGCTGTGCTGACTGAGAGTTCAGGAGCCTGGGTCCTGGCTGGGACTCTGACTGACAAGCAGGGCAAGATCCTCCATCTGTAAAGTCCAGGGTTGAACCAGCCAGTGGAGGGAAAGGCTACTGCCAGGCTCCAATGCGATTTGTGACCCATCTCTATATGAGCCCGTACTTGCCTGGGCAGGCTTTCTGAGATGATTCTTCCTGCCCTCCTTCATGATAGAGAGGGCGAGCATCCCTTCTCAGTCAGTGATACCCAAAGGGAGGATGGTTCCATGTTGCACAGTTAAGGGGTGACCTTAGGAGCAGGGGTAAAAATGTTGAGTTGGCTTTGGTAAACCGTATAGCTAGTTGGGGGCAGGGATCCAAGAGAGAAAGAGTGGGGCTAAAATATGCGGTGATAGAACAAACACATGCAGTGGGTGTTAATGAAAACATTCTTTCTTACAGCGTGATTATGAAAAGGATGGTCTCGCTGGAGCTTCCAGCCACATAACCACAAAATCAATGGCTGCTCCTCCAAGCTGCGGTCTGAGCCCACTGCTGGCCCTGGTGGTAACTGCCCTGTCCACCCTATTGTCTTTATCTTTGGCCGAAGCATCGTAGCTGCATTTACAGAACCACATGGACATGTGAAAAGACAAAAACCAAGTTATCTGTTTCCTGTCCTCTTGTATATCTGAAATTCCAGTTTTAGGAGCTCAGTGGAGACACTGCTAAAACAGTTTCATCCAACTGGAACTTTTTTCTTTCTTTGTTTCTTTCTTTTTTTTTTTTTCTAAGAAAGCTTCTTGTGGTCCTTAAGGCTTTTGTGGGATCCCCCGATTCAGTGCTACATTCCACACTCAGAAGGCTTTGGGGCATGCTGGATTGTGAAGAGATGGTTTGTTGTTGATGTTGTCGTTGTCCGCTGTAAAGCGGACTGGAGCTTTGGCTTTCAAGATCCTGATAAGGATGATGATTTTTAACAGTTTCACTCTAGTCTTGACTAGCTAGAGAAGGAGTCAGTATTCCTAAAGAATCTTCTATATCTCATGGAATAGGTTTGCTTTCCGATGGCATGACCATACCACGGCAGTGGTAAGTGGAAGCCAAACTTTTTTTGGCACAAAGTGAAGATTCTCATCATGACAATCTTGATAGACTTTGTGCAAACAAGCTTGTACCAGTGCTCTTTCTATATGTACTAGCGTTTTCCACGCTAATGTTTATGTACAGTAAACAGCTCTGCACTCTCTTACGAAAACAAAAAAAACACCTGCCACATTCAATGTAGTGTCTGTCTCCTAGTCAAAATAGAGAATGAAAGTGGGTGTGAGACTTCACAGGACCTTGAGCATTGAGACAGTCTCCAAAGCCTTACTTGAGTGAGAAGCCCTTACGCTAACAAGAGTCAAATATAGCTGAAGCATCATTCTAATAATCTTTACATGTATGAGGTTATATGTAGAAAAAAATTTTACTACTAAATGATTTCAACTATTGACTTTCTATATTTTGAAAATAATGATATTGTCTTCATTTTTTTTTTACCGGTGGTTTAATACAAAATACATGGAGCTTGTTTTCCTCTCATAAGTAGCATTAGCTTCGATGTTGACTTCTCAAAGACAGGTCTTCAACAGCAGTCTCTGAGGAGTCTCATGCTTTAGCAGAAAGCTCTGCATCATGTTACTGTGGACAGGCAGCAGGAAATAGAGCAGCCAAGCATTGTCTTTTATCATTTCTGGAAACACAAGTGTGTAGACCTATGGGAAAACTGGTGGCCACTCGTCAATGTTCTACAAACTCTACAAATGGCACCGTTGCCAGTTGACACGAACCAGGACCTTGGTTTTCACGTTATCTGACAATGGCAGCTTTGACTGGGACAGGAGACAGGACGTGCTGCTCTGTCTTCTGAAGCAGATCCGTGCCCAGGATACACAGCTCTTTCCCTGAGGATTGTCTTGACTTTCAGCTGTGATGGCTTGGCCGCTCCGTGGATCGGTTTGGTCTGAAGTCATCAGATATCTGCTCGCACTGTGTTCTGTGTCCTCCGTGATAGACTGTGACTGACTCTGTGAAAAAGAAAAAAAGTTTGGGGGATCAAGAGAGTCACTGTCACCATTAGGGCCATGGAGATAAGTTGGCCCAGAGACACAGAACAGGGACTCTGGATATAAGGCATCTGACTTGTTAACTGCACGTCTCTTCCATCATTCTCTTCCTTCAGTGAGTAGCCCCGAAAGTGCACTTCTGAAGTCTGGTTGAAATGGTGAGATTTGAAATCTACAAGGATCGAGTGCTAGTAGCCATGTTTCTTTGCAACTGAACAGAGGCGAGGAAATTCCACCCAATAGAGTGTCCGAAAAGTCGGCTTTCTTCCGACGTCAGTGGAGTGGATGAAGGAGGAAACCCGCAGTGCCCATTTCATCCTGATTCCCTTTGCCCACGGATGTTTGCCTTGTAAGAATTAATCCAGTTACTAGGGCGGGAAATCTGTTAAACCCAAGATGAAGGCATAGTCTTTTAGCTCTGTTGGTGTTTGAAGTACATTTATATCCAAATGTTAATAAACATAAATGTATAATACTAAGTACCGAGTTTTTTCACTTCAAAATGTTTCCAAGGGAAATTCATCAAACAAATTCGATTAGTGAAAGGTTTCATAAAGACTCATACTTTGAATAAACACATTAAATGTGTTGAAATACTTGGAATTCCAGTCATCTGTGAAAACATATCTCTTCAGAGCATATTTTGTTTTAATTAAGGTATCTGTGTATCTACATTGGACTAATTGCACAGAGGTCTGATTCTATGTAATCTACTGTAGAAAGCTATTGATTACTTCTGTAATAAACAGCATCTGTAATTAGTTTCAGATGACCAAAGAGGAAATGGAAGTTACCAGAGCTAACAAGGGTAGCCTTCAGTGAAGAATGCGTGGATGTGCAACACATAAATTAAATTGTAAACAGCCTCATCTTTCACCAACATAGATCGCATTTTTCTTCAGAGATAGAAGCACATGAGAGTTACCAAATCGTCAGCCTGAAAATAAATTACTGATAAACAGGGGGAAGGATGTTCCATGACAACTCATTAGAGAGATTCTTACAAACTCATGCCAGGACTTTCCTGGTGGTCCAGTGGTTAGGACTCTACATTTCCTTTGCATAGAGTGTGGGTTTGATCCCTGGTCGGGGGACTAAGATCCCACCTGCTTCTCAGTGTGGCCAAAACAAGAAAAGTCATGCCAAGCAAGTGTTTATGCCATTTGGGGTGATCTCAGTTTAACATGGTGACCCAGAAACCGATCATTTGCCCCAGTACTGGAGCAGGCCAAACCTTTTATCCTCTCTGGCTTCCTTTGGCAGCACTAAAAGCAAAAAGGGATTCACTACTTCCTGCCCTTCACTGCCCTGCATTGAAGGTGCCACCAAAATCCAAGGACTGTTTGCTGAGGTTTGGGCCTGTTGCAGAAAGCATCTCGCAGTTGATTTTGGCAAAACATAAAATAGTAACTTAAATGCATGGAGACCAATGGCCCCCAAATCAAGTCTAGCCATGTCCCACTCCTTTCAGAGAAGGGGGATTAAAAAAAAGCAAGATTGTGAAACCGATTAGAAGCACATAGAGTCCACTTGAGATGTTGAGTATCTTTGACCAAGAGGTGTTGGAGTAAGTGTTAGAGGTGTTGGAGCATTTAAAATAGAGCACATGAAGGAAGAAGGGCACAATAAAGAGAGGAAATTCAGAATGCCACCCGAATATTTATTTTTCCATATTTGATTTTTTCCAAGGCTCTAGTAGAAGAAGTGTAAGTTGAGAATGACAGAGATTATTTTTCATTAAGTATAGCAAACTGTATCCAAACTGTGATAGGAGTGTTGTTTCCATGTAGAAAAAAAGATTTTTTTTTAATAATTCTTAATCCTGTAGTAAGAAATGTTTTAGACGCTGTGTCTTCAAGCTCATCAAATACAGGCCACGGCTCCTCCAGAGCTGCTGTGGCCTTTGATCTGGTCTATATTAAGATTGTTCCTATCCTGCACATGCTCCAAGGATGGGTTGTCTCCAGCTGTATCCCCATCCCCCACCTGCCCTTTGTAGTCTAAATCAGACACTCCCAAACACTCCATCTGCTGAGCTGGGGAAGTGGAGGAGCGGAAGCATTTCTGAATCAGTGTTAAGTGCTTGGGAAAAAAGATGTAAGAGCAGTGGGAGTTTATATAATTAGCAAATTCTTTTCTTAGAATCCAGCTAACGTGTATTTCTGTTGTTATTATTTACAAAATAGTGGCCTCCAAGGAGCTGTCTTTTGGAAAATAAGTTTTCATTCATGTAGTCAGGCATGCACGACTTATTTAAGTCAATAAACTGCAGGGCCAGAAAATGCCTGTTTAAATGAACGCACCGTTTCTCATTCTCTTTCAAACTCTTCTTGATCTCTTGGATTCATACACCTCTGATCTTTGTTGCTCCTGCTCTTTGATTAAACAAATGAGACCATGTCAGACCCACCGTTTCAAGAACGACCCCAAAGCAATGACAACACACAAGAGTGAGTTATCAACGGCCTGAACGTGATGTTGGCCAAAGGGCCTGTCTGCCCTGAGCCTGGAGAGTTTGAAGAGATGGAGCAAAGATCAAGGTGCCGCTGCTATGGCTGAATGGAGCATGCCATCTGATCCCAATAGGAAACTTGTCCCAACCAAACAACAAGAGTTCCTTGAATTAGATACCAGTGCCTTCGCAGAAAGCAAGCCAGAGCTAATATCTCGAGGACAGAGGAAGAAACTCCTTTTTAGAAATTATGAAACAACAAAACAGCTGGGAATTTCATTAGACACCCTTACAAGCTATGTAAGCTCTCCTCCCTAAGATAAGCATCTCGTGTGTTTATCTGATACTTCTTGACTTTGACACAGCTTTTATTCTCAAGTGACCATTTGTTTGAAGTCTGTTGTCTAGGATTTTCAAGCCGACTATACGTCTAAACTTCATTCTCATTGCAGAGGCCTTAAATCTGTGCATTTGGCCACTGCCTCCATCCTCATTGCCCAAGGGTCATTAACTTGATACCAGCTGATTCCCTTTTCTTGCATATTGATTATTGATAACCCCAGTCCCCGCCCTTGTTACTTACTGCCCAAGTAATTAACAGAGTCCCTTCCTATCAGTTCTTCATTGTAATCATTCTAAATTTAGTCCTACCCAAATTAATTCCTGTTCAGTCAGATGCTGGTTCGACACATAACCCTGGCTTTTTGAAGCCGGAGAAGTCTCTCTGAGGAGCCAGGTGATTTGAAGATGATGCTAATCCCGGAGTGGAAAGTTCATCCAGCCAGCCCTCTCCCGAGCTCCCTCTTCTGAACTCTGGGATTGTCTCGTCAGCTGCATCCCTTTGTTGCTCCCAGAGCTCTTTGTCGAGCTTCTCCTCCCTCCCGGAGATAACCCGGCTTGTTCAGCGGGCTGCACCACCTGCACGTCTGATTGCTCTGAGACCCAGCCCGGATGGGTGGGGAAGGCACGCAAGCCCTGTTTCAATAAACTGCCTGCAGAGAACGCAGCCTGCTCACAGCCATGGCGCTCCCAGCCCCCTGAGGACTCCAGGCTCATTTGACCAGCACAGCTGCGACTTCGCGATCTGCTGCTGGCAGGTGCCCATTTCAGCATCTTGTCCCACTGCCACGGGGAGTTTATTTTTGCTCAAGGGCAGCTGCCAAACCCAGCACCAGCATCAATAGAAGGTTTTCTCCGATTTTTTTCTCTTCATCCCAGGCCCAGCTTTCTTACCCATCCCCATTTTTCGTTTTGCAGAAAATGCCAAAGGATTGGCCATAGACCATCACCTCCTTCTTTCTAACATTTTTTTCTGCTCACCTTACCAGCTTCCCTAGCAGAAACTATGACCCATAGTAGGAAGTTAAACACTGCTGGGTAAACGAAAAACTTCAGGATGTCAAAGGATTTCCTCTGTAATACAGTAATCAAGACTGGACCATTTAACATCCTCTTGCAGCCATGGAGATACTGCAAGGTATCCTCCTGAAGCTATTGAGGGTGATCTGGGAGAAAGGGTGAAAAAAAACATTACAGTCAAAGTGACTCTCAATCTGTCTGCTGCATTTTCTGCTGAGAGATGAAAACCTAGCATTTGTCCCCAGGAAAAGCTGAGCGTGATGGGCCAGCGTCACCGGAAAGGAAGGACAGGACTCCACATGGGGTGGACTTCGTGGGAAATTAGCCAGTGAGTCTGCTGATGTTTTAACCTTGCCTCAAGTGCAGGATGCTGGCAAGAAAGATGGACCATTCCACCAGTCTTGACCAACCCCAGGGATGCAGCCTCTGCCAGCATCCTGAGAAGCGAACTCAGGTGCTGAACAATTCAGCTTGTGTGTGGAATATCTACTGTGCTTGGATGAACCACCATTTGGAGCCAAAGCTAAGTGGAGAATACAAGGCCCTCTGACAGCCGCTTAAGGGAACAACCATCATTTCCAGATTGGCATAATCTTTCACTCTGATATCTCTTGGAGAATCTGAGTTGTCTTTGTAGATAGTCCATAAAGCTGTTTTTCAGACTCAGTCTGTAAGAGGTAAGTCTCAGTCCACATGTCTACAACCCACCCATCACGAAGAAGGCAGATATATCCACCCTCAGCCTGTACCCAAAAGGCCACATGGAAAATCCAATGGAGTCACCCCTCTGAGCATCCAGGGATTGTGAGCACGGAGCATGGCCAGATCCACAGGCCAGTGGAAGTCCCAGCTGCCAGGCATCAACCATGGTGCTTGTGGGAATGGGAGACCCCAGAGCTGTCCGCCAAACACAAATCTTAGAAGTAGCGAAGAGCAGAATGAGAAATCAGAACACCCAGTGGATGCCCTGGGTGTAAGGCTGTTAGAAGTCAGTAAAAGCCTGCACCTGTCACCAGGCTGGCAGGATGTCTGCATGGGTCCAGGTGAAGGTACTCTGGGCTCTCTGGGCCCAGCGGCACTTAAAGCGCCATCTATAAAGCTCCCATTCTATTTCTGTGTCACAAGTGCTGCAGGGCTGGGTGATCCAGCTTTATCTTCCTGGTGTGCAAAGCGTGCTTGGTCTAGAATTTGGTTTTGTATTTTTTAGCTTTAGCTGAAGGCATTTCTGAAATGTGGGGGGAGAAAAAGAATGGAAACGATAGAACCAAATCACAGATTGCCTGCCTGATTTGGTTGTGGTCTTCTGGTAATCAGACATTCCTGATGTGTTTTTCTGGATTCAGAAAGAGCTGATTGTCCTCAGAGGGTTGAAGGAGTGGTTTCAGAAACCTGAAATCCAGGGCCTTAGAGTTCTCCTAATTATCTCTCTTTTCTCTTTTTCTGCTTTCTCTCCCCCAAGGGAGGTGGGCAAACACTTTTTAAACCGGAGTTTGCTTTAAAGAGTTTTCTCATCCTCTGTGCATTTCCCCTTGATATTGAAATTATTTTCTCTTGTTTAATCCAGCTCCTGCTGAGAAGCCCTGTGAGCTGTAGGAAGTGGGGCTGTTTTGCTGTGTCTTTTGGATGGTGTTGCATTTTTACTCTTAACCGGAGGGTACATCTCAGTTATGTTAGTTCTATTTCACGCAAGTTAACAGAAGGATTCTGGGTTTTAGGATCATTTTAGAATTCTGTCCTGGGAGAGGGGTTCAGATACCCAGCCTCATCAGAGCTGGGGTGAGGGGTAGAGTGAGCCCTGTGGAAGCCCCCGGTTAGAAGAGGGTATGGATGAGCAGCTTTCCTTCTGGTCTCCTTTTCACATTGTGTGTTTCCTGAGTTTTTCACATGTAGAAGATAATGTGTTTATTTCATCATCTCATGTATGTGCTTCCTGAGGAGCCTGGATGTTCTCCTGGGGTCCTTCCCACGCAGCTTCCTCACACATTTGGCGCCTTGCTTTATCACCACCACCCACGCAAGACCATCTCCATGCAGAAGTACACCTTTGTTCTTTGGACTTTTGGAAGTAGCTTTGTGATATTTGAATTTTCTGTTAGCATATTGCTCAAGCATTACAGAATGTACGTATGGAGTCCCTTCAACCATCTCCCCTGCCCCAGAATATCCTAATAAACGTTGTTTTCTTTTTTCTTTTTTTTTAAAGTGATTATCCTTGTGCCTTTTTCTTTTATTGTAATTCATTGGAAAGTGATACTGAAATCTCCCAACACTAGAAGTCCCCAGTGTCCTGACATCAAGGGGTTTCTGGTCCTGTACATTGTAAATTGTTTAGCAGCATCCCTGGTCTCTCCCCACAGATGCCAGAGGCAGCCTCTCCCCTCCGCCAAAGACACTGCAAGTTCCTGGGAGGGGGCGGCAGCAAATGTCCAACATCACCACTTGTTGAAGCCACAGTTTTAGACCCAACCTAATAGCTCCTTTGTGCTATATTGTGAGGAACCTGGTTCTAATGTGAGGCCACGGCTGATACTTATCTCGTGTCTTCAATGTGCAGTTTTTTATTAAGAGGATAAGGTTGGTGGGTTCTCTGGTTACTATCACACATGTATTAAATTATTTGTGAAAAGAAAGTGAAGTTGCTCAGTTGTGTCCGACTCTTTGCGACCCCATGGACTGTAGCCAACCAGGCTCCTCCATCCATGGTATTTTCCAGGCAAGAGTACTGGAGTGGGTTGCCATTTCCTTTTCCAGGGCATCTTCCTGACTCTGGGATTGAACCTGGGTCTCCCACATTGCAAGCAGACACTTTACCATCTGAGCCAGCAGGGAAACTTGGTAAATTATTTGTATTCAGTTACAAATTGTAAATATTTTGATAAAAACTAAAGACAGAATTTCAGCAAACTCCAGGAGATAGTGGAGGACAGAAGAGCCTGGAGCGCTACAGTCGAAAAGAGTTGAACATGACTTAGCACTCAACAGCAACTGAGACAGAGTAGACCATTTTTGGCATGTGGGATTTTAGTTCACGGATCAGGGATCAAATCCAGACCCCCTTCAGTGGAGGCACAGAGTCTTAACCACAGGCCCACCAGGGAAGTTCCCCAGGGCCATTTTCTTATTTCCAGCTTCTAACTCAGTGCTGGGGCAAGGAGGAATCACTTTATACCACATAAGGCTGAATTTTTATCATGATCATGGTTGCTCAAAATATGACTTCCTCACTTCCCTGGGAAAGTTATTTCTGGTACCAGATTACCACCTGGCTTGTTTAAGATAAATTATTAAAAGCCAAATCACAGCAGTTAATATCACCATTGTTATTTGCTTCAGTCTAAAAGCTACAGCCCACTCAACACCAAGAAGACCTTGCTGTTTGTTAGGACAGAGAAGGCTGCATTTTGCTTGAGATTCTGTAGAATATATTTTTATTCTTTGTGAATTTTCATTCAATTGCGTTTTCCTACTCCCTTTCTGAGCTGCTTTCAAATGATCAAGTTTAGGGTAATTTCTGCCAGACTCAATAGTTTGGATTCAAAGTTTGTGAGCCTTTGGAGCTGAGCCTGATATTTTAAAGATACAGGAAAACCCTAGACCCCAACATCTCATCAGGCTTGGGGCAGCCTGATCAAAACCCCAAGCTCAGTCTGAGACCAGCAGCAGCAGGCTGGCCCCCCAGGAAGGACAGAACTCTGCCATCCCCTGAATCACCAAACAGAAAAGGGGAGGGAGACCTCAGGCTTCCTCCAGCAGTTTTTAGTATTCTAATCATCTCCTGAATACAACCAAATCCCCAGCATGCAGGTGATAGAAATTTTAGGAGCTGGAACAAGCAATGACTAATAAAACCCTGAGAGAAATACCAAGAAAGTGAATAAAAGCGGTGACAGAAACAAGATACAAGACTGCTTGTGTTTGGTGAAATAAATAAAGCATAAACGAAAACACAATGATGTGAAAGATACGAGAGGGGTATCCGTAAAAGTCACATAAACTGGCGGTGCTGCTGCCCTGATGGGTTTTATCCTTGAGAAGGTTTCTCCCTTCCCGGCTAGTAGACAAAGACTTCACTGTGTTTCAAAGATAAAGTGAGCGCCTGGCCTGAAAAAACCTTGGGTGGGTAAATTAAAAGGGGCGATCTTTTTCTAGGAAACCGTTTGCCGATACATATCATAATTTAAAATCCACATCCTCTTTGAGCCCACAGTTCCACTGCAGGGAGTTTACCCTGCATTCTTACACGGACTGCCAAGATACATGCAAAAGGATTTTCATGGCAGAATAATTTGCAGTAGCAAAGCACTTGAAACAATATGATGTCTATCAACAGTGAACTGGTAAAAGAACTCATAGTGCATTTGGATAAGGGGATATTAGGGCACCTGATGCAAAGAGCCAACTCATTGGAAAAGACTCTGATGCTGGGAAAGATTGAGGGCAGGAGGAGAAGGAGACAACAGAAGATGAGATGGTTGGATGGTATCACCAACTCGATCCACATGAGTTTGAACAAACTCCGGGAGATAGGGACAGGGAAGCCTGGTGTGCTGCTGCTGTTCAAGGGGTCGCAAAGAGTCGGACATGACTGAGTGAACAACAAGGCAACTATTTTTTAAATTAGATGTACATCCACTGAAAAGGAAAGTGGTCTATGGTATATGTTAAATAAAAAGCAAAGGTACAGAACAATGAAAACACAGTCCTATTTGTATACATTTAAAAACATGATAGATGATTATAGATAAGACATGATAGATAGAAGATGTAAATAGGTGGATAGATAAATAGATGATGAATAGATGGATGGATGGATAGATGTTACCTAGGTTCAGCATTTTTACCATGTCTGGATATTATTTTTACCAATAGTGTTAAAGAAGAAAAGAATAAAGTAAACTGAGATGTGCAGTGGCTGGAAACCAGCTCAGGGTTTGGCCCCCACCCTTCAGAAGAAAGAGGCGGGTGCAGCCTTGCCTCAGCCCACACTCAGGACTGGAGTTTTTCTACTGTGTCCAGCAAAGCCCCACAGAGCCCAAGAGGGAGTGCGCATCCACGCTGCAGAACCTCTTTAGAGATGAATTGCCACAGTCTGGGGAAGAAGCACCTCAGAGGTGCTGTGTATACTGTGTGCATAAGAGGATTTTTTAAATAATTCCTCACTGTGGCTGGTGACATGGGATGAAGTCCTCTCTGTGCAGGCAGGGCCCATCCAGCCAAGGGGAGGCTGGGTCGGCTCTTCTGGTGACAAGAGTGTCAAGGGTTTGCCCACCCTGCACTGTGGATAGTGCCCTCAGAATACTCAGGACAGTAATGGCCTGGAAATAACAGCTGGTGGGACTGGATGCTCACCACATGCCCCCCGGACCAGGATGGATGGGCTCTGTGCATGGGACCTCATTCAGTCCTCACAGTAACTCCTAAATAGAATTAATCTCATATTGCTGCAAAAGCCACTGAGGCTCAGAGAGGGTGAATGACTGATGCAAAGTCACACAGCCAAGGGAAAGCTGGACAGGAATTCAGATTTTCGAAGGCTGTGCCCATTCAAACTCTTCTCTGCCCTCCAGCCTGTTGGGGAAAAGTCTCCTGGATTCTGAGTAGGAAAGCTCACAGACCCGCCCACATCCTCACTTCATTTCCCTCCACCCACCCTGGAGGCCATGTTATGAGAGCGGCCCAAGCTGGCGTATTGCAGCATGCATTCGTCTTCAAAAGATAATTATGTTACCTCCCTCGCCTTAAGGAAAAGAACAGCAGATTAAAAAAGAAATGTGACAAGCCATCTGAGCGCCAGGACCGCTCCCCCAAGAGTCTCACTTCCATCTCGGTCCCTCACTCTAGACATAAAACCAATTAAAGTCGCTGCAACATATAGTTAACACCAAGTGACAAAAGCCTGCCTAACTGCTTTCAAGATCTCATTTACCCACAGACTGTGCCCAGAAAAACATGGCTGGCCTGTTACTGTGAAATTTTGGACGTACTTGACCCAGTACCAACTTGGAGGGGCACCCAGTCACCATCCTCAGAACACCCCCCCCCCCCGCAACTCCCCCAGCTGTCACTGTGAGGGTGGCTGGCTCAGGAAAACTGTTCATCCCTCATACATTAAAGTTGACCTCTCCCACTTCTGCCCCATGACTGGAAGATGTGCGGGGAGAGAAAGCCTGTGGCTTTAGCAGCTGCCTTTATCTTATCTCAGGCCTAGGGTATCTGCTTTCAAAGTGGACAGACCAAGAGTAGTGGTGGAAAGTGGGTCTTATTCCTTGATTTGCCAGGATTCCATTCCTACTCCAGGACAGGATCTTCAGAAAATGTTACCCAAATTGAGAAGAAAATGGACAACAGACAGAAAGGAAAGGTGATTTCTGTAACGCATGAGCCTCATCTAGGTTTGCTTCCCTTGAAGTCAATTGAGAATGAATCCCCAGGCCTCTCCCACTAATCGTGGGAACCAGGATCGGAATAGGAAAGAAGCGACTGCGCTCTGATGCGAAGCTCCTTGGTTTTCATTCTTCCAGAACATTTCTGTCCCTGGGGGACCCTTAGGGTATTCAGATAATATCTCCTTTACCTGCAAGTGCTTTACAGCTTGCCAAGCTCCTTCCGTTCTCCCACTGCCAGGTGGGGAGTTGTTGAGCGCCTCCATGTTATGGATGTGAAAACAGAAGCCCAGAAAGGTCTTTATCCTGCAAGTAGTAGAGAAGCCTCCCACCCCACCCCCGCCAGTTGTCACTCAGCCCCGCCTCCCCCAACGTGACCTTCTCCTTAGCTTCCCTTCTCCTTTGCTGGCATTTTCCCACTCACTGGGGAACTGCAAACTGTTTTGACTATCAGCTTTTGCCAAGCACATCTAGAGTGTGTGTTTTTTTTTTTAAATTCCACTGAGTTTTTCAAGGCAATTTTTAAAGGGTATTAAGTGTTCTTCTGTAATCTGTGCTGTGTGCTTAGTCACCCAGTCATGTCCGATTCTTTGCAACCCCATGGACTGTAGCCTGCCAGGCTCTTCTATCCATGGAATTACCCAGGCAATAATACTAGAATGGGTTGCCATGCCCTCCTCCAGGGGATCTTCCCAACACAGGGATCGAACCCAGGTCTTCTGCATAGCAGACAGATTCTTTACTGTCTGAGCCACCAGGAAAGCCTAAGAACACTGGAGTGGGTGGCCTATCCTTTCTCCATGGGATCTACCCAACCCAGGAATCAAACCGGGATCTCCTGCATTGCAGGCGGGTTCTTTACCAGCTGAGCTACCAGGGAAGCCCTCTTCTGTAATCCAGAACCTTCGTGCCCAAGCCTCGGCCATGGTGGACCAACAGATGAAGCAGAGGCAGGGGAGGGTGGCCTCTGTTCCAGGGATGGTGGCAACCTCAATAAAATGTCTCAAGGTTGCACACCAAGAGCAAGGTTGCACACCCCGTGGTAGGTGGTGACGAGGGCAGTGCCAGTGCTCCCACTGGTGGACCCTGTTACCTCTAGGTGCTGATGAGCTGGCCTTGCCTCGCCCGGCAGGGAGCCCCCATGCCTAGCTCAGAACTCAGTGCTTGCACAAAACCACAAAGCCCAGGGATGAGCTAGAAACTCCAGATCTGTCTCTGGCCCCAGCTCCCAGCCCCTCCCATTTCTAGTCTGGTCCCTGCTTGCTCCTTGCCTTTTCCTATCTTCAGTAGAAGATGTGTGTTTCCTTGTGCCCTTCATTTATTGAGCACTAATACTGACCCTGTTTTTGGATCTTTCCAGCAGCCCTGAAACGAGAGCTGCTGTCCCAGTTATGCCAATGAAGAAATCGCCTCAGGGGCTAGGTAACTTGGCTGGGAGACCCCAGCATTCAAACCCTAGCAGCTCAACTTGAGGGTCTGCCTGATACCAACTGGGTGTTTATCCTGCAACTGCTTGGCTCCGGAAGCAGCTTCCTGCAAAATCACATCATTTGTCAAAGCCACAGAGGGATTAGATCTTTAAGGAAACCTGAGGTTTTAAATTGGTAATCCTCTTGTGATGTGAAAAAAAACCAATGTATGTGTTTGGATTTTTTTTTTTCTTAATTTGGGATTTACTGACAGTGAAACAGAACTGTCCTTTAGGCAATGAACAAGCCTGTCATACAGAGTGAAATCAGAAAGAGAAAACCAAATATATGTTAACGCATGTACGTGGAATCTAGAAAAATGGTACAGATGAATCCATTTGCAGGCAGGAATAGAACTGCAGATGTAGGGAATGGATGTATGGACACGGTGGGGTTTGGGCTGAATTGGTAGACTGTGATTGACATAAACATCTATACCATGTGTAAGACAGATAGCTAGTAGGAACCTACTGTCCAGCACAGGAAGTTCAGTTAGGGGCTCTGTGATGACCCAGAGGGGTGGACTGGGGGCTGAGGGGAAGGCCCAGGAGGGGATATATGTACACATACTGCGGATTCACTTCGTTGTACAGCAGAAAATAACACAACATTGTAAAGCAACTATACCCCATTTTTAAAAAACAAGGCAATGAATGAAATGGTGACCTCTTCATGAGGTCTGACTCCAAACTTTGCCTGTGTATCTACACAAGCAGCTCCCCTGCCCACAAAGGCTCAGTCTCTGTTCCTCTGTTCTGTCTTGCTGCCCTGCCCTCTTTGGCAATTTCATCCTTTTCCCTGGCTTGGCTTCAGTTGCCACCTGGAGTGAGGACCCAGGACGGCTTTCCCTATGCCCTCCCCACCCCCGCAGTTTCCAGTATTTCCCACCTCCCTGGGAAGAACGAACCTTCCTCGAACCAGCCTGCCGACAGGGGAGGTTCTCCTCCCTCCAACTCTCGCAACCCACGGGCTTTTTTGACTTCTGTCAGCCCTACTCGGTACCAGGCATCCTTCCCACAGGGGATGGGTTGGAGGATCTCTTTTGTGCCTGCTCAGTCCGGTCCAACTCTTTGCAGCCCTGTGGACTGTATGCACCAGGCTCCTCTGTCTAGGAGATTCTCCAGGCAATAATACTGGAGTGGGTTGCCATTTCCTTCTCTAAGGGATCTTACTGACCCGAGGATCGAACCCAAGTCTCTTACATCTCCTACAGGCAGGTTCTTTACCACTAGTGCCACCTGGGTGGCTCAGGTTGGAGGATATGAGAAGACAAACCTTTCCTCCCATTGGCCCTTACACAGGCAAGGGAAGAGCATTTATGATGGTAAACAAATAAAATGTGAGCTGGCCAGTTCTCTGATCTCCTCATCTGAGAAATAAGGATGATAATGCCAGGGAGATGCTGAGGATTATGTGAGCTTATTCAGGCAAGGTATTTACAATATGGGCATGCAGTGAAGCACCAAGTACATGGGAAGTGCTTACTGGGTTTGTATGCTCAGTCACTTCAGTCATCTCCAACTCTTTGTGACCCTATGGACAGCAGCCCGCCAGGCTCCTCTGTCCATGGGATTCTCCAGGCAAGATTTCTGGAGTGGGTTGCCATGCCCTCCTCCAGGAGATCTTCCTGACCCAGGGATCAGACTCGTGTCTCTTATGTCTCCTACACTGGCTGGTGAGTTCTTTACCAGCACCACCTGGGAAGCCCATCCTCAGATGTAAAGTCTAAACATTAAGAAGGCACCAGAAGTGAGTGGGGAACAAGTGCTCCAGGCAGGTGAATGGCGGTGTCAAGGCCAAGAGGTGGGAATGAATGTGGTCAGTCCAGGGAGGCTGGAGGCTGGCATGGAGGGACTGAGGAGAGAGATGGGGAAGCTGGAGATGGGTAGGGATCCTGTGCACTAGGAGAGGGCACAACACTGTAGGTAGGAGGTCTCCCATACCTATGAGACCACCAAAGGGCCTGAGAGAACAGTCAGGGCCAGTACAGGGCCCATGCAAAGGAGGGTGGGGCAGGTTCTGAGGGCAAGAGGAGTGGACACAATTAGGAGGTAGAAGTCCCTTACTACCATATGTTAGGGGCTTCTCAGGTGGCACTAATGGTAAAGAACCTGCCTGCCAATGCTGGAGACATAAGAGACACAGGTTCGATCCCTGGGTCAGGAAGATCCCCTGGAGGAGGGCATGGCAGCCCACTCTAGTATTCTTGCCTAGAGAATTCCATGGACAGAGGAGCCTGGTGGTCCAAAGTCCCAAAGAGTCAGACACGACTGAAGTGACTTAGCATGCATGCACCATATGTTGGATTCTGCCAAGACAAGCTCCTACCCCAGGGACGTGTCTGCACATTTATCCAGCCAGTTGGATGGTGTTGCTCCAGGACTTGACAGAAAACAGCCACCTCTGCATCTACTCACCTTTTCTCACTTCATCATCGTTATATAGAAGCTCATTGATATTCCCTTAATCTGTTATGAAGAGTTAAGAGGGTTTCAAATCTAGTCAAACTCAAAACTAGTTTATTTGCCTTTTATGATGATTGAAATGATGCAAATTGTAAAAAAAACTTATGTTCAACACTCAGTGATATTAATTTCACTTGACTTTATGACTTAAGGTCAAATATGTTAATCAAAGCCACCATCATTAGCACAGTTTCCTTTTCTATTAAGCGATTATGATCACTTACTATTAATGAGTCGTGAAGTTTTAATAAATTTTTGCTGGTGTGAAATTGCAGAACAGTAATTATGACACATACGGTATGGATGGCTTATTCCACGATGTAAATTTGGTCTAATGTTGGTAAAAATGCAAAAGAACATTAGGTAATTAATTAGTTGCCTCTATGGAACCAAAATAAGCTTTCACCATGAAGGTAAATGAATGAAAAAATGGAAAGCCTTTTGCTGTTAATTGTGAACTGTTAAACAGTGAGACATAGCCATTCAAAAAGACCCAGTCCACCCCACCCCCAGATAACATCATGACTTAAGCCAGAGGAGAAATAGCTTTGCAAGAATTTCTTGTGTTGAATCAGTATTTCTGGCATGGGGCTGATTATATGACGGTATGGGGCAGTACAGGATGGTAGGGGGAGGCTTCCCCGGTGGCTCAGCTGGTAAAGAAACTGCCTGCCAATGCAGGAGACTCAAGAGATTTGGGTTCAGTCCCTGGGTCAGGAAGATTCCCTGGAGAAGGAAATGGCAACCCACTCCAGTATTCTTGGAGAATTCCATGGACAGAGGAGCCTGTTGGGCTATATCTCGCAGTCAGACTTAACACACGCATCATCATGGGGCAGGAAGAGGATTTTGAAATAAAATTAAATGTTGATACAAATGGATTGATGGGAATGGGACCGAAGAATCGCCATCTCAAAGCTGAGAGAGGTCCTCTGAGCCTAGGATAGAACCAGAGGCAAGGATCCAACACACACGTCGGTTTACAGGGTGCACAAGAATCTCCAGATGCGGGACTTCCCTGGCGGTCCAGTGGCGATGCAGAGGACGCAGACTTGATCCCTGGTCAGAGAACTAAGACCCACACGCCTCTGAGCAACTAACGCACACGCCACAACACGAGAGCCCACACGCAGCAAGTGGAGAATCCGTGCACCGCAGTGAAAGATCCCTCATGCGGCCACAAAGATCCCACCTGCCGCCACTAAGATCCCACATGCCGCCACAAAGATCCCACATGCCGCCATTAAGATCCCACATGGCGCAACAAAGGTCCCAAATGCCACAACTAAGACCCGATGCAGCCTAATTAATTAATTTAAAAAAGAATCCCTGCATAAATATGTTGAAATGCAGATTCCTGGGCCCCCAGGAAGTCTGAAATAAGGTCTCTGCATTTCCACATGCTTGGGATGATTCTGATACAGGTCATATCTGACCCACACTTTGAGATAATTATCTAGCAGTCCAAAGCCACAATTCTCAAAAACTATATAGAAAGTCAAAATTCTCACTGAGCAAAAATGTATATGTCAGACCCCCTATGAAGCACTAGATTATAAGTTTTCTGGGTTAAATTTATAATTGAATAGGAAAAGCATGAGATGTCTTTAAATAACGAATCGATTGTCATCTAAGATTTCCTGAACACTTATTCATAATGTGCCAGCCATAGAGCTGAGGATTTTTTATGCATAATTGGATCTGACTTCACTACAACCCCATTTTACAGATGTGAAAACTGAGATGCAGAAAGACTGAGTTACTTACCCAGTGTCACACAGCCAGCAACACCAAGCTGAGCAGTGGGCTGTATTAGCAGTAGACAGTTTAGGCGGGGAAAGAACACAGCCAGAAGTTACCAAAGATACCCCCTGTGACAGCAGCGTGCAGCAGGGGTTGGGGGCCCTTTGGAAGGCAGTCACAGTTGTCCAGGGCAGTGACTTTCAAACTGTTCCCCAGAGCTTTGGGGTGAGCCCCAGGGTGAGGGCTAAAGGGGAGGGTTAGGTGTGGCTGCTTACTCTATTGCCCTCCACTCCACACTCCCCATTTTAACTTATATATTGGCTCTTGGGAAATGCTGTCATATTGAAAGTCCCTGGCTTGGAAAAGCAGGGAAAAAAGGCAGCGGATGCAAGGAAGGTTCAGAGATGCTTCCAGGGATAGGACCAGGCAAGGTGGGGTAGGGGGATCATGTTGGATGTCGGGGCCAGGATGTTTAACCTGCTGGCAGAGTATTGGTGGAAAAGTCTACCAAGAAGTCAGGCAATTGAGTTGGCAGTTAGGAGATGAAGACTTGGTGACAAGTGAAAAAGTGAAAGTGTTATTTGCTCGGTCATGTCCAGTTCTTTGCAACGCTATGGACTGTAGCCCACCAGGCTCCTCTGTCCCTGGAATTCTCCATGCAAGAATACTGGAGTGGATTGCCATTCCCTTCTCCAGGAGAGACTTGGTAATTGTTATTTAACAATCACTGTGGTCAGTGATTCCTCTGGAAAGCAGTGTAGTCAACCAATTCAACTCAGAGTAAAGCTGAGAAGGACCCCAGTGTCAGGGACATTCAACCCCCATCTCCCACCCTGGAAGCTCCCCACTGTTGCCCTGCCCACTTGATAAGAAAACACTCACTGAGTGCATCGACCACCATCGGCATCTCAGCTACCCTCACGCAGCACCCACACGCAGCACCCACCATATGTCAGGCACTGGGAAAGTGCTTTACATTTCATCTCATTAACTCCTCGAGGCAGCCCATAGGGAAGACATGATGATTCCTCCCATTTTACAGATGAGGATTATAAATGCATCTCTCTTCTGACCTAGCATGTTGAGAAGTGAGATCCCCAAGCTCATGTTCTTTCTCTCCACCCATGATGACATGGCTAAGACTCGAGCCATCTTGAGAAATCAATTTTAAAAATACAGAGCAGCATCGCTTTCACAGGGTAAACTGGATAGATGGGCCCTGCCTGTTATAATAATTTACAACAACATAAAGGTCATTCAGGCACTTCCCAAAGCTCACCCCATCTTGAAATCACCCTACCCGCAAGGAGAGATAGGCTGTCTAAACACAAGAATAAGTTAAGAGTGTTTAGAGACCGGAAGTCCTGGAACTGGGATACAAAATCTCACAGAAAATGGACGAGATGTTTCCTATTACCGTCAAAGACTTTCCCTGGATCACTTCCCTAGGAGCTGATTCTTTCCCCTTAAACATCCCATATGTCAGTATGAACCCATGAGTCCTATAAGAACTTTCTGTTGAGTTCTTCACTAACAGGTCTCAGACTTCAGAACCGAGGCATGGAATCCCTGCCCTTCAGATGACTGTCATCCAGGTTTGCCAAGAGCAGCGTGAGAACCAGACGCCAGCTGGCACACGCTGCTCCCCATGTTCCTCCCAAATAGGGCCCCCTCTTTTATTCTTGGCAAGACCGTGTCATCTGACCTTCACTTCATTAAGTTTTTTTCAATCTTTACCCATGTAGGAGACAAAATCGGTAAGTGAAGCCAAGACCATGCCAACACAGGAGTGAAAATAATGAGTTGATAATCTGTAATTCAGCAGCTTACTCTCAAGTACTTCAGAACAGAAAAGCTGTCTGTAGCATCCTTGTCAAATTTGGGGGTAGGTTTGAGGTTGTTTTACGCAAAGTTTGGAAATCACTGGTGTACAGAATGAATGGGTTGTATATCCAGATTCTGAATTAGATGAGGAAGCCACTCTGTCTCCACTTGGCCGTGATGAAAGTTGCCCCTGCAGACAGACCCAAGATTTTCCATAGCGCATGCCCCCAGATATCTGTTTTAGACAAATAGGGATTCGTGCCTAACATTTTCATGTCATATAACTGTAATAATTTTATCTCAAGATGGCTTTGCAATAGGAAAGCTAAATACCTACCTCATCCATAAAAATACACCATTGAAACATCTATGGGGTGTAGTGCTGAGAGTTTCGCCCACCTACCTGAGCAAGTTGCCAAAATTTAATGGCAAGGTGCATGAATGAGGTGAATGGCTGAGGTGGTTTATTAGCCATACAGCAGCTCTTGATCAGTTTTGATTCTGGCAATTATTAAACAGCAGGGCCAGTTGTTCTTGAGATTAATTAGATGAGATCACCTGGATTGATAAGTCTGGGTAAGTCGCAAGAATGGTGAATTGTACAAAGTAAACTCCCTAATGTCATCCTCTTGCTCATTACTGTTACTGGCCACTCCCAGGTAGTAACAGCAAACTATCTCCCTGGCATATTTTTCTATTCTTTATTGCATGCAGGCACTCTCCAAGTTCATTCAAAAAAGTGCCCTCAATCACTAAGGAACAAGTTTAAAAGATGTGGAAATTATTTCCTTGGTGCTGGAAATTATTAACTGATCAGTCTGGCAACCATTTGGGGCTGTGACAGTGATACGCTCAGTGGTATCCCCGTGTGGGGTCTGGACAAGCTTCAGTAACAAGATTTGTTAGGTTCACACATATTGGCCTATAATTGGTTGTAGCCAAGGAATCAACAAGGAGAGAAAGGTCTGTGAAAATAGCCATCTAATAGTACTCCTGACTCATTTTTCCATCTGCACCTCCTGTAAAACACCGACCTAAGAAATTCAGGCTGGCTGTGCACTGTGGATAAAACATGTATAGTTATAAGTGTCATGCCTAATAAACTAATTGGTCTGTAACCAGGGAAAGAAAAAAACAGGGAACTTGATACTCATTTCCAGCAAAATAATAAACGAGGTACCTTGACCAATTTTCCCATTGAAAATAGTTCGAAATGTTAGCAAAAAGCAAAATTGTAAACACCTTCTGAAATGCACGATGAGCTGGCAAGAAAATAAGGAGCATGAAGACCAAAAATAATAATAATAATAATAAAACAAGCAAAGGTATGAACCCAAGAGGTAAATAGAAAACCGAACAGCTTTCATTCACCCTGGGGGCATTTGCAGAACTAAATATAGTGAGCTTAGATTTTTCACGGGGTACAGAAGACAAAGGGCAGGGTCCGCCTGGGAAGGAGTTGAATAGAAGACACTAACTAATAAAACTAGGATCCCAGGAGCCGCAAGTTGCATGTAAGACTGAATTAGAAGTAACTCTACTACCTCCCTACTACCAAGGGCATTCCTGGAAATGTTACCTTGCACTTTGAAACAAAGAATTCCTGAGAACTGATACCCACAAGCAAGTCCACGCTCAGGTCTGCAGTCAAAATTCGTATGACCTGGATTCTGAAAATCCTCAACCCTTCAATTTAAGTGACCCTAGATTAGTAGTGATTCCAGGCATACAGCTGAAGCCAAATTAAACCCTCACTAAAGGAAGCCACCTTTATTCCACAGATAAGAAATCCCCACATATAAAGTCCCAAGGAAAATGAACACCTCACTTGCTCAGCATACACAGAAACGAGGGAAGAAAAGTGATGATTGGCAAAAAAAAAAAATCCGTATCAACTTTGAATACTAAAATTATCAGAGACAGAAACTAAGAGCATTATGTTTATAGATATAAAATATAATATTGAATATAAGCAGAGATAAGGAAACTATGGGGCTTCCCAGGTGGCTCGGTGAATAAAGAATCCACCTGCAATGCAAGAGACGCAGGCAGATGTGGTTCGATCCCCGAGTCAGGAAGATCCCCTGGAGGAGGGCGTGGCAACCCACTCCAGTATTCCTGCCTGGAGAGTCCCATGGACAGAGGAGCCTGGAGGGCTACAGTCCATAGTGTCAGAAAGAGTCGGACATGACCAAAGTGACTGAACACTATAAAAAATGACAATATAGCTTAAGAAAGTGGTAGTGAACAAATTATCCAAATTACTGTCAAGAAATAACAAAGATTTAGAATACATGAACAAGACATTAAGAAATAGGAAAGATAAACTGTTTAATATTAATATATGTCTAAGTCAGCAGTTCTCAACCAGGGGTAGTTTGGGCTTCCAGAAGAAATTCTTAGTTGCAACAACTGGCAGAGGATAGAGGGATGAGTTATTTGTATCTGGTAGCTAGAGGTCATGGGTGCGGGCCCATTCGGTTCAGTGTGGTCGCTCAGTTGTGTTTGACTCTTTTCGACCCCATGGACTGAACAGGCCAGGATTCCTTGTCCATCACCAATCCCAGAGCTTGTTCAGACTCATGTCCATCAAGTGGGTGATGCCATCCAACCATCTCATCCTCTGTCACCTGCTTCTTCTCCTGCCTTCAATCTTTCCCAGCATCAGGGTCTTTTCCAATGAGTCAGTTTTTTGCATCAGGTGGAGAAATTATTGGAGCTTTAGCTTCATCATCAGTCCTTCCAATGAATATTTAGAACTGATTTCTTTCAGGATTGACTGGTTTGATCTCCTTGCAGTCCAAGGGACTCTCAAGAGTCTTCGCCAACACCACAGTTCAAAAGCATCAGTTCTTTGGTGCTCAGCTTTCTTTACAGTCCAACTCTCACATCCATACATAACTACTGGAAAAACCATAGCTTTGATTAGATGGACCTTTCTTGGCAAATGTCTCTCCTTTGACATATGCTGTCTAGATTTGTCAAAGCTTTCCTTCCAAGGAGCAAGCAGATTTTAATTTCATGGCTGCAGTCTTAGACAGCCTAAATATTTTGGATAGCCTTGCACCACAAAGAAATTGTGACAATAGTGCTGAAGTTGAGAAATCTGGATCTATGTTAAGTTCCAGAATTAAAGTTAAAAGGAACGGAGCAAAAGTAATATTTGAAGAGGTAAAAAAAATAAGTCACAGTGATCCCCACAAATATATAAAAAGAAATACACACATATGAAACTTTAATACACCAAAGATAAAGAGTAAATATTTAAAAAGCCAGAGTACATTAGGCTTCATTATACAGTTCTGTGTTTTTTTGAAATTTTCCACATGGAAGATCTGAGAATAAAGGAGGAATAGAGGAAAGAATATGCTTAAATTGAAACAATTGTTCAGAATAATGATGATAATAATAATAATACTGTTAATGGTAGTATCCTAAGGTTTAAATTCGAACCAAGTCTCTACTGGAAGAAAGTTGAGGGACTTCCCTGGTTGTCCAGTGGTTAAGAATCCACCTGTCAATGCAGGGGACAGGGGTTGGATCCCTGGTCCGGGAAAATCCCACATGACTTGGGGCAACACAGCCTGCACGCCATAACTACTGAACCTGTGCTGTAGAGCCCACCAGCCGCTGAAGCCCTCGTGCCATTGAGCTGGAGCTCGGCAACAAGAGGGGCCACTGCATTGAGAAGCCTCGCACCACAACCAAGAGTAGCCCCCACCTGCCGCAACTAGAGAAAAGGCCACAGCCAGCAGCAAACACTCAGCACAGCCAAAAAAATAAATAAATTTTAAAAGAAAATTGATGTAGCTGTTATTAGTAGCAGATCGTCCATTTTGGATTTTGAGAAAAAATCATTAGTGGAGGTTAAGGTCTTGAAAATGATAAAAGTAAAACACAAAGAAAGCTATACAGATTGTTTTAAACATATGCATCATATCTTCAAAATGTGATACAAATACTGACAGTCTACAAGGATGACTAGATATATTTATAATCATTTGGAATATTTTGACACATCTTCTAGCAACTGAGAGATTAAACAAGCAAAAATTCAGTAAGATAAAGAACGTTTGAAAATAATCAAGTCTGGTCTAATGGACATGCAAAGAAGACTGAACTAAACAAATATTCTCCTCAAACGCCCATGAAATATTTAAAAATTTCATCACATACTCAGCCGTAAATAGGATAACACACATTCTGGTTTCTAGGACAGTGCCAGTTTATACATCTTGTCTTCCCATCTATTCAGTTTGGCAGTTACTCCAGATAAAATTGTCCCTGTGTGTACATTGCCTTATATGATCATTCTAGCTATAAGATGAGTCTCAAAAACTTCCATATAACTGTTATCATGCAAAGCATGTTTTCTCTATAATATGATTAAGGTTAACTAATGTAACTAAGAAGTAGTGGCTTTCTCCTTTCACCCAGCCTGCTCTCAAAGGATGAAATCTCTACCTTGATCAAGGCAACAGTAAGAATATTGGGTCCTGGCCATCATCAAAAAATCTACAAACAATAAATACTGGAGAGAATGTGGAGAAAAGGGAACCCTCTTGCACTGTTGGTGGGAACGTAAATTAATACACCCACTATGGAGAACAGTGAGGAGACTTCTTAGAAAACTAAAAATAGAATTATTATGTGACCCAGCAGTCTCACTACTGCGCATATATCCCGAAGTGAAAGTGGCTCAGTCTTGTCCGACTTTTTGCAACCCCAAGGACTATACAGTTGATGGAATTCTCCAGGCCAGAATATTGGAGTGAGTAGCCTTTCCTTTTTCCAGGGGATCTTCCCAACCCAGGGATCAAACCCAGGTCTCCCGCATTGCAGGTGGATTCTTTCCCAGCTGAGCCACAATAGAAGCCGGTATATATGCTGAGAAAACCATAATTCAAAGGGACACATGTTCCCCAGCGTCCATCGCAGCACTACTCACAGCGGCCAGGACAGGGAGATAGCCTAGATGTCCATCGACAGATGGGTGGATAAAGAAAATGTGGGGCATATATACAGTGAAGTGTTTACTCAGCCCCAGAAATGAACAAAACTGGGTCATTTATAGTGATGTGGGTGGACCTAGAGTCTATCATACAGAATGTGATAAGTCAGAAAAGAAAAATGAATACAGTATATGAAAGCATATGTATGGAATCCAGAAAGACGGTAGAAATGAGGCTGTTTGCAGGGCAGAAATAGAGATGCAAGACGTAGAGAACAAACACGTGGGCACAGTGTGGGAAGGGGAAAGATAGCGCTAAGTCGTGCTCGACTCTTGCAATCCCATGAGCTGTAGCCTGCCAGGCACCTCTGTCCATGGGATTCTCCAGGCAAGAATAGAGTACTGGAGACGGTTGCCATTTCCTTCTCCTGGGGGGGGGGGGGGGGCGGGGAGGGGAGGGAGGGACAAATTGCGAGAGTAGGATTGCTAAAAATACATGTGTAAAACAGAGAGCTAGTGGGAAGCTGCTGTATAGGACAGGGAGCTCTGCTCAGTGCTCTGCGCTGACCTAGAGAAGTGGCATGGGTGGGGGCGGGTTCACGAGGGAGGGGATATATGTATACTTATGGCTCATTCACTTCATTATGCAGCAGAAACTAACAACATTGTAAAGCAATTATGCTCCAATGTGAAAAAAAAAAAAAAAAGAATACTGAGTCCTAGTCACCCTTGTGCTGGCTCACAAGGCGATGGATGGTTCCATGTCAGGAGCAGCAAGTTGAGAAGTTATGAGTCTGTTGCCTCCCCATCCCATCCGCCCACCAAGTACTTGGCTCCTAAAATAGGGTTGTCACTCAGATAGAATCACACCTTTGTTCCCTCACCCTGCTCCACAACTGTAGAGCAGAGTCTTTGCTTGGGGGAAGAAACAGAACTCCTAATCTCTCCCCAAAGTACCTGACTTTGTCAGCAATGGAGTGTGAAGTCTAATAGCACTCTCAAAAACGGTGGAATTTGTGATAAAAGGCATTTGAGAGGAGATGGGTGGATTCCTTGGAGATACAGGCTAAACTGTAGGCCAGTAAGTTTGCTGGAGAGACCCAGGGAAAGAGACACCAGGGAGGAGCCCTCCAAGGGTCAGAACAAATCTAAAACACCGACTGTGGGAATTATCCCTTCAGAGGAGCTTGGATTTGATTGAGTTTATCAGTTTATGCCCTCAGGGCAATGTTGAAAAAGTAGAATAATCAGATGGCAATTAGTTTAATTTAACAGCTGAGTATGGTCAGGGAGAGAGACAGTCAAAAGCGACCCTGTCAAATTTACTGTCATCCCCGGGTGACTGTGAGCCTACTCTAAGCCATGCCCTCTGACAAGTAATGTTGGCAGCTGCACATTTTGGGGAGCGGAGATGAAGTGAAAGTGAAGTTGCTCAGTCATGTCTGACTCTGTGACCCCACAGACTATAGCCTGCCAGGCTCCTTCATCCATGGAATTTTCCAGGCAAGGATACTGGAGTGGGTTGCCGTTTTCTTCTCCAGGGGATCTTCCCAACCCAGGGATTGAACCCAGGTCTCCTGCACTGCAGGCACTCTTTACCCTCAGAGTTACTAAAATAATCCAGCCAATCACTCAACAAATAAAAATAATAGCAACAAGTCCCAGGGAGGGGCCAATAACCAGAGTGGCTGTGACATATTATCTAGAATGTCTTCTTTCCAACAAAATGTATGAGACATACATAGATAGAGGAAAGAACGGCCTGTACACTAAAAAAAAAGACACTAGGTGACAGAAAATACCTATGAAAGTGTCTAGATGTCCTATAACTATAAACGAGAAAAGATTTCAAAATAGCCATTGTAAATGTGTTCACAAAACTAAAGGAAACCATGCTTAAGGAAGTAAAGGATGGCAGTATTATATCAAACAGAGAATATCAATAATGAAATAACAATTTATATATATAAAAAAGGACCAAATGGAAATTCTGGAGTTGAAAATTCAATAACCAAAATTAGAAATTCATTAGAAGGACTCAACAGTAGAACGGAACCAAAAGAAAGAATCAGCAAATGAGAAAGACAAGAAGTCTCTCACCTGTGAGATCGGTAAAGTTTAAAGGTAAACTTTAAAAGGTATAGTTTTATAGTTTAGAAAGGTATCATTAGTATATAGTTGGTATATAGTATATAGTTGGTACTTAAAAGGTATAGTTCTTGATGAAGTCTACTGACGAGAAATCTTACCGAGGCATTTATAAAACTTTAGCTTTTTGACTAGTTACACAATAAAAGGCTACATTGTGTGGCTTTCACTAGTTCCACAGCAATAACTGAACTCTGGTTGGTAAAGCTGTGACTAAGCCTTTGAGGTATCCTTCAGGATCTGGGTCAATACAGCCCTTGCAATGTGCTAACTAAGTGCATCAGCTAACTAAGTGAAAGTTCTCTCAGGACCAGATCTGACTGCCAAACTTAGCCTTCCCCTGGAGATTCATTCCAACTAGCTTCTTTGAGAGAATGAGAAATACTAGCTAAGCTTTCAATTTTAATGAGATCCTAATAGCCCCTTCTGATTTTTATTTCACTTGTCATAACAAAATCTTGGCAGGTATTTTGTGTTTCATTTGTTTGTGATTATTTACTACCCAGAAGTTCTTATGAAAGCCTATACACGTTGAGGCAATGTAGTTTTTCTGGGAAACATAACAGAGAATTGGTTTTAGCTCATCCATAAGCCATTGAGAAGCTATGATAGAACAAACTTCAATTGCCAGAGATAGTTAACAGAAGATCCTATACTGGAAACGGCAACCATCAGCTGTAAAGGTGCATGGTCAAGTCCTTGTAAGTCTCTTAACTTCCTGGTATGCTCTGGATAAGCTATAGCAAGGATTAAAATGAGAAGAAAAGAAGTATTTCCAATCCATCCTTTATCTATAGGATGGTAGATAACAAAGCAGGTCTGGTTAACAGTAACGTAGAATAGCTATTCCCCCAACAATCACCCTACTGTATTTCATAGAAATTTATTTCATAGGAGGCACCAGTGTTAACTAATGCTATGGTCCATTTCCCCTTGTGTTTCAGATACTCTGGGACTAGATGAGCTAAACCTTCCACTTTCCTCCTGTGGACCAGGAGGAATTTAGGTGATGGCTCTAGAAAAGCAGTTTTCTATTCGTATGCAATCCCGCTGCATATAATAAAATCCCATACCTCCTGTACCTGTGCCCTTTGTAAAGTCACTGCATCTCCTCTCTCGAGACCTGGCGTCTATTTCTTCATCCACCTGTGAATCGGGACTGGCCTTGTGACCTGCTCTGCCTGGCAGAGGACAGTGGGAGTAACTTGCCAGAGAGGGCAATTCTGAGTCCAGTTTCCAAGAGCCTTGAGACCTTCTCCTGTCCCAGAGCATGTCATCGCCCTGTGAACAAGCTCAGCTGGCTTGATGGTGGGTGGGGGACTGTGTGAGGAGAGCCCGGCAGTCCTAGCTGAGTCCCTCTTAGGTCAGTGAGGCCCCAGCTGGCCCAGCGGCTCACTGCATGCATGAGCCCAGCTAAGACCAGAAGAATCCTACGGTTCCAACTAGCCCAAATGACCTGCCTATGAGTTGTGACCCATATCTAGATGGCCCCAGACTTAACCATAGTTCAACTTGAGATTTTTTTCATCTTCATATGGTGTGAAAGCCATTGTAAAAAAAAAAACCCCAAACTTCAAATTTTGAATTTTAATCTTTTCCTGGTCTAGTAATATACCATGTGATACTGCCTCGTGGTGCTGGGCGGATGCCTCACAATCATGAGGGTGAACAAACAGCCTACACGCTGACAAAGCCGCTGTTCCCAGACAACCATGCTGTTTCTCACTTTCAATACAGTATTTAAAAGAGGGGAGGGGTGGGTGCTTCCCTGGTGGCTCAGACAGTACAGAATCTGCCTGCAATCCAGGAGACCTGGATTCAATCCCTGGATCGGGAAGATCCTGTGAAGAAGGAATGGCTACCACTCGAGTATTCTTGCCTGGAGAATTCCATGAACAAAGGAATCTGGTGGGCTACATACAGTTCATGGGGTCTCAAAGAGTCAGATGCAACTGAGTGAATTAGCACATATACAAACATTCAAAAAATTACATGAGCTATTCAACACTTCATTTTAAAATAGGTTCTGCGTTAGATGATTTTGCCCAACTGCAGGCTCATGTGAGAGTTCTGTGCATTTACGGTTAGTGAAGCTTAGCAATGCTGTTTTTGGTAGGCTAAGTGCATTAAAGGCACTTTTGACATGATAATTTCAGCTTCAGTTCAGTTCAATTCAGTCACTCAGTCGTGTCCGACTCTTTGCAACCCCATGAACTGCAGCACGCCAGGCCTGCCTGTCCATCAGCAACTCCCAGAGTTCACTCAGACTCACATCCTTCGAGTCAGTGATGCCATCCAGCCATCTCATCCTCTGTTGTCCCCTTTTCCTCCTGCCCTCAATCCCTCCCAGCATCAGAGTCCTTTCCAATGAGTCAACTCTTTGCATGAGGTGGCCAAAGTACTGGAGTTTCAGCTTTCGCATCATTCCTTCCAAAGAACACCCAGGACTGATCTCCTTTAGAATGGACTGGTTGGACCTCCTGGCAGTCCAAGGGACTCTCAAGAGTCTTCAACACCACAGTTCAAAAGCATCAATTCTTTGGCGCTCAGCTTTCTTCATAGTCCAACTCTCACATCCATACATGACCACTGGAAAAACCATAGCCTTGACTAGATGGACCTTTGTTGGCAAAGTAATGTCTCTGCTTTTGAATATGCTATCTAGGTTGGTCATAATTTTCCTTCCATGGAGTAAGCATCTTTTAATTTCATGGCTGCAATCACCATCTGTAGTGATTTTGGAGCCCCCAAAAATAAAGTCTGACACTGTTTCCACTCTTTCCCTGTCTATTTCCCATGAAGTGATGGGACCAGATGCCATGATCTTCGTTTTCTGAATGTTGAGCTTTAAGCCAACTTTTTCACTCTCCTCTTCCACTTTCATCAAGAGGCTTTTTAGTTTCTCTTCACTTTCTGCCATAGGATGTGCTTATACCCATCATAAGGCAAAGAAGATCTGTCAATAGTGGTTGCACTCAGTTACAACCGCGGAACAAGTTGTAACACAGCAAGAGTGGGTTCATACCATTAGTGGGGCTCAAGGCTGGGAGGTGGGTAAGCACATCAGCAGCCAGGAAGCACAGGCCATGCAGCGGGCATGGGAACCCAGCCTTGGGGCTGAGGGCTGTGCCCAGGTACAGGGAAGGGCAGCGTTGGGAGCACTTTCCTTCCAACCAGATCGACTTGGAGGACCTGATGGCCTCTCCAAGGTGCAAAAACCCAGCCCTTGTGTTGGTCTGTAATGCTAGGGAGATAAGAATACTTGGCACAGGAAATAGAGGAGGATGTGGATTGGGGTCCCCAGAGGGGAGTGGGCAGGTTTTCCACATGTGCCAGAGGCAGCCAACTCACATTTGACCCCCTGGCCACAGATTCAGGTCGGGTCCAAACCCTGGGCAGAAGGCGTGGGGAATGTCTTCACTAAGTGAAAGCGGCAGAGAACCGGGGACACCGCTGGCCACTCACTCAGGGACACTTTTCCTGCAATTAGTGAAATGGAAATGTGCTACTAACAATCAGCGAGATCAAAAGAGAGGTCTGCCCTTCGCAGGTGCTCTTCTGAAGTGCCATCTGTTGCCATTGGCCTCTCTTCTTTAGGGCTCAGTGTTCCAACAAAAAAGATGCCAAAAAAAGAAGAATCAGAACGGAGTTGAACTCGCACTGTGTTTATGATTTAACACAAGCAGCAGGCCGGGTCAGTCAGGAGGTGGTGAACAGGTGTAGCCCTGACGAGCAGGTGGAAAGACCTTCCCCCCCTGCAACCAGGTCCTTCACTTGTCCCTGGCCGGTAGCTGGTGGGGCTGAGTGTACAGAGGATGTGGTTAGTCAACCTTCCCTGGGTCCCAACCTCAGTCTCCCAGCTCTCCAAATCATCTGGTGGACAGCCTGCCGCAGAGGGCTGCTCTCTGCCATAACGCATCCCCACTCCCAGACACCAGTAACCCCAAATCAGCCCAAGGTACTGGATGCCTGCCCGCCCACTGGGCAGTCAGACACCCTGAATTTGAATCCTGGCCCTGGCAGGTGTTAGCTGAGGGGCACTGGGCAAGTTAGTCTTCTGTCTTCCTCATCTGTCCTGCAGACATGAACACGGCACTCCCTTCACTTCCAGGGGCTGAGGTGAGGCGTGAACGGGACAGCTGAGGACACATGCTCAGCACAGGGCCAGGCACAGAGGAGGGCGAGCAGATGGCATTTTCAGCTCCTGTTTACCAAGGACCCACCAAGGACCAGAGTCAGGGACATCTCAGATGTGGTTCCTGCTCCTGAGGGACTCCCCTGAATAAACGAATGAATGATTTACAGAGCAGCTGATTTACACAGGGCCACCCTTGCTCCGCGGAGCAGGAGCCATTCTGGAAATCTAAGCCTGAGCTCTCCTCGCTCTGGAAGCAGGGTGAACAGACAGAGCTGTCGTTGGGGGCCTCCTTCTTGTCTTCCCCCTTTGCTCCCTCACTGTTCATCCTCTCAGTGGATGAAGACATGCAGGAGGGTCTCACTTTTGTAAATGAAAATGGCCCAAATACAATACAAATGTTTCCTACAACATGTAATTTCAGGGAAGCTCGGAGAAGCTGCCCTACACATCCAGGAAGCTCCAGGATGAGACTGTCCTAGTGGACAGAGGCCTGGGGAGGTCATTACAGTGGCTGCTTCCCAAACTTGAACGTGCACAGGAAGCCACTGGCACTGTTGACAAATGCAGCCTCTGATCTTGCAGGTCTGGGGTGGGACCTGAGACTCTATACTCCTAACAAGGCCCAGGTAAGGGAGACTTGCCACTGCTGAGCCTACATGCGGCAACTACTGAAGTCCGCTCACCCGAGAGCCGGTGCTCTGCAACAAGAGAAGCCGCTGCAACAAGAAGTGCTCAAATGGCAACTAGAGGTAGGCCCGGCTCGCCTGCACAGCAACAAAGATCCTGCACAGCCAAAAATAAATAAATTTAAGTTAATTTAATTTTAAAAGAAGCCCCAGATAAGGCCAGGACTGCCACTCTGTGGCCCATGCTTCAAGTGGCAAGTGTTTCTCAAATTCAGATCATAGGAGAATCACCCTGGGGAACATTTTAAACAGGTTGAGATATAATTCACACACTATACAACTTACCCACTTAAAGTATACACTTCAGTGGTTTTGCTGTATTCATAGTGTCATGCAACCAACACCTAACTGATTTTAGAACATTTCATCACACAAGAAGAATCCCTGTATCCATTAACAATCCAGTAAACTAGAATCCTCATTTCTCCCGTCTGTCCCCAGCCTTAGGCAATCATTAATCTGCTTTCTGTCTCTATAGGTTTTCCTCTTCTGGGCATTTCACATAAATGGAATCATATGTATGTCCTTTGTGTCTGTTTTTTTATGCTTAGCATAATGTTTTTGAAGGTCAACTATGTTGTAGCATGTATAAGTACTTCATTTCCTTTTGTTACCAAATATAGTCTATTGTATGGATATACCACATTTTATTTATTCCTTCAAGGAGCTTCCCCAACAGCTCAGTGTTAAAGAATCTGCCCATGGTATAGGAGACATGGGTTTAATCCCTAGGTGGGGAAGATTCCCTGTAGTAGGAAATAGCAACCGATTCCAGTATTCTTGCCTGAACAATTCCATGGATAAAGGAGCCTGGCAGGCTATTGTCAATAGGGTTGCAAAGAGTCGGACACAACTGAGTGAATACACATTTATCCCTTTATCAGTTGATGAGCATTTGTGCTGTTTCTGCATTTGTCTATTGTGTATAATGTTGCTATGAATACCCATGCACAAGTTTTTAAGTGAATGTATGTTTTCATTTCTTTGGAGTTTATACTTAGCCAGGGAACTGCTAGGTCATATGGTAATTCTACAGTTAACATTTTTGAAACGTTCAGGCTGTTTTTCAAGCTGGCCGCACATTTCACATTCCTACCAGCAATGGATGAGGGTTTCAATTTTTCCACATCTTCAACAATACTTGCTGTCATCTGTCTTTTATATTATAGCCATCCTAGAATCTCATTGATTTTTATTTCTCTGATTGCTACCTGGGGAGCTTTAAAAAAACAAAACAAAACACTGATTTCCTATCTATACCCTGAGGATCCTGGTGGGGCTACAGTCCATGGGGTCACGAAGAGTCAGACACGGCAGCACTATACTTTCTATCTATACGCTGACCAATTAAATCAGAATATCTGATTATGGGGCCCAGGAAATTAGTATTTGTTTCAAAATCCCTAGAGCATCTCAGGAGGTTCATGTTTAAAAATCTGTTAGGTCTTGTATTAGTTAAGGTTCCCCAGACAAACATAACCAATAGGAGATAAAGAGAGACAGTGACAAGAGATAGATAATAGGCCTATGTGTGTGCTAAGTCACTTCAGTCGTGTTCACCTCTTTGCTATCCTATGGACTGTAGCCTGCTCAGCTCCTCTGCCCATGGGATTCTCCAGGCAAGAATCCTGGAGTGGGTTGCCATGTCCTTTTCCAGGGGATCTTCTCAACCCAGGGACTGAACGCGTGCCTCTTACATCTTTTGCATTGACAGGGGTGTTCTTTACCACTAGCGCCACCTAGAAAGATAGATGCCTATCTAGCTATCTAGCTATCTGAGAGATTTATTTTAGAGGATTGACTCCCATGATTGCAGAAACTTGCCAAATCCAATATCTGCAGGGTAGACCAGCAGGCTGGAGGCCCAGAGAAGCACTGCAGTTCAAGCCCAAAGGCAGTTTGTTGAAAGAATTTTTTTGTTTGTTTGGAGAGAGCAGGCTTTTTCTATTAAAGGGCTTCAACTGATTAGATGAAGCACGCCAGTATTATGGAGGATAATCTGCTTTACTCAAAGTCTCCCAGTATAACTATTAATCTCATCCAAAAAGAAAAAAATACCTTCACAGAAACATCTAAGAATAATGTGTAATCAAATATCTCAATACTGTGGCCTGGCCCAGTTGGCACATAAAATTAACCATCATAGGTTTGTTATTTATTATTCAGCAACATTGACTAACCACCTATTATGAACTGCCCTACACACTGGGGACATGGAAATGAAGACATGGTCTCTGCCCTCAGAAAGGTCACAGTGTAAAACAGGGACATTCACAATGCCTTCCTCATAGGAACAGCAGGAAGCTTAGGTGGAAAAATGGTAAGCATGGCAACCAGCATCAAGCCTGGCACCAGTGGGGGCCCAGGACAGTGTCTAAACATTAGGGCACAAAGAGCAACAGTTCTAAGTAGTATTTTTCCAGATGATAAGACTAGTCTTATTTTCAGAGCAATTTCATACACTAAGCCACTGCCAGAGCTGTCCCCTGATACAATATAAGAAGCCCTTACCCGAGAGAGATTTATTGCTATAAAAATATTGCCCTGTTGGCTAGGAAGCCACAGTGCCTGCTGCGCCCAATGGTGGCCCGCTGCCCACAGCCACACACACCAATCTAAGCAGGATTATTAAAGCATAAATCCCCATCTCTTGTCTCCCTCTCATTGGGCAGAAGTATCGCCATGTTCATTAGTGGGAAATGTGAGGTTATATAATCTAATTTTTATAACTCTCCAAGGATAGCATGGGTCATACATTAGGCTGAGATTTCAACCTTTAAAGATAAGGGGAATGTCATTTTTATTAAAAAGGACCACAAAGCATAAGAAGAATTATTACCCCCAAATAGACAAAATAGCCTAGGATCCACAGAAAAGCGTGTTTCTAATTCTAACACTCAGTCTCTGAAGCAGGAGTGCAAATTATGCAGCTCAAGGGCATTGACAGAACTGTTTAGATGCACCAGGGCCTGGCACACAGCTGAAGGGGGTGTGGGGCCCGACTCCTGATGCTTGGATAGCGGAAGTCTTGCCCGGGTTTCATCTGCATTCCCTGCTTGAGCATGTGGGGCTTTGAAAAGAAGTGGGGCCTGTAAAGGGCAGATTCCATGGCTACCACCAGTAACCCCCATTCTGGAAGACATGGGCTGGCACCAAGGAACATGGAGGATAAGAAGCCATGCAGTCCATGAGAGAAAGACAAACCACTATGTCCACTCCAGATCTACAAATGCCAGTGCTGGCCATTCCCTCCTGGCCCCGGTGGCCCCTCTCAGGCCTCTGCGAGCTGCTGGGGCAGGGGGCTGTGCTCCCAGGAAGAAAGGGCTCTGGAGTCAGAAGTGACCCCATAGACATAGACTCAGAGGCATCAACAAAAGTCAGCAGCATTTAGTTCTGTCTGTTCATATAATCAAGGATCTCATGATAGTTTTAATTAGCTGTGTACAGAAGTACAAATCCAAGTGCAAATCCAATTTGGTCAGCATGTTCTCAAATTTCACAGCTTCAAGAGATTCAAGAAAACGCTTAAGATTCAAAAGCTTTGACCTCAAATGGAATACAAGTCATTGGCTTTCCTGGGAATCCCATGGGTCTGCCATGCTTGTTGCATGTCCCACCAGGCTCAGGAGGTAAGATCTCAAACCTGACTGCTTCCCTCTTTGACTTTTCCTGTCCCCACCCCACAGCTCTGCAGGCATGGATGGGGAACCCATTGATTCAAGTCTGCCTATTCCCCTACCATCCCATTGCCCCAGTCTATCCATCTTTGAAACTGTCCTACTCAGTGGGTGAAATCATTTCCTAAATGGTCCTCACTGTCTGCCCTTTCCACTCTCTCATTTTCCTGAAGCTCTGCCTATGGATGAGATTGTTGGGTGCTTATGGCTTGCCTTGTTGACCAATTGATAAGATGTTGAGTGCAGCCACCCAGCAACCAGAATGGTGCCCAAGGTCATCAAGCTGGTCCCAGTCTTCCTGCATTGGTTGACTCCATCAGAATCCTTTACAACTGCACACATGAGTAGTGAGGAAACAAGCTAAATTCCTTAAAATTCACTTTCCCATATTTCCAATTATGCTGGGGACACATCCTGTCTACTCTGCAGCTCAAGGAGAAGTTCAGGTTCCAACAAGGAGATGTGATGGAAGTCTGAGGACAGTAAAGCCCATCTAAGCCCTTTACTCTCATAACCCAGGTTGGTCAGGCAGGAAGTCCTACCTCAGCTAATCTACACCTTTCTTGTTGCCGTTTAAACCAATTTCCTGGGCAGCATGATGCACTTTTCATCAAGGACACATGGGTGGCAATTAACTTTGAGAGTGGTTATTACGCGCAGGCTTAGCAGATGACAGCCTTTTAAGTTTTCAGAAGTGTATGTGTCTTTATTCCATGCCATATGGACTTCCTGCTCTGTTTCTCTGCATATTTAAAACCCCGTCTTCTAGCTTATCTATTTGAAATACATTTAATCCATTGGAACAGTCAGGACATCAAGTAAAACCATATATGCAGCTTCTGATCAATACCCCACCAAGGTAAATGCTTAAGCCAAGACGACTTACCCATCAACCTAACCGAGGCTCTCTCAGAAATGTTCCAGGACTTCACTTCTCCACAAAACCCAAAACTCCAGAGATTTCTGATGAAACACAGAGACAGATGTTTATAACCAGGTTATCCTAACTTCAAGATATGTTTCCTTAAAAGATCATGTGCTATTTTGCAATGTTTATTATCAGGTTATACTAACTTTGAAAGTATGCTTCCATAAAGTACCCTGTGCAAATTTAAAATAATAAACTTTTATGTACAATTTTTAAAGCCATTCAAAGGGAACATTGTAGCTAGGATTTTGGTAGCTCCTTTCCCATAAAAAGATCTAGACCCTGAACCCAGACTCTGTGGAAATAAATATTAATGGAGATTCTGGTGCTGAGCTAAACCTCATATTATCTTTTCAAACTATCCAGAGTGAAACCAAACATTGCAAAAAAATTTTCTCTGTGCTTTAACAAAGATCTGGATGAAGACTGAAACTTAATTAGAAATGTCTCCTTCACCCCTCATTTTGTACAGGAGACATGTTTTCTGTCCTGGTGGTGTACTTTGGGATGGTATTAATTTTTCATAATATGTGCTTATAGGAACTTTGTCTCTTCCTATCAGCCTCTGCTTCTCATTAGTGCTGGGTACGAGGAGAATACTCAGGTTTTGAAATACTCCCTTGAGTCAGGTGTGTGCTCAGTCGTACAGTCATGTCCGACTCTTTGCAGCCCCATGAATTGTAGTCCGCCAGGCTCCTCTGTCCACGGGATTTCCCAGGCAAGAATACTGGAGTGGGGTGTCATTTCCTTCTCCACAGGGATCTTCCTGACCCAGGGATCAAACCTGCGTCTCTTGCATCAGCAGGCAGATTCTTTACCACTAGCGTTTAATGCAGGAGGGACAGACAGCTCTTTGCTGAACTGTAACAAATCTGTGCTTATGATTTAAAACAAGGGAAGTGCTCATTATTTCAAAACAAGTTTTGGAGGTTCACCAAGGCAGATTTCTGATTTCTAGATGTCAGACTCACTAGACCCTCAGGACAAGGTTTTCTTCTATAAAGGCTGGAGCCCCTACAGGGAAGATGGCTTTACTGTGACCCAGAGTAAGGGGAGATTTTTGTAGGGTCAGGGTAAAATGACAGGGTGTTCTGGTGACAGAGTGGGGCTGGGAATGGCCTTTGGACCTCAGTTCTGGGACTTGTGGGTCATGGAATGCTTCTGGGATGAAAAGCCAAAAACACAACTTCAGCTTCCCTGAGTGACTGACCTGTTCCTCCTAATGGTTTCTTGGAACAAAATGCCAAGGAAGAGTGGCAGACAGAAAATCAGTTCTGGGCCAGAAATCAGAGGGATTCTCAAAGGGGATGGGAGAAAGAACAGCAAGTGTTGTTCATCCAGTTACAATTGTTAAAACAAGTATCCTAAGTGTTATAAACAATCAAAAGAGTCAATCTCTTTGGAGACACCATTGTCAAGTTTCAGAGCTGAACAAATTAACTTGGTCTTTGTCAGTTCAATAGATATGTGTTTAATTTTAGTGACAATTTTTTTAAAGATATGTGTATTATATGGATTTTTTTCCTAGTCTTCAATACTTTTTCTCCTTCTTCGATGAACAGGAAATCAAAAGACATTAAAATAAAAAATTCACTTCCAAACCCCTCAAAACACTAAGTGTACTTTTGTGTAAAAATTCTAATAGCTAAGTCTATCTGTTAATACAGATAGAAAAATATTAAAATCAAAATCACTTTATACCAAAATATCCCATTATACCTTCTCAGCCTCCACCCCCTTTCACTTTACGTTATTGTCTTTATTTTAATAAGCACAAGAAGAAATAAGATGTAAAAGCAAGAAATCCTGGCTCTAGAGAGGCAATTGCATTTCCAAGCATAAGAATTGATCATCTAGTCTTCCTCTTCATGCTGTTCAAACTCATATTGGTCTTTCTAATTTTAACACCAAAAGTCAGCCTAAAAAGAATGATTTTGTGCATATTTTCACAATATGTTAACAATTCCAACTGCGAGGAGTCAACCAGTTACAACATACATCATAGTCATCGAGACTGCCGTAAGAGGAGATAATTATGAATGGAAACAATATATATTATTTGTGTCTAATAGTAGCTCTGGATGATGAGACAAGGGCCTTGCTCATGAGAACACATGTTTGGTAATTGAGATCTCATTTTGAAGATTAATTGTTCAGTGACAGCTGTCTGAGACATACTCCCTTGTCACTGACAGAAAATGGCTCCTCCCCGTCTGTCCTTCCGGAGTCCTCGGCTTTGGGCTGACAGTCGAGCAAAACCATTGAGGGTCTAGGGCCATGGTTTTGAAGGGGCCTTTGGTTAAGGATCTGCCTCAAATCAATATTCCTTCACAACAGACTCTTAGGGCCAGAGCCCCCCAAAGGATGCCCTGTGTTCTAAAGTTGGTGGACAAGCTCATTTTAGGTGAGACAGATGTAGACTTCATTTTAATCTCTATGGAGTTACTTTCCTGGGTATTACTGAAAGTACAATTAGTGCATCTAAATGTTCCAATAATTTTAGAGGTAGGATTACTTAGAATGAGGCAAAATAATAAAAGTCAGTGTGTTTGAAGTGAAAGCATTAGTCGCTCAATTGTGTCCGACTCTTTATGACGCCATGGACTATTATAGCATGCCAGGCTCCTCTGTCCATGGGATTTTCTAAGGAAGAAAACTGGAGTGTGTAGCCATTCCCTTCTCCAGGGGATCTTCCCAACCCGTGCGTGTTCAGTAGCTCAGTTGTGTCTAACTCTGCGACCCCATGGCCTGCAGCCCACCAGGCTCCTCTGTCCATGGAATTTTCCAGGCAAGAATACTGAAGTGGCTGCTATCCTGACCCAGGATGTTTGTACAAGTTAGTTGCTCAGTCATGTCTGATTCTTTGCAATCCATTGGACTGTAACTCATCAGGTTCCTCTGTCCATGAGATTCTCCAGACAAGAATACTGGAGTAGGTTGCCATGCCCTCCTCCAGGGGATCTTCCTGACTGAGGAATTGAACCCACGTCTCCTGTGTCTCTTGCACTGCAGGTTGATTCTTTACCTGCTGAGCCATCAGGGAAGCCCCTAGTATGTTTCAGTTCAGTTCAGTTCAGTTGCTCAGTCGTGTCTGACTCTTTGCGACTCCATGAATTGCAGCACACCAGGCCTTCCTGTCCATCACCATCTCCCGGAGTTCACTCAAACTCACATCCATCGAGTCAGTGATGCCATCCAGCCATCTTATCCTCTGTCGTCCCCTTCTCCTCCTGCCCCCAATCCCTCCCAGCATCAGAGTCTTTTCCAATGAGTCAACTCTGCCTGAGTTGGCCAAAGTATTGGAGTTTCAGCTTTAGCATCAGTCCTTCCAAAGAACACCCAGGACTGATATCCTTTAGAATGGACTGGTTGGATCTCCTTGCTAGTATGTTTAGGTAAATGTAAATAGCAATAAGTCAATCACAGTACTGGTATTACTTAAATGCTTCCCTGGTGACTCAGTGGTAAAAAATCTGCCTGCATTGCAGGAGACTTGGGTTTAATCTCTGGGTCAGGAAGGTCCCCTGAAGGAGGAAATGGCAACCCACTCCAGTATTCTTGCCTGGGAAATCCCATGGACAGAGAAACCTGGCAGGTTACAGTCCTGCTAAGTCACTTCAGTCGTGTCCGACTATGTGTGAACCCATAGACAGCGGCCCACCAGGCTCCCCCGTCCCTGGGATTCTCCAGGCAAGAACACTGGAGTGGATTGCCATTTCCTTCTCCAATGCATGAAAGTGAAAAGTGAAAGTGAAGTCACTCAGTCGTGTCTGACTCTTAGCGACCCCGTGGACTGCAGCCCACCAGGCTCCTCTGTCCATGGGATGTTCCAGGCAAAAGTACTGGAGTGGGGTGCCACAGTCCATGGGGTTGCAAAAGAGTTGGACAGGACTGAGTGACTAAACAGCTGCTACATTACTTAGACATGGCAGGAGACGTGAAGACGGTTGGAGAATGAGTTTTGGAAATGACTGCTGTGAAACTTTGTCTCTCCCCAGACAGATAAGACAGAAGTTCTGACTCCTCTTCTTGGGAAAGAAGGCTGGGATGTTGGGAGGTGTTTAGATTGCATGTGTCCAACACTCACATTGAATTCAGATACGTCAGTGTTCTCTAGTGGGCTTAAAAGCAACACCAATTAGCCTTCCCAGGACTGTCAACACGTTGTCCTCAAAATTACAACCCAGACTTCGATTTTGGCATTGAAACGGGAACAGCAGAAGCAAAACCACGCGTGCCTCTTTGGATTCTATGGCTTTACGTCTCCCAAGCCCTGCTTCCAGGAGTCTTACCCTCGCAGATCCAGAGATCCACCCAATCATAGAAATGCTGAGACCTGCAGCAGCAGCAGCAATGCCTAGGCTGTACAGGGGCAGGCCCCACTCTAGTTCCTTAACCAGGAGTACCTTATCCCAGCCTCCCACTCCTGGGGCAGGATCATCAGTCCCATTATAAGATTTTCATTATTCATTTGGCCGCATTGGGTCTTAGCTGTGGCATGTGGCATCTTTTGTTGTTGTGTGCAGGCTTCTCTCTAGCTGTGGCCTGCGGGCTCAGTAGATATGGGGTCAAGGCTTAGTTGCTCCATGGCATAGAGGATCTTAGTTCCCCGACTAGGGATACACATGTCCCCTGCATTGGAAGGCAGATTCTTAACCAGTGGACCACAAAGGAAGTCCTAGTCCCATTTTAAAGATGCAGAAGCTGAGGCATAGAAAGCTCACCCCTTGTACATGGAAGAACCTAGATGTGAACCCAGATCCAGAACCTTCGCTGATAACCATGTTCTAAACACCTCAAACTTTCGGTCACTCTATGCTTCCCCCTCATAAGGTGCTCTGAAATGTGAAATTCAGAGTGAGGCCCAAGTCCAGTCCTCCTGAGCCAGGCAGGAATGTGGAGATTGCTGAGGCATCGCCTAATGTACACAATTCTCTGTCCCATTTTCTGAAGGCTGTGTCCTTGGCTGATGAGCCATTTTCAAGAAAAGAATGCAGGTGCTGTCAATAAAGAGGGATGCTTACAAGAAAGTGATAGGTAATTGTTTTCTTTCTTTTTATTTAAATTTCTGGTAAGTAAGAAATTTAATATTGTGGTAGCATGATAGAAAAATATCTGACCACTGTCTCAACTTTATCAGGAAAATAAAACTCTTTTAGTCATCCTTTTCTTCCTTTCTTTTTTTTTTCCAAAAAAAAAAACAAAAAAAACTTGATCTTCTCTCCCAAACTCCATCACTTCAGGATCAGATATGCCTTTTGAGAAAACATGATTGAAGAGCATTTGCACCTCATTTCTCAGCTTTCCTTGGCTTTTCCCAAAGAGAGCGCCTGTTAGGAGGCACAGAGGTGATTTTTCAGCTCTGCTGTCAAATTGCATATGAAAACGACTTTTCTTCTCAAGGTCAAATTAGTCTTTGAAGAATATTTGGGATCACTGAAGGAAAATTATTCTTAGGCATCCTAATGATGGGTAATAGAAAGAGAACTCCAATCCCCTTTTAGAGTTATGAGGATGAATCCAATGTTAAAATTAGGTAATAAGAAAAACATGCGCTGTGTGAAGAGACACACAGTATTTGAAGTGGGTAGGTAGCAGGCTAGGAGTTAGTTATACTGTGGCATTGATGCTGGTCAATGCCAAGTTTCTGACATGCACATGGGAAGCTGCTAGACCAAAGCCCTGGGTATATTTGCAGGTTACAATAAATTTGTTACCTTAGGTTGCAAGAAGCCAATTGTGCTTACCAGGGGAACAAGACAAAAATCCATCTAGAAGCTCTTACCTCCTTCCCCCTGTCTGAACAAAGGCGTGAAAGGAAAACTTGAAAAAAAAAAAAAAAAAAGTCGAACTGTTTGTGTAGGTAAAACAAACAGCCTAGGAGAGAACTCCCTAAAGCCAATCAGTCAAGATTCACCTAGGTTTTGACATTGGAATTCTATCCCGTTTTCTTCTTCCTTTTCTTCCATTATCTCTATGTCAGATCAGCACCAGCCAACGGCAAAATCAGACCTACCACCTTCACTGGGAGCCTGGGTTTTGTGGGGCAATCAGATGACTGGGCTTCGGTGAGGGGCACAGCCAAGTTCACAGCCCCCAGTGCTTCTTATCAGGGCAGCTGACTGACACCCTATAGGCCTGTCATTGAAAGCCCATTCCCAGAAGGAAATGGAAACCCACTCCTGTATTCTTATCTGGGAAATCCCATGGACAGAGAAGTCTGGCAGGCTACAGTCCACGGGGTCAAAAGAGTCAGACAAGACCTTGCAACTAAACAGGAACAGCAACAGAAACAGATTGAGTCTTATGATGCCTTGTGGCAGAGTAATTGTCACTAATACATCTGTTTATGAATAATTGTAGAGAAAGTCATAGGAAGAAGGGAGAAAATGTGAGGATTCTGTACATTAAGATGCTTTTTAGCATCCAAAGTTAGAGATTTCTCTTTCATACAGAATTCCTGAAAATGTGATCCCCACCATGTAAGCACAATTTGACAAAGAAATAAAAGTATGGGAAGAAAAAAAAAGAAAGAAAATCCATTCCCAAAACTCCCTGGCAGTTGAATGGTTGGGACTTTCTTTCTTTTTTTTTTCTGTATGAAAAAGAAATTGTAGAAAGTTAGCACTTTCACTGATGAGGGGCCAGGTTCAATCCCTGGTTGGGGAACTAAGAACCCTACACCTTCTGAAATCTGCATTCTCAAGAATTCATGAATTAAGGACATTCATAGAGTCCACACAAGCCCATTGTCTATACTGCCTTTCTCCTGGCCAGCACCAAAGGGTCGACAAAAGCCATCCATCCAGTTCAGTAATAACTGGCATTACCCAAGCTTTTCCTGTGTGTCAGGCACTGTGCTACCAACTTTGCTGAATTATGATTTTTCTTTTCTTTACAACAATAAAAACTCTCATTTTGCAGGTAAAGAAACCAAGGGAGAGAGAGGTTACCTTGCTATGAGGAATATGACTGGACCTGGTCTGAGACTCTGGCAGGGTAATAAACCCCAGAGCACACACTGTCAATCCTGGTTAATTCAAATCTACCTGAAGATGAGCTCCTGAGCATGATATTGATGCCGGCTGCTGTGCTGTACAAATCCTTCAGGAAGGACCCACCACAGTTGCAGAGTTGCCCTGCAAAACACATTTTTTCTATTCACTAACTCCATGCAGATAGAGCACCTCCCATGATCCAGACCCTGCTCTGGATACTCAAGATATAGCTTAGTAAAAAAAAAAAAAAAAAAGTCTGTCAAGCCAAGAAGCTTATGTTCTAGTGAGGGGTGAGAGACAGCCCAATGAGCAAAGAATACGGCCAGTGGTGAGTGATAAAGAAGAAGGAAGTCCAGTAGAGAGTGGTGGTGTTTCACACCAAGTGGTCAGGAAGGTCCTCTTCAGTGAGGAGATACTGAGTAAAGACCTGGAGGAAGAGAGGGAGGAAGTTACACAGATAACAGACTGGAGTGTTCCAAACGGTGGGAAGAGTGAGCGTCAAGCCTCTGAGCAGCAGTGTGCTTGGAGCAGCCTCACAGAGGGCTAGAACGGCTGCGGTTAGAGAAGGTGGGACAGTGGGCCCTGTGACCACTCACTCACTAAAACGCACACTGAGCACCTCCTGTGAGCTATGAGGCCAAGGGAGAAACAACAAGGAGCAATCCAGCCTTGAAGGAGGAAATACACCCACTTGTGACTCAGGACACAGAATCCCGGAAGAATTACTTGTGAGGAACAAGAGAGAATAGTGCAAAATGAGATGAAGGAGGACACAAAGGAGTCAGGAGAGATTTCTGTGGCCTGGGAGCATCTGAGAAGGTATAGGAAGAAGCAGAAATGTTCTTTGACCTTGAAAGGTGGCAGGATTCCTATAGGCTGAGAAAAAAGGGGACCAGGTTTATTCAACACAAGCACAGTGCCTGGCACATAGAAGATACTCCATGAATGCTGAATAAATTAATCAACAAACAGGGAAGCAATGGGACATAAAATTGGAAGGCTAATTGGGGTCATCCTTTCAAGAGAGCTGAAAGCCACCCTACCACATTCCGTAGAGAATTAGGGCCCTTCTGTTCATTTCAGCCTTAAGAACAATTATTAATGTACTTTTAAGATTGCCATCTTATTTTTCTTTCCACAGGCAAACATTTTTAATACATTATCTAGGCTGCTAAAAAGGTATCAGCACATGAACTTAAAGTTTTTCTTTCAGTGGCTTTGGCCCAACTGTCATTAACAAGATCAGTCTATAAAAACTTGTGATGAAGTTGTATGTTTCATAAAGAGATGGAAGGCCAGGTAGTACCCAGATCTTGTGAAGGAGAAACTCAAAAATTCACAGATAATTGCTTCAGTAACCCCAGATTCTTGTTAATGTTAGAGTTGCATGCCAGTGTAGATTTAAAGTGCCGATGGGCCTGTTTCTTGGGAAATACAGCAGTATTTTACCATGATCCCTTATTGCAGCAAAGCATTTGAAGGAGACTAGTAAATTACATCACACGGGTTGGGGGAAAAACCTTTGTTTTATTGTGGACAAAATCTCAAGCTAGGTAGCTGTTCTATTTTCCCCTCCAGAATTAGGGCAGCATGTAAACTTCAGAAATGGATCATCCTCATCCAATTGTCAGGAGAATCGGTTTTGATGTGAAATTGCAATTTGGACTGAAGACCAATAGCTTATATGCCATATTAAATAAAACATCACATAAAGATTAGAAGCAGTAGGAGAGAGAGGGAGAAAAAAAAAAAGTTTGAAAAAATTTAGCAGAGTCATAGACGCCAGTTAACCCCGAGACAGAAGCTCTCTTCCCAAGATACTGTACAATGGCCTATTGCTTCTAGAACAATCCAAAAACAACACAAGCAATTGAGCCACCCTAGAGCTCAGAACCATTGTAGGAAAAAAGTGGTTTGTTTATATGATCAGCAGAACTCTCCAACAGCAGCAGCTGCGCTACAAGAGGTAATTCACAATCAACCATCACTTGGCGCTGTTGCTGAATTTATTAAAAATTAAAATAAAAAGCAACTCCTCCTTTTGTCAACTTCTGAGAAAACAAGGCCAGGGTTTAGCATTTCAAGCTGAAATGAGGGATGATAATGTTTCCTCAAAGAGGGACAGGCAGAGGGCATAGAACACCAACTCTCAACTTTGTTCTTTCATTCCCCCCGAGCTCACTGCCTCTCCTGCTCTTCCTGGCAGGGTAAATGCACACCATACCAAAGGCTTTGGCGTGGGGTTGGATGATAGTGAGGTGAGGAGGTTTTCTAGCCTGTAATTTCTACACACTCTTTCATCTTAGCAGCCAATAAAGGAGACGGTACTTCTTTCACTCCCTTCTGCTCTCACTTACCGGGCTTCCTAGGTGGCTAGTGGTAAAGAATCTTCCTGCCAATGCAGGAGACTCGGGTTCATTCCCTGGGTTGGGAAGATCCCCTGGAGAAGGAAATGACAACCCACTCCAGCATTCCTGCCTGAAAACTCCCACGGACAGAGAAGCCTGGCAGGCTACAGTCCGTGGGGTGACAAAAGAGTTTGATATGACTTGCTGACTAAACAACAACAAGCTCCTATTTCCACCAAAGGCAAGAGGGCACTTAGAAGAAAAGGTCTCAGACCCAAAAGAAAGTTCAGCCTCCCTGAGAAAGATGAAGTGGCTCCTGTTTCTTTTTTAAAACACACACACACACACACAAAGGCCAATAAATGAGCACCTTCCTGTACCTCCTCAGGGCGATGACTCAAGCCCCAGACCCAAGAAAGACAAGTTTGATGAATTTTCAGATTAGGGCAGGGACGGCTGTGATCAATTCCCCAGAACCGCACATCTTTAAGATGGAAAATAGGCGTGTTTCCTGTGCTCTGATGAGGACTTCATCATCTCAAGTCCGGGAAGAGGAAGAAAAGCCTGACTGATCTTTCTGATGACGGCATTATTAAAACTTTCTGTCTCTCATCATTCCATTCCTTTCTCATTGTCTAGTGACCTTTTTTATTGGATGGTGAAGACAGAGCCTTGTTGCCTGAAACTTATGATCCATTGCCTCAATTTAGTATTCTATTTACTCAAAAACGTATCTATTGCCCAGAACCTCTGGCAATATGTTGGAAATACAGATGGGAAAAATATGACTCTTATCGGCTCAAGTGCTTGGCTTAAAATATAGCCCAAAGTATTATCTAGCAGAAAATATCAGACAATGCACACAATGTGTTGCATCCCAAGCAAAAATGTCAAAAAAGTGGGAAGGTAGCCAGGTATGAGGCTTCTGGGTTTTCCAAGGACATTGGTAAGGTCCAAATCATTGGGTACCAAATTGAAGTTTCAAATCTGCTCAAAAATATGGGTAAATCTTTATGTCCTAATTCTTCCCTCCTCAATGTAGTTGTCCCATTTATAGATCTGCTGTGATGAATTACAGTAATGGTTCTGAATGGTACAAGAGTGCTTGCAACATATATTTATAGAAGGCTAATTTATTCATCAGATAATCTCCAGGGAAGAGGGTGTGACTGATGGTATAGGAACCTATGTATGGGAGAAAACAGTTTTTCTCCTTTCTTGTTGAAATAAACATGCATTTCCATTGCTGACATAGGGAGTTAGAAGTTCCAAATAGCGAAATGTAACTTAATAAGTCCAGCTCTTCATGACTGTCTGCCGTGGAATCTAAAACTTGGAAATGTGTGGTTTTCTAGTTAGTTCAGTTGAACTTCTGGTGACCTCAGAGAGAAAGGCAGTGGGTCGAGATCATCATAACATCTGGGTCTGAGGAGACTGTGATCTTCAGGGGCGGCCAATGAGGAAATGAAACCAAAGACTAAAACTCCTGGAGGTCGTCAAGCCTCTGTTTAACATCAGCTCTGACAACCATGTCTCAGGTTCTCAAATGCCAGTGGTAGGAGGTACTACGAAAACAGAAGTTCATGGCTTTTATTCCTGCCCTCCTGGTGATTATAGTGTGAGAAAAAAAAAAAAATCTACTCAGGTTTTCATTGAGGTTTTATTTTTCCCTGAATGAAAATTTGGCAAAGAAGGAGAGAAGTTCTTTTTCCAAAACTCTTCCAACTCTACAAAACCTATATGTACCACATTTAAAAAAGTTTGGTCAACTGTCCAAATCATGTTAGGATTTGAGAAGCAAACACCAGTTGAGAAAAAAATAATAAAAAGGTCATTTTGGCAAAAATAAAAACTATTCTAGATCCAAGATCCAAAGTTCAAGAGCCAAATGAAGTTTCTAAGAAGAAAGAAAGAAGTTAGTTCTAAATATTAAGAGTTCTAAAAATAGTCGCAGAGAAAAAAACGGTGGCATGAAAAGTAAGCAGAGTCCAGGGTCTGCAGCAAACAGGCACCCCGCTTAGAAGACGAGGCGATATCAGGACTGTGATGCTGACCTGGAACTCTGCATCTAGATCCGAAGCTATCCCTGAGGACACTTCACCAGCAGGTAAGGACCCCAGATGAGAAATACCTGAGACCAGAGACCCTTCTGGTCTTTCCACTGAGGCTGTAGCTAAATCTAAGTCTGACAAGTCTTTCAGAGAAAAAGAGCATGTGAGCCCAGGACTTCTTCACAGAGTAGGTGCATTTAAAGCGCTATATCAGAAAGTGAAGTTCAGTTTCTCTGCCAGCACTGGGGCTGGACCTGTGGCTCCTTTACCAGTGGAAGGCTATGGAAGTGATGATGAGCAGTTTCTGAACCTAGGCTTTCAGGGGACTGGCAGCCTCAGATTCCTTCCTCCTGGTACATATGTGTCTCAGAGAGACTGAGCCCCCAAATCACAAAATCTGGTTATCCCACTGGAGCAGCAAGGAGGTCTTGAGGCCAGGTGGAGAGAGAAAGAGGCCCAGTCGTTCTAGCATCCCATCGGCCTTCATACAACTCCAGCCCCATTTTATTGCAGCCACCTGCGAGGCTCAAGACCAGCAAAAGAACTTCCAGGTTGAACCCACTCAATCCACAGAACTGTGAGATGTAATAAAATTGTTGTTATTTTAAGCAACTAGGTTTAGGGGTTATTTGTTACACAACAAAGGAAAACTGAAACACAAGGACGTCTAAGTGGTTTTTTTTTTTTTTTTCCATTCATTCTTATATTTGTCCATTTGACAAATACTTGCTGAGTATCTTAAACATACGAGGCACTCTTTTAGTTGTTGGGGAATCAGTGTATGTGAAAGTCACTCAGTTGTGCCCAACCAACTCTTTGCGACCCCATGGACTGTAGTCCATGGAATTCTCCAGGCTAAAATACTGGAGTGGGTAGCCTTTTCTTTCTCCAGGGGATCTTTCCAACCTAGGGATCGAACCCAGGTCTCCTGCATTGTGGGCAGACTCTTTACCAGCTGAACCATGAGGGATGCTCAAGAATACTGGAGTGCGTAGCCTGTCCCTTCTCCAGCAGATCTTTCTGACGTAGGAATCGAACTGAGTTCTCCTGTTTTGCAGGCGGATTCTTTATCAATTGAGCTATCAGGCAAATCAGCAGGAATGCAATATACCTGATTTCTGCTCCCTTGGAGCCCCCAGCTCAGCATTGGAGCCCCTAGCTCAGCATCAGAGATAGCCATGGCCTTCAACAACTAGGATGCTATGGAAGGAGCGCAAAATATCCAGCACCAAAAAATATGTAAAAATTCATAATATTTGGCAGCTAATAAAAATTATCAGGTGTGTAAAGAACCAGGAAGAAACAACCTGTAAAGAAGAGGAAAATCAATAATAGAAACGGACCAAGAAATGACATAGATGCTAGAATTAGTAGGCAAGGACATTAAAGCATTTATAACTACATTCCATGATGAGGAAAGACATGGTAGATACTTAAAAAACGCAAGTCACACTTCTAGAGGTGAAAATTACAAAGAGATGGAAAATACACCGGATAGTATTAACAGCATGTAAGACAATACTAAAGAAAATTGAACTTGAAGACACAGCAACTAAAAACGCCCAATATAAAGCACAGAGAAAGAAGACTAAAAAGCAAACAAATAAACAAACAAACTACAAAGCAGTGATCTGTGAGACAATATCAAGTCCTCTGGATAAGGAGGAAGGGACAGATAAAATATTTTTAAAGTAATAATTTAAAAAATATTTTCATCAATTTTTTCCCCAAATTTGACAAAGACAATAAATTCACAGACCAAACAACCTCAAAGAACCTCAAGCACAAGAAATACATATATAAACTATTCAAAGATACATCATAATCAGGCTGTTTAAAACAAGTGGGCTTCGCTGGTGGCTCAGACAATAAAAAATCTGCTTGCAATGAGGGAGACCTGGGTTTGATCCCTGGGTTGGGCAGATCCCCTGGCGAAGGGAATGGCAACCCACTCCAGTATCCTTGCCTGGAGAATCCCATGGACAGAGAAGCGTGGCTGGCTACAGTCCGTGGGGTTGCAAAGAGTCAGACACGACTGAGCAACTAACACTTAAAACAAGAGACAAAAAACAAACTCTTACAATCAGACAGAGGAAAAAGAGTACATTGTTTACAGAGGAATAAAGATAAGAATGACAGAAAATACCTTCTCAGAAGTAACGCAAGCCCAAAAGTAGTGGTTAGATATTGTTAAAAGGTTTTTTGTTTGTTTGGTTTGCGGCTTCTTTTGTAGGGGAGGGTTTGGGCTCTCAACCTAGAATTTTGCAGCCAGCAAATATATCTTCCAAAAATGAAGATGAGAAGTCAAGTCAGCTTGTCATCTGACATTTTCTGGTTTCACAACTGTTTTCTACTTTGGAAGTTGAGGAAATAAGCTTGGAAAGGCAACTCTCAGTTCTCCTCAGGTTGATCTATAGCTTTGACACATGTATTCCCAATAAAAATCTCAGAATTTATTTATTTATTTTTTGGGTCATGAATTGACCAGCTATTTCTAAAATTTATATGGAAGAGGAAAGAACCCAGAAAAGCCAAAGCAAGCATGAACAAAAGAACACATTTGGAGAGCTTGCACTAAATGGTTTCATGACCTTGTAAAGGTACAATGATTACAACAGTATGGCATTGGTATAAGGTAAATATATAGATCACCGTAACACGTTGGCATCCACAAATAGGCCTCCTTTGGTCTTTTTGATTATACAAAAGGTATGAAAACAATTCAATGAAAATTGTACAATATTTTAAGCCAGTGGTGCTGGAATAGCTGATTAGCCAAATAAATAAATAATTAAATAAAGCCAAAAAGAGCAATTGGATTGAAAGAAGGAAAAGTCCCTCAACCCTTACCTCATATAACACACAAAAATTAACTCAATGGATCATACACCTAAATGTAAATGTTCAAACTATAAAATTTTTAGAGGAAACTGTAGGGGAAAAATTCTAAGCAATCTTACATTTCCTAAAGATTTTATTAAACAGGACATAAAAAGCATAAACTACAAAAGAAACAAAATAAATTGGGCTTTATCACATCTAAGTTGTATTTAAAAGGCACTATTATGAATACAAAAATGCAAACCACAGCATGGGAAATAATATTTGTAAAACATATACCTTATAAGGGACTTGTCATTAGATTACATTAAAAAATAAAACTCTTACAAAACAATAATAAGAATACTAGCAAGTTACTTCATCAGTTACTTCTACAGATGGCAAATAGGGTCATGAAAAAAGGCTCAGCACTATTAGTTATTAGGAAACATAAAACCACACTGGTATACTGTTATACATTAACTGGAATAAATAAAATTATAAAGCCTGACAAAAGCAAGTACTGGCCAGGATGGGAAGCAACTGGGACTCTCATATGCTGCTTTGGGAAATGTAAAATAGTACAACCACTTTGGGGAATAGTTTGACAGTTTTTTAAAAATTTAATCGTGCAGCTACCATGGGGCCCAGTCACTCCACACCTCGGTGTTTATCCAAGAGAAATATAAGCATGTATTTACATATGGACCTGTTTGAAATCAATGTTTATTGCAGCTTTATTTTAATAGCTCTAACCTGGAACTAAACCAAATATCCATCAAACAGTGATATAGCTCTAAAAGGAATACAATCATTAATAAAAACAAATAGTGTTGATGCACACAGCATAGATGAGTCTCAAAATAGTTATGCTGAGCAAAAAGAGACAGAAAATCAAGAGTGCATACTGTATAATTCTACTCATATTGAATTCTTGATAATCCCCATATACCACCTTACATTCAGTCCATAGCACCTCTTTGCACAATCACTTGCAATATGTAAAAACATTCAAATGCACCTACCCCTTAATCTGGCAACTCTACAAATATGAATTTAATTTATAAACAGCCTAACTTAAAAATGAGAAAAGGTCTTGAATAGCTACTTATCCAAAAAGGATATGCAGACAGCCAATTTACAAACCAAAACAGACACAGAAAATAACAAGTGTTGGCAAGGATACAGAGAAATTAGAACCCTTGTTCATTGCTGATGAGAAAGTAAAATGGAACAGTCGCTGGAAAATAGTATGGCAGGTCCTCAGAAAACTAAACATAGAGTTACTGTATCATGCAGCAATTTCATTTCTGGGTAGATACCTAGAAGAAAGAAAAGCAAGGACTCAAACAGACATTTGCTTACTCATGCTCATGGCATCATTATTTACAATAGCCAAAAGGGAGAAACATTTACTGATAGATGAATGGATAAATAAATGTGGTATACACATAATATGGAACATTGTTGTTGTTCAGTTGCCAAGTTGTGTCCGACTCTTCATGAACCCATGGACTGCAGGACGCCAGGCTTCCCTGTCTCTCACCATCTCCCAGAGTCTGGAATATTATTCAGCCTTAAAAAGGAAGGGAATTCTGATGCATGTTATGATATAGATGAGCCTTGAGGACATTATGTTAAGTGACATGGGCCTGTCACATAAAGGACAAATACTGTCTGATTCCACTTATATGAGGTATCTAGAGTAGTTAAATTCCTAGAGACAAAAAGTAGAATGGTGGCTGCCAGAGGATGGGAGAAGGCAGAGGGTGTGGGGTGGCAGGCCTGGGGCAGTGGAAAGGAAATTATTGTTTAATGGGTGTAGAATTTTCATTTTATAAAGTAAAAAATTCTGGAGATGGATGGTGGTGATATTTGCACAACAATGTGAATGTACTTAATACCACTGAATATTGTACATTTAAAATTTTTATTTAATGCATATTTTATCATAATAAAAAAGAATTTATGTTAACATGAGATATTCCCTGCAATGCTGTGTGTAATAGCAAAATACCAGAAGCAACCTAAGTGTCGGTGAATTGGAAGCTGGTACAAAAATAAAACAGCACATTTAAGAAAATGTAGCTGTTAAAAATAATTAGCTGGCTCTCTATGTATCAATAGAAAATGATTTCCAAAACTTCCTTGTAAAAGGGAAGAAAATAGTATCTGCTCCCACCCAATTACATAAATTAAAAGGGGGGGTAACTGGGATTTTACACACAAACTCAGGCACATACCTAGTTGCATGTGGATACAGTATCTAGAAGGATGCATAGGGAATTGGTGCCAGTTACTTCTGGGAAGAGTGAGAGAGATGCTTTATCATTTTCTGAAGTTTTACCATGAGCATGTGTAGTTTTTTTCATTTAAAGAGAATTAATTAAATTGTCACCTGTGCACTAGATTTCATCCTCTCACAGCTTTTGAGAAACTTCCCTCCCACTCTTAGCACCTCCTTCTAGTAAATTCCTCACCAGCTTCTCGCCATCTGCCCTCAGAATAACACCATCCCTACAAAAAGCCTCTGCTCAGACCTGCTGCCACCTCTAGAGATGGGTTTTCTATCTTCCTCTCACTGATAAGCCTCCTGAAGTGGTGGTGACGGCAGCTGTCTCCACTTCCTCGGCTGCCAATCTCCCCTCAGTCTTCTGCGATCTGCCTTCTGCTCTCTTGATCTCCCTTGGATTGCTGACTCTACTCAGCTCAGTTCAGTTCAGTCACTCAGTCGTGTCTGACTCTTTTCGACCCCATGGACTGCAGCACAACAGGCTTCCCTGTCCATCACCAACTCCCAAAGCTTGCTCAAACTCATGTCCATCGAGTCAGTGATGCCATCCAACCATCTCATCATCTGTCATCCCCTTCTCCTTCCACCTTCAATCTTTCCCAGCATCAGGGTCTTTTCCAGAGAGTCCACACTACACATCGGATGCCCAAAGTATTGGAGCTTCAGCTTCAGCATCAGTCCTTCCAATGAATATGCAGGACTAATTTCCTTTGGAATTCACTGGTTTGATCTCCTTGCAGTCCAAGGGACTCTCAAGAGTCTTCTCCAACACCACAGTTCAAAAGCATCAATTCTGTGGCTGTCTCTCCTAGCCTCTGGTAACAGCTGCCTTCTTGCCAAACCCAAAAGCTCTACTTGGGGCACCCTTTCCTCATTGACTCTTTGGCAGCAACCGGCAATGACCACTTCCCTGTTTCCAAATCTATCTTCTCTCATTGAATCATATATCCCATGAGTCTCGGAGCTGCTTGGGTTTTGAGCAGCATCGTCACCATCATTTCCCCAGGATCAGCAAGATACTTTGCACATAGTAGGTTATCAATGAATATTGGCTAAGTGAACCAAGCCCTCCTTCCCCATCCTACTTAACCACCTGTTCTGTTTCTTCTGCAGAATGTCTCTCACTGTGGCTTTGCCCTTCTGCTCTTGTCTATGTCAAGACATCTGCACACCTTTCGCCTAATGCAACCAACGATGTGCCAGACCCACACGTTGGTCCCTCTACAGTCCCTCTACAACTCTACCTCCAATGCTTTGTAGAAGCCATTTCTTGGATGGCTCTTCATCCACTTACAGGAAGAGTGGGTCTGAATTTATCAGGCCAACAACTTCTCAACTTTTCAGGAACTTTGCATTGCTAACTATCATCTATTTATCCAGCCAGCAATCTGACCAGCTCTGCCTGTAAATGTTGCTGCCTCTTCCTTACCCACTCACCTCATTCCTGCTTCCCTGATACAAGCCTCAGAGGCTCCTTAGACCTAGTGTCCTGCCCAGACCTCCAACTGGCCTCCCTGTCTCCTATCTCTTTCCCTACCAGAACATCCTTCATACAGCCACCAGATTAATATTTTTAAAGTTTTTTCCTCAAACACAACTAGACATTAAGGTACGCACTTTAAAATGGTTCATTTTATGCTATTAATATGTGAATTTCATCTCAATTTTTAAAAACTCAATTACTGAAGCTGTTGTACCATTTTACTAGCTCCTTCATTAATTACTGAGTTAAATAAAATTTTCAACAAGTGTTTATTTTTTAAAAATTCAGTGACTATACCCTCAAGAATCTGCCTGCAATGTGGGAGACCTGGGTTCAATCCCTGGGTGGGGAAGATCCCCTGGAGAAGGGAATGGCTACCCACTCCAGTATTCTTCCCTGGACAATTCCATGGACAGAGGAGCCTGGTGGGCTAGGATCCATGGGGTTGCAAAGAGTTAGTCAGCACTGAGCAACTAACACTTTCCCTTTAGTGCACCCTCATGTAACCTGCTTAAATACCATAAATGACCCCCTGATGCCCTTATGAAAAAGCCATATTCTTCAGCATGGTGTTGGGTATCCTAGGATATCCATTAGAACTTTCTGCAGTGATGGAAATGGATGTTCTATAATTGCACTGTCCAGTACAGTAGCCACTAGACCTATGTGACTATTAAGCACTTGCAATGTGCCTACTGCAAACACGGGACTTAATTTTTTATGTATTTCATTTAAATTAATTTAGACTTGAAAATAAATAGCCACGCGTGGCTACAGACAAGCACAGTGGACAACACATTCCTAGACCATCTGTTGGACACTGGTCTTTCCATCCTACCATTTCTTCTGCATGTCCCCAGCATGAACTTTTTTTAACCAGTTAGGCTGGTCTCTTTTGAATGGGTTATGTCACTGAAGATATTCATCCTTTGCTCTGATTGTCCTTCCTATGCTCCTGTACCTATCAAAGCCAACCCATCAATCCGGCTCCATTCTCTGTCGTTGTACTTTCTCCTAGAAGTTTTATTATTGGTCCGGTCAGCAGTACTCTTCCCCTTGCTAAGTCCCCAGAAGACAACTTGGAGTGCTCTGGTGTTCAGTGAAACTCTGCCCTTGAAGAAGTGGTATCCTCTGGGTTCATGTAGACTCCCTCTTCCCTTCTAGATTATGAACTCATGATTAAAACACTTTGTCCCACTGCCTTTTCCCCACCTCCAGTGCTATCAATGCCTGACTCATAATCCACAATCAGAGTACGGTTTAGGGGATAGCTGTGCTGTGAGCAGATGACCACAGTGAGACCATATGCTCACACTTCCATTCACACCGACCACGACGACGTGCAAATGAGCGTGAAATGTTAAGATGAGAAGACTCTCCTGAGCTTCTATATCTAGGAGAAAAAATGGTGACTAGTGTGCCATATGGTCTTCATGGTTCCGTCTAACAGGAGATTTCCTTTTCAGTTTAACCCCCAAATGTTGCTTAACATATCCCACCAATCATGGCCTTGCACCACATGTAAAGAAAACTGCAACCCAAGAGGACTGAGATTTGTGCATTAAGCCAAGAAAGTGAGAAGCTGGACTTAGGCTACTGAGAAAAGCAGGGAGCAGCGTTTGGGTGGGTGTTGGGAAGAAAACACTGTCTCGTGTGCAATAGAATTGGTAAGTCTGTGCTTAAATGTGAGCAAGTCCAAAGGCAGAGACTGAGAGACAGATCTTAGTGTGAGGAAGAAAAATCTGAGTGCTAAGTAGGGAAACATAAGGAGAGGGTGACACAGAAAGAGAAAATCTGATAATTTGGACAGTGCCTGAGAAGCCATATCAGGGTTTGACTGTGAAGTCTCTCTTCTTTTTACCCACTTTTATTGAAAGATTTATTAGTTCTTTAGTTAAAAAAAAAAAGAGAGAGAGGGAGAAGAAGAACTGAAGCAGAACCTCACTAAATAATAACTACTACTACTCCTAGAATGGAGGAAGAGGAGAAACATTAAGAAGTAAACAGCCTAGTTGACTGTGATAAAATGTATGCAGTTTTCCCTCACACAGGATTTTCAGTTGTTCTCAACTAATTTGTTGGCTGTCTTTATAAAGTCCCTGAGTGAAAGAACATTTTGACATGCCCTTACAGATAAGTATCTTAACTGAGCAGACCCTGCCTGACTTTGCAGTCAAAATTATAGTGCCCAGAGCAGATAAAAGCATGGAAGCAGTCAATTCCCGTGCAGAACTGTGTCTTAACAAAGCTTATTTCTCTCAGGGTCTGTGTAACTCAAAGGCTTAGAAGAGAGTGGTCCTGGAGGATAATGAGTTGATCTTGTGTCTGAGATGTGAGTAAACAGCTAAGCTGTAGCCACTTTGCATGACTTTTCTGAGGATTAGAGAAAATGCATGTAACTGCTTGGAGCGTAATAAAAGCTTAATAAATGGTGGAGATGACAATGATAAGGAAGCTTCCCAGGACTCGGCAACGGAGTGGAAAGGGTCTTTTTGGCCTACGGCTCTAAAGTGGGCCCTGTCTTTGAGGGGTTTGCCAAGCCAGCCTCACGGACACTGGGCCACGGTCTTGGGGGCAGAGGCCAAGCCACGGAGAAGAAATACAGAGGAGACGGGTCCTGCTCCCACCCAGGGGCTGGCAGCAGCAGGTGATTGCAGATGGAGACATGCGGCCAGATCAGGCTTGCCGTGCAGTCACAGACCACACAAACAATGGAAAAGCTAATTCGAAGAAATGCAGGTATTGTGAAAAAGATCATGACCCCTCGGGGTGGGCTCTTGTTTTAGAGACGTAAACATACATACTCTGACCATCCCAGAATGATCATTCCCAACACCCCTTTCCACATCCAAAAAGATGGAATACATTTCCTCTTGTTGCGCTATTGATTTTGGAGGACAGTGTCACAGAGGGACTTCCTGATTGGAACTTAAGTGACCAAAATTGTGGTATAAAATATTCGAGTTTGAAAGGAAGAATGTCAAATCTCAGCTTAATGTACGAGGTTGGGCATGTGTAGATGCAAACAGCAGCAAGGAACAATGGGAGTCACCTGGAGACTCGCCCCACTTTCCCTTGGCCCATTCAAGTCCTAAAAGCCCCTGACCTGCGACCTGACACACACAGTACCCGCTGATGCTGCTTGTAACAGAAATCCACACTCGATCCTTTTTACCGTTCTGAAAAAAAGGAAGAGCTACCATCAGGGTTACCAGCCTCTGAGCCGAGGACTCCATTAATCCTGGCAGTTACCCTATGAAGTAGTTGCTGCCGTTGTCCTCATCTTCGGAAACGATCTCAGGGAGGATGAACCATTTGCTCAAAGCCCACAGCTGCTAAATGGTAAAGCCAGGATGACTGGCACGGAAGCCCCTCTGTGTCCAGCCATACTGTGCTGTGTTTTGAGTGTCTCTGAGAAATGTTGCCCTGTGCCTCAGGTTCTTTGCATCACCCCAGATGGAATGGCTGCCCCCCGACCCTGACATGTCCCTGAGCTGCTGGGAAGCTGACTCAGGGAAGGGCGTTTGGGAGAGGGAAGGGAAATGTCCTGCCTCAGTTTCTCTGCCTCTGGAGATGTGGATGCTCCCAGCCCAGCTTACAGGTTCCTCTGTCCTTGACATTATGGCATCTGCTCTGTCCTGTCTCCTCTGGGAACCTTTCTGAGAAATTCCAGTCCCCATCCCCCGTTCATTTCTTCCTAGTAATTCAGTACAGGGTCATGGTGCCCACTTCCTGGGCTGTACTTGGCCCACTTCTCCTTAAACAATCACGTGGCTGTTCCCAAACAGCTGGCAGGCATGAGAGAGTGAGCACAGCTTGTTAACTTCGACCTGAGCTGCCCGTTATGGTACCACCAGCCACACACGGCTATTGAACTTGAGCCGCGGCCAGGCTGCAACTGAGATGTACTGTGTCACGTAAACAGGATTTCCCAGCCTTAGCACTGAAAACAATTCTTTTAATAATTTGTGTATATTTATTCCATGTTGAAATGACATTTTGAATATCTTGAATTAAATAAAACATACTAAAATAATTTCACCTTTTTCTCTTTTACTTTTATCATGTAGCTATTAAAAAATGTATTATTTCATATGTAGCTCATGTTATTTTTCAGCTGGACAGCTCTGACTTAGGCCACCTCTTCTCTTGGGAGTTCAAGGGCACAAACTGCCAGATGACAGGTCCCTAGAACCAGGAAGATGTCCAAAAGTGCCCTCCAAGGACAGCTTCCAGGTACACTTGACTTAGCTATTTCCCAGTCAGCACACAGGAGCAGAGGGGAGCCAAGGGCAGGGCAGCATTGAGTTAAAATCCAGAAAAATCCATAGGAGAGTCTCAAGAACTTTGCCTCTAAAGGAATTTTAAATAATGAACAGGGGAAATAAAAACTCAATTTGCAAAAATAAAAAAGAGAGAGAGAGAGAAAGACAAATTAAACTAAATTGAAAAAAATAACTTCGCAGGGCCGTCAAACACCAGAAGAGAGTTTGTGAAAACATATTATTTTAGTTTCAGGGGTTTACCAGATAGATTGATTTGGTGATCAGGGGCTCAGAAAGCTATTTTCTCAGCTTCAGCAGAAGTTAACCACCTCAGAATGCCTCAGTATTTAGCTCTGCAGCTGACAGCAAACGTGTCAGGGAAAAAGCAAGATAAATGAATGAACACACTGGATCAGAGCCCCTAGCAATCTGTACCGCTTCATCCCCCATGGCCCTGATTAACACCAAGGCCAGTTTAGAAATCTCACATTGTTTTTCTGGGAGCAGGACGGCAGCCAAAGTTCAGTGACGTGGAACCTGCTGTCAGCAGCCCCACAAACCAACAGGAAAGTTTTAATTGGGTTTTTAGCCATGAAGACAAAAGGGGAAAGGGAGAGCTTCTTTCGTCTTTTTTTTTTCTTCTCCTGTAAGCTACTTCCAACCCCTAGGTCCCAACCCCCCAAACACACAGGCTCACAACATTCCCTTCTTTTGCTCTGGGCAGAAAGCATAGCAAAATCGTGTATTTATGTTCCTCATCGTGAGACCTGGCAAATGACAAACTTATAAACATTTGTTCTTGCAGAGAGGAGAAACCTAATTTATTTTGTGACACTTGTACAACCCCACTGCGTTTGGATATTTTTTGAGATGAGAAATAAAAGCTCTGTCTTTAAAGGCTGCTTTGTTCTCGCCTTTTCTTAAAATAAAGGTGTTCTTGAAAAACACATCTAGAAAACACTCACAGATTCCAGGTACTGCTCTGGTTCTCCCATCCCTCCCCCTGCCCAGCCTCTCTGGGTAAATTCTAATTTCCCGTCAGATCCCAAACCACAGATATATAATATTGCTCTTCTAGCCGTCAGGGAGAAGGAACTGCCTTTTATTAAAGGCTGATCAAGCAGAGTGACAGGTTGGAAGTTCTGGATGGGATTCACAAGTCGGAGTGTGTCTCGGGTTTTGTTGTTCTATCCGCCCAGGACAGTTGTCATTCCGACCTCTGTCTGACCTTAAGATTATATCCGATCAAAATTGTCTCCACTTATTCCTCCATCAGTCAACAGACTCATGTAGAGCGAGGACTGTATGCTCTGCTCCTAAAAGACACTGAACAAGCCAGCCAAGTTCCTGAGGTCTGCCAGGGTATGAAGAGCATGCAGGCTGGTTCTCAGTGGTTGAACTTGAACTCCAAGGACTTCTGGCTTAGCACAGTGCAAAGAAGGATGAGACTTTAATCATATGTGATGCTGGTGTGCAAAACATATAAACGCTCCCTCTTCCATTAGCCCATGGGTGGGCTTTAAGCTCTTGTTGAGAATCAAAATATACTTACGGAGTAATAAATTCGAGAGACAGGAAAATGAAATGGTCATGTATACAGTGTTTAGAACCAGACAGACCTGGGGTCAAATCCAAGCTCCTTCAATTACTGCCCATGTGACCCTGAGTCATTTATTAACCTTTCTGAGCCTTTTTGTCCTTCCTGTAAAATGAAAATAATAGCCCTTCTGACTGTGGCTCTGAGGCAGTGATGTCCAGCAGAAATATACTGAGAGCCACAGACATAAGCCATTGACACAGTTCAAAATTTTCTAGTAGCTACTTAAAAATAAATAAAAAGAAAACAGGTGGAATTAATTTTAACTAAAGAGTCGGACAGACTGAGCGACTGAACTGAACTGAACTGAACTGATATTTTATTTATCCTAGTAGATCTGAAATAGTAGCTTTTCAACATATAATCAATATGAAATAACAATGCCTTACTCTTTGTTTTTTTGGGGGGGGCTGCTCTGAGTCTTAGTTGCATCATGGGGGGTCCAGTTCCCTAAGTAGGGATTGAACCCAGATCCCTGGTATGGGGAGCTCGGAGTCATAAGCACTGGACTACCGGGGAAGTCCCAATATAAAATTTTATTGATGTCATTAATGAGATGTTTTATAATCTTCTTGTCACACTATGTCTATTAAATTCAGTGTGCATTTTATACTTACAGCTCATTCAGCTCAGGCTGGTTATGGTTACTTTTCAAGAGCTCAATAGTCATACATGCAGGACAGTGGGGCTCTGGGAGTTAAATGAGATAAGTCAACCCAAGTCCAGACTGGTAGAGCGAAGTCAATAAAGGCTGGTCCCTATGACTGGGCTTCCCAGGTGGCTCAGTGATAAAGAATCTGCCTACCAGTGGAGGAGATATAAGAGACGTGGGTTCAATCCCTGGGTCAGGAAGATCTCCTAGAGTAGGAAATAGCAGCCCACTCCAGTATTCTTACCTGGAAAATTCCATGGACAGAGGAGGACAGCTGGAGGGCTATAGTCTATGGGGTCACAAAGAGTTGGAAGGACTGAGCACACAAGCAAATGAATGTCATTAATGTAACTACTCTGGGAATGTGATCAGGGGAGTCAGAACTGTCTTCCTTTGTGATCCTGGCTGCAGTGGGGCAAGATGAAGCACACCCATTCTCATGTCAACTCATAGGACTTAAAAGGCTCCCCTAATGACTATAAAGAAAGCTGAGCACCCAAGAACTGATGCTTTTGAACTGTGGTGTTGGAGAAGACTCTTGACAGTCGGCCTCAAGGAGATCCAACCAGTCCATCCTAAAGGAGATTAGTCCTGGGTGTTCATTGGAAGGACTGATGTTGAAGCTGAAACTCCAATACTTTGGCCACCTGATGCGAAGAACTGACTCATTTGAAACAACCGATGCTGGGAAAGATTGAGGGCAGGAGGAGAAGGGGACGACAGAGGATCAGATGGTTGGATGGCATCACCGACTCAATAGACATGAGTTTGGGTAAACTCCAGGAGTTGGTGATGGACAGGAGGCCTGGCGTGCTGCGGTTCATGGGGTTGCAAAGAGTTGGACACGACTGAGCTACTGAACTGAATGTGCTTAGCCCCCAGCTGGGTCTTAGAGGGCAAAACATATCTGGGCCAGGAAAATTTGCCATCCGTGCCTGAAAGAAACTTTCAGGATGATAGAGTTAAAGAACCATGGAAATTTCTATTAAAGAAGAAAAAATAAAGCTGGAGAAGGGAAGGGACTTTTTTAAGAGAGGAAAGAGAGCTTAAGGCCAACGATCTTTACACGTAAAACAATCAACCTCTAATTAAGCACTTGGTTAAAAGCAGAGGGATGCGACTTCCCAGGTGGTCCAGGGGTTGACTCCACATTCCCAATGCAGGGGCACTGGGTTAAATCCCAGGTTGGGGAATTAGATCCTACTTGCCACAGCTAAAGATCCCACATGCTACAATTAAGACTCAGTTCTTTCAAATAAATAAATATTTGGAAAAAAAAAAAAGCAGAGGGCCATAGCCAGTAGAGGGTAGGTTCCACCAAGGCTGCAGGACTCCAGGCGTCTTTAGCTCAGAGGCTTATGGGGAGAGCTGGGAAAGGCTACTAGAGTTGGGGCCCCCCGCCATCCTCCCTTTTCACCACCCATAGTAGGTTGTGTCCTTGACAGTGTCGATGAAGGACCATTGACTTCAGCAGCTACCCCAGATAAAATATATTTCCTTCAAGAGGGTAAGCCCTCTCGACAAATGTGACAGCCCATTTATTAACCCTAAAGCTCACCACATTAATGGGAGTTCTGGCTTTAGCACAGGTCTATGGATGAAATGTTTGGGGTCAGCGAGACCCTCCAATCCCGCTGCGTGGTCTGCTACCGTGAGCAGCCCTGGTAGGGCATCAGGCAGGGCATTCATCTGGCTCCATATCTGGCAGCTTAAGCTTCACTTCTTTTAGGGGGTGGGTGTTTTCTTGAATTTATTCAAGTTCTGAATGAACAATAGTGCTTCACCAGCAATCAACTTCAAAGACCAGGAGAAGGTGAAGGAGCCAAATGCTCAAATCAAGCAAAGCAACCAAGTTAAACTCATTAAACAATGTGCAAGTTTGCCACGTGGTATCAAAGGGCCACCTGCCCAGCCAGCAGCCCTGACAACCAGTCAGGGACCTCTTATCTGAGGGTGGGTGAACTGTTAAAGGCTGACTCTCTAGTCCTGTTGTAGCCACGAGTTCCAGGAAACAAACTCAGAAGGACAATGCAGATAGTGGAGTGCAGTTTATTACACCGGTGGGCCCAAGGCAGAGTCTTCTCATAGCCAAGGACCCCAATCGGTTTTTGTGAAAACTTTATATACCCTAAGCATGCGTGCCTAAACCACCTCCCCAAATTCCCTGAAACTAGTCTTAATAAATGGAGAAGGCAATGGCAGCCCACTCCAGTACTCTTGCCTGGAAAATCCCATGGACAGAGGAGCCTGGTAGGCTGCAGTCCATGAGGTCGCTAAGAGTCAGACTCGACTGAACAACTTCACTTTCGCTTTTCAGTTTCATGTATTGGAGAAGGAAATGGCAACCCACTCCAGTATTCTTGCCTGGAGAATCCCAGGGACGGGGGAGCCTGGTGGGCTGCCGTCTATGGTGTCGCACAGAGTCGGACACGACTGAAGCGACTTAGCAGCAGCAGCGGCAGTCTGAACAAAGGAAAAAGAAAGATACAATCAAAGTTAACCAGTGGTTCATATACCTTCTAGGTAGTTAACAGTGGACAATTATCAATAGCTTGTGGTAATACCCCAATAAGCATAATAGAATGTATGATTCTATTCCGTTACACAGATAATTAGGGTATTCTTTTAGGCATGGAGAGCCCTGGGGCTCTTCCTTCCCAGGGCCTGGTTTTCCAGTCGGTATGTCGTTGCCATAGATACTGGGCATATAGCTCAAAGTCCACAGTCCGGCCCAAGATGGAGTCCTGCTTTCAAGACCAACCCTGTTTTGTTTCCTCCTTCAGTCCATTCCCAGAGGCTCAGGGGAACCCAGATACCTGGGGAGGGCTCTTCAAAAGGCCATTAGAGCCACTTACCGCTTCAGAGCGGATGTCCAGCCTGCCCTGCTCAGCCATCCTTGCCCCTTTCCTCTCCCTGGTGGCTCAGTGGTAAAGAACCTGCCTGCCAAGCAGGAGACGTGGGTTCTATCCCTGGGTTGGGAAGATCTCCTGGAGAAGGAAATGGCAACCCACTCCAGTATTCTTACCTGGGAAATCCCACGGACAGAGGAGCCTGGTGGTCTATAGTCAATAGGTTCGAAAAGGGCTGGACACGACTTACTAACTAAACTCCCTTCTCAATCTGTGGATTAAAGAGAAAAGACTAAGTCAGGAACAGGGTACTCAGAGCAGTAAGGTTTCCCTTTGACCAGGTCAACAGCCTAAGAGAAGCTGGCTTAGAAAAGCCTGATGAGCCCTGAGCAGAAGTGCTGTCTGGACACTCTCCCATCTCCTCTCTGAGGGTGCAAAAAAAGTTTCTTGACTTCATTCTGGATGATCACGCACGGGTCCAGAGAACTCCCTGCTTGGAGTCCAATCACTCTTCTAGGCGATTTTGTGCTCTGAGCAAGAGCTGGCCCCACGTGACTGGAGGTGCCCCCACCCTGGCCTGGGGTGGGAGACTTGAGTTGCCTGGAAGGCCTTCGCATGTCCTGGGGGGCTGCAGCTGTTAAATGACATTGTATAACACCAACAGATAGATTTCCTAAAATACTTCTTCTGTTTTGTCACCCAAGCTTCTTTCTAATAGCAGAATTCCCTTTTTAAACAGCTTCCTGTTGAATCCCAGCCTATGATGGAATTGGGCCCCGAAGCACAGGCCTTGTGTTTGTTGCTCAGAAGCTCCCCTCGGGGGCTGGCCCTCTCTCCCTTTTAAGCAGCAGGGGCTCAGCTCCTGGGAGTGGTGGGTAATCCGCAGATGCCACGAGGCTCTCCCTTGTCTTCTCCAGGAGCAGCCCTGGCCTGCTGTACAGTGTTCCAGAGCTGCCATAACAAGTACTGCAAAGTGAGTGGCTTACATAATAGAAACGTATTCTCTCACAGCTCTGGAGGCTGAAAGTCTGAGGTCAAGGTGCTGCAAGACCCTGGTCCTTCTGCAGGCTCTTCGAGATAGCTCTGTTCCAGACCTCTTTCCTAGTTTCCAGTAGTCCTCTGGCTTGTGGTGACATAACAATCTTCATATGGCATTCTTTCTGTGTGGGTGCTTGTCTCTGTGACCCATTTGTCTTTTTTATAAGAACATCAGTACGGGTGTGAAACTTGGTCCATAAAGAAGGCTGAGGGCCAAAGAATTGATACTTTTGAACTGCTGTGCTGGAGAAGACCCTTGGGAGTCCCTTGGACAGCAAGAGATTAAATCAATCCTAAAGGAAATCAACCCTGACTATTCATTGAAAGGACTGATACTGAAGCCGAAGCTCCTTTGGCCACCTGATGATGCTGGGAAAGATTGAAGGTGAAAGAGGAAGGGGGCGGCAGAGGATGAGATGGTTAGATAGCATCATGGACTCATTGGACATGAATCTGAGCCAACTCAGGGAGCTAATGAAGGATAGGGAAGCCTGATGTGCTGCAGTCCATGGGGTCACAAAGAGTCAAACATGACTTAGTGACTGGACAAGAACAGCAATAACCTCATCTGAACTTGACTACCTCTGCCAAGACCCTATTTCCAAATTTAGGTCACATTCTGAATTACTGTAGGTTAGGAATCCAACGTGTGACTTTCCTGGTAGCTCAGCTGGTAAAGAATCCACCTGCAAAGCAGGAGACCCTGTTTCAATTTCTGGGTCAAGATGATCCCCTGGAGAAAGGATAGGCTACCTATAAGTTATAGTCTGGGCTGAGGCAGAAAGAGGAAAGATGACCTCAACAGAAGTAGGTTACCTTTATTCAGGCAAGGAGGGGTGACAGTCAGCCTAACGACCAGGCTGAGCGCGGAGAGGGATCAGGGAGGCTCCATATTTATAGGGAGGTTTGTGGAAGCGATAAGGGAAACATTAATCAGGCGGGATGTTTTGGGTGTTCTTTAGTTGAGATGGCTTTTGTAGTTGGGCAGGGGTTGATAAGTCTTCTGGGCAGGTGTAGGGGGTGGAAGGTTTCTGGACAGGGGGTGATAAGTCCCAGATAGATGCATCTATCTGGAGCATCAGGGCGGGACCTAAAGTTCTGTTTTTTTTTTCTCCAAAGTTAGATGATTCAGCAAGGGCCTTTGAAACTGTTGTTTTCTTTTCTAGGCCCAAAAGACTCCTTCACTACCCACTCCAGTATTCTTAGGCTTCCCTGTTGGCTCAGATGGTAAAGAATCCATCTGCAATGCAGAAGACCTGGGCTTGATTCCTGGGTTGGGAAGATCCCCTGGAGCGGGGCATGGCAATCCACTCCAGTACTCTTGCCTGGAGAATCCCCAAGGGCAGAGGACCCTGGCAGGCTACAGCCCACGGGGTTGCAAAGAGTCAGACACCATTGAGCAACTAAGCACAGCTTAGAAGCACAAGAATCCAACATACCTTTCTGGCTGACACAATTCAACCCATCATCTTTGCTTCTGTCCCTTAATATTAGCTAACTTTCTGCCCCATTCCTATAGCAGCTTTTAGCTTCTTAAAGCAATGCCTTGCATCTCAAATATCTCTATTTCAGAGAAAAAGTTTTGTCTTTACATTTTCATAAAGACCCCTGTTGGATGTTTTTCTGAAAACAAAGAAACCTTTTGCCCCAAAGGAATTCTGACATTCCCACTCCTTACAAGATGATCAGTTTTGGTTTGTTAAAAGGCAGGTTGGATTTTTTTAGTTGCTTTTTTTAGCTCTGCTCAGTAAGATTTCAAAAAATCTTAGGGTCTACTTTTCTGCTTAGGTATTCTGCAGCATTAATATAAATTTATTTCATAAGTCCAAATGATTAAACATTTGTGAATACAATGACGACAGTCAATGAGAATAATGAAGCTATTTTGAGGAACATAAAAATTTGAAATCTGTGTTTATGGAAGAAAATGGTAATCTTAAATCAGCCTCAGCATGTAATTTATTTCTGTATGAGATTTAAGTTGCATAAAATGGAGAAAATCTTGATTCACGTCAGTAAAACTGACACCCTTTACAGCTTAATAGCATGTGTGGCAATCTCAGAATAGTCTTCAATTAAACAGCGATGCCCACAGTTGTATTCAGAGAATTGATCAGGTAGTGTAAGTTAATCGACTGGAGGTCAACAACGTGTTAAAATTTAGTGTAAACCAAATTTGCATGTGCCGATGTAATCATATTACTGTTTAAAATGTGTAATTTGGAAAATTAAATTTAAATTATTTTCAGAGCTCCAGGAGCACCTCTGCTGTGCCTTGGGGCTTCTCGGGAGAACATAATTAGAAAATCTTTGACCTGCTCAGGCAGGCCCAAGCTCTCATGAATTTCACTTTCCCCTTTCAACCTCACTCCCTTTGCTCCCACAAAGGGCACTTCCATCCTGGGGGTGGGGAGTGTGGGGTGGGGAGGGGCTGTCGCTGGGCTTCTCAGGGCCCCTGGGCAAGTCTTTCTCAGCACGGTGTGTATCAATAATCCCCAGATTTTGAGTGCCACCCATTCTTCAGGTTCAAGTCCATTCACTCACCCCCACCCACCATTGCTTGCTGGGTATCAGGGACCCACTGGACACTGCCATGTACAGCCTGGCTATAAAGACAGCAGACCCCCGTCGTGTCCCATGGGGCGCCCAAGGGCTGGGACAGGGGCCAGGTGTGAGTGGCCATTCGAATGCAGTAAGGGCCTACATAAGGAGGCAGGCACAGGGACCTGCAGAGTCACAAGGGAGCTGAAGACGTTATTCAGAAGCCCCTGGCATGCCCTCATTTTTGTAGTCTCTGAATTTCAGTTTGCTCTTGGCTTTTCGCTTCGCTGTTCATTAATGTGCTCACAAGTTATCCTCTCTTTTCATAGCTCCTCTTCCATCCTAATTTCTTTAGGGGCAGAGCCTCAAACACCTTTTCATGCCCCTCATTGCCAGACACAGGAATAGGCTCATTAAGTGTTCAGGAAATGCATGTCGGTTGGTGTTATGAACCAGCAGGATAGACAAGAAGACAAACATGGGTGGAGTCAGAGGAGAGGACCATTGCAGGCAGAAGGGTGTGGGGAAGGGATTCCCATAAAGCTCTACAGTGTACCCCTCCCAGGTGGCATCCAGTAGGGACACATCTGGTTCTCATCTGGCAAGCATTCCTTCTTTCACACTCCCTTGAATGCAATAGTAAGATTCTGTATTTTCAGAGCAGGTATGACTGTCTGTCCCAGAGTCAGTGGGCTCCCTCTATGTTGAATTTCCAGCCAGCGATATGCCTTCTGAACAGGGGTTGGGAAGAGATGTGCTCTGGTCAGCTCGCCCATCATCCAGGGTGAGCTGACCAGAGCACAGAACTGGCTGGAGTCAACGTTTCCTGCAGGGCATCACATTCAAGGAAGGGTTCTATGTTCTATAATCAAACAGGACATCCTGTCTTTGATTAATTTCGATTGCAGTCAAAAAATAGCATATAAAAGAGCTTATTCACAGTACAGGACAGACAGCCTAATGCCTCCCTTCCTTCTCACTGTCTGTTTTGATGAGTAAATAATGACTGACTGGCTTATGGATGAGATAGATCAAAACCAAGAACAAGATGCTCTGCTTGCAGGACTCTGTGATGGTCCCTGCTCCCGAGTGATTTGTTACATTTGAATTCCAGAAGCCAAACCTGCCTTTCAAGATCCTACGCAATGCAGACCACCCTGTGGTGCTTGGAAATTGTCTCAAAACCACCCTCACATTCCAATCCAGTAGGTTGGCAGTAAGGTCCATGAAATGAGCACTGAGGTTTAAGAACCAGCCCTCCGTGGAAAGATTTTGGGAAGAGAAGAAAGAATATTCATGGAACAACCTACTATGGGCCAATCTCTGCTCTGGGTGCCAGGGACACAGTGATACACAAACCAGATGTGGAATTTAAGATTTACCAAAAAGTATTTTAAAGCCTAGCAGGTTTCCCCTTTCCAACTCACCTTCCTCCCATCCCCACCCCCAATTACTATTTCTCAGCCAATCTAGTCTTACTGTAGGATCTTCCTTCACAGAAAAGGGCTGGATCTGCCTTCCTGGGGGCCAGAGGGCTGGACTTGGCTCAAATGGCTCATAGGAGCTATGCCCCTGACCTGAGCGGGGCAGGGGATGCACCCAGCCCTTTGGTCCCACCATCATCTTGCTGTGGGACTCAGAGAACAGGAACCTCCGACTCCACAATCCCAGCATTTTTTTGAGGCAGACGGCTTGGAAAGGAGTAGGGCTTTGTCAACACACACCCATCTGTCAGGAAGGAAACTTCCCTCAGAAAGACACAGCCCTGCCGCTGTCCCACTGCCCCACCATTGATAAGTTCACTGCACACCTTTCACTGCATCACTTTCCCTGTTCAAGGTCACCCGTTCCCACTCATGGGGAGTCACTTAATGGGCTGAAGAGAACTCAAAGAGATTGGGGTCTCTTGACTACACTTTCATATCAAATGTATGAAAGCTGCGCTGTCAGTAACAGTTGCTGCTTTGACTGATGAGCCAGCCTCCAAGAGCAATGATTAAAAGTGATTTCCTTGAGATAGTTATTCAAACTTCTCTTTCAGTCCCGGAGCCGTCATCTGCCTCTCCGCATTGGTTTTGAAATGCAGATGGCGGCCATTATTGTTCTGTATCCGGATACCCTCCTTAGAAAGCTTTGGCTTCCATGAAGAAAGAAACAATCCTCTGAAGTGCATGCATGTAAAGCCCATCTGTTCGAGTTCTCCTCTGACAGGCACCTCGGGTGTAGGCAAGCCTAATTTGTCTCTGTCTTTACTGCTGCATGGTCCCAAATTCCTGAATGGGAGTCTTTGCTCGCCTCCTATAATTAATCTCTGTCTCATTGGGAGAAAACCCAGCTAGCAACAATGCAGCTTGTGTATCTGCAGGCAGCAGGCACCACACCTATTAGAAGTGCATGCACCAAGTTCATTTTCCCATCATGAACTCCCTCAGGTTTCTAAACTGAGACAGCTGGGTGAGCAAACAAACGAGCCTATGTAATGGGGCCACCAGGGTCAGCGAGCGATGGACAAGGAGCTTCAGGCCTGAGGACTTGATGCTTAATGCCCGCCCCAGGGAGCATTTTCCTCCTTGGCACATCTCTGTAACTGAGTGGAGGACAGACCAGAAGCAGCTTTCATTTAGTCAAGAGACCATGGGTCCCTTCTGCTATGTAATGCCCACTACTCTTGAGCTGGCAATTAAAGTAGATACTGTTGTTCAGTCGCTCAGTCATGTCCAACTCTTTGTGACCCCATGGGCTGTAGCACACCAGGCTTCCCCATCCTTTACTGTCTCCTGGAGTGTGTTCAAACTCATGTCCATTGAGTCAGTGATGCCATCCAACCATCTCATCCTGTGTTGTGACTTCTCCTCTTGGCCTCATTATTTCCCAGCATCAGGGTCTTTTCCAGTGAGTCATCTCTTCGCATCAGGTGGCCAAAGTAGTGGAGCTTCAGCTTCAGCATCAGTCCTTGCAATGAGTATTCAGGGTTGGTCTCCTTTAGGATTGACTGGTTTGATCTCCTGCAGTCCAAGGGACTCTCAGGAGTCTTCTCCAGCATCACAGTTTGAAAGCTTCAATTCTTCGGCACTCAGCCTTCTTTATGTAATTCTTCTCACATCTGTACATGACTACTGGAAAAACCATAGCTTGACTATATGGACCTTTGTCGGCAAAATGTTGTCCCTGCTTTAGAATACACTGTCTAGGTGTGTCATAGCTTTTTCCCCAAGGAGCAAGCATCTTTCAATTTCATGACTGCAGTCACTGTCCATAGTGATTCTGAAAGCTGCAGTGGCTTCTAAGAGGTGCCATTTTCTTTAAGTGGGCTCCATCTGTGAACTTGCTGAGCTCTGCCTGCCTCTGTGTGTGGGGTGGGAGGAGTGATACGATGACCTTGGCCATTAACTTCCCTGTTGGAATTTTTTATTCTCTCCTTTTCTGCAGAAGAATGACATGTGTGATGGGGTGTGTGTGTACACGTACGCACACACACCCCCCAAATCCTGCTCCAGAATACAGTCATCAGTCACTGGAACATTTGCTGCTCTGGGCTATGTGAAAGCATTCCCTTTTGACAATGCACTGAGTGGAATCTCCTGGCTTGTGGAATCTGTTAAAGTAGGGCATAGGTGGGATGTTGGAGGTGAGAAGGGTTAAAATATGGATGTTTATGACCTGAGGCCAACTGGCTTCCCTCATAGCTCAGTTGGTAAAGAATCTGCCTGCAATGCAGGAGACCCTGGTTCTATTCCTGGGTCAAGAAGATCCACTGGAGAAGGGATAGGCTACCCACTCCAGTATTCTTGGGCTTCCCTTGTGGCTCAGTTGGTAAGAATCCACCCACAATGCAGGAGACCCTGGTTGGATTCCTGGGTTGGAAAGATCCCCTGGAGAAGAAAGGCTACCCACTCCAGTATTCTGGCCTGGAGAATTCCATGGACTGTATAGTCCATGGGGTCACAAAGAGTCGGACACGACTGAGTGACTTTCACTTTCAACACATGCAAACTACCTTTTGAATGAAGGTTAAATAGAGTCTTTAGAGAAAGTGTTTAGCTTCTAGAAAGTCCTCTGGACCTGATGTATCTGATATCTTGGGTGCTTGTTTTCCTCCTACCTGTCTGGCTATTCCTGCTCAGTCTTTAAAGATTCTTCTATGAGTGCTCCATAGGACAACCTTCCTCAAACTGGCTGTACAAATATAGTTCTGTATTTAATTCAGAGTGGGGAAGTCCATGCCTTCTCGTGGAGACCCACCAGCCCCTTTAGTGCTTACATGCTCTCTGTGGATTGATCGACTTCCAGACAATTATTCCAGCCCCTCTCCCCATTCCCAATGATCAGTACAAGACAGCTGGTCCAGTCCTCTTGCTGTTGACTGATACAGGCATAGGCTTGCAGCCCAATCCAAGCCAACACAATTTGAGGGAAAGAGAAACCTTAGGAAGAAGCACTTTCCTTCCCGTCTTCAGCAGACGTATCCAAGTCCCCACCCTGCTGAACCAAGACATGCCTGTTCCAGAATAGAATCCTGCATCTCCATTTTTCAGTCTCCATTTTTTTTTTTAAGTGTCCCATCCCTCTTTCTGGCTGCTCATAAGAGTCCCGGCTCAGTGCCCTGGGAAAAACTGTGAGCTGACGTTCGGGAGAACTGTTGACTCCTAATATTTTCAAAACTGTTCGTCTATTGGGTTTGACCCACACGACTCATGCTAGATTCCATTTTTACAATAAAACTTGACTCCCACCTTCTGAGCCCCCGGCCTGGAGAGCAACTAGCTGCTCCTCTGTCATCTCGGTTGCTAATGTTGCTAATGCTCCTCTTTCTACTGTCAGGGCTCTGTAATTCCTTCTATAAAGGTTTCCTTCTTTCCAGTTTGGAAACCATGCATTCCCCTGAAATCCGTCTTTCCTTTATTCTTTATTTTTCTTTTCCATATCCAACCAGTACCCTTCCTCATAATCCAGTCATGCTTTTGCCCCTCTTGTAGTTTTTCCCTTTAAAAATAAAGAGAAAAATTATAATAGTCCCAGATTTAGGGCACTTTACATCATCTCTTCCTTCTGAAATTATCTACTATGTGGATACTACACAGATTCTAAAGGTGGTGATCTGACCACCCTCTGTCTCCTGTTCAGAAATAGAAAAAGGCAATCCATTGCCTTTAGAATAATCCCAAACCTTTCTTTATCAATATGCAATCTTCATCAATTTCAGTTTTTATCACTTGCTACACTCCCATTTCTTGATGTAGCCTTTACAGAACCTGAAAGTGAAAGTTGCTCAGTCAGATATGACTCTTTGCAACTCCATGGAATTTTTCAGGCCAGACTACTGGAGTGGGTAGTCGTTCCCTTCTCCAGGGGATCTTCCCAATCCAAGGATTGAACCCAGGTGTCCCACATTGCAGGCAGATTCTTTACCAGCTAAGCCACCAGGGACTTGATGTATCCTTTACAGAGCCTGGGACCCCAACATTCACTTCTTCCCAGATCCTCAGATGTTATTTGGAAACAGAATTTCTGTAGATGTAATTCTTTGAGATGAAGGTGTACCTGATCCAATAACTTGTATTCTCATAAAAAAGCCATGTGGAGACACAGATACAAACAGAGGGATGCCAACCATGTGAAGGTGGAAGAAGAAATTGGGAACTGTGCTGCCACAAGCCAGGGAACACCAAAGATTGCTGGCAAGCACTGGTAGCTAGAATGGGCATGCAAGGACACTTCCCTAGAGACTTCCGAGGGAGTATGGCTCTGCTGACTCCTCCATTCCAGATTTCTGGTCTCCAGAACTACGAGGAGCTAGTGTTCTGGGCCAACCATCCGTTTGTGGCCCCAGGAAAGCAACACAGAACCTCTCAGCCAGTTCTCCAGGTGACCCCACCTGCATGCTTTGGTCCCTATCTCTGAAAAGATGTTTCCTTCCCTTTCACCATTTGACATCTGTACATTTCTCAGATCCAGCTGATACGTGACTACAAACAGTCTCAGCCCGTTTCTCGTGTGTGCCCTGTAGGCTGATTTTCTGACTGTTTCCCCCTCAACAGGGAGCCAGGTGCCCCTAACGGGATGTTCTTCTTCTCTGAGTGCCAGCAGCTGATGCCACGGGTGCATGGTCTGTGGCAGGATCTCACGTGTAAGAGAATGAATGAGTGAATAATTTACTCCTTGATAAAAGGCTGTGCCAGTCTTCTTTTTGTGGGAAAAGGAATGACAAGTATACAAGGCATAACAAGGTAGAAAGAGAGGCGCCTGTTTGTTTACTCCTGAAGGTGAACTTTAAGATAATTTTTCAAACACTTAAAAAAATACATGCAGACTTCATAAGAATCTACATCTTTACATTATGTATGCAATTCTTTGTATTAAATTTTTTAAACATCTTTCATTGAGATATATTTGTCATATAATAAATTGTCCATGTTGAAAGTACACTTTGACATTTATATATACCCATGAAACCATCATAATCAAGATAGTGAACATACCTATGACTTCCATAAGTTTTTTTGTGACTTTTTAAAAAATTATGATAAAATACAGTAATATAAAATTTACCATTTTAAGCATATAGTTCAGGGCTTTAAGAACATTTACACTGCTGTGCTAATGTTATCAAGATCCACCTCCAGAAATTTTTTATCTTGTAAAACTGAACTGCTATATCCATTACACACTGTGTCCTATTCTCCCACTTCTCCTGGCCCCAGGCAAGCACCATTTCACTTTCTGTTCCAAATTGCACTATTCTAAATGCTTCACGTAAGGGGAATCACACAGTATTTGTCTTTTAGTGACTCGCTTATTTCACTTAGCATAATGTCCATTGTATGTGTATATTGTATTGCACTGAATGTATATTCAATCTGGGGAGAACTGATACATTAATAATAATATCCAGTTTCTGGATATTTTAACAAACTATACCTCTCTATTTACCTAGGATTTCTTTAATTTCTCTTAGTAATGATAGGAATTTTAGTTGTACATCTTTTTGTTAGATCAATTCCTAGTTTCATTTTTTGATGGTATTGTAAGAGACATTTTGTTTAAATTTTCATTCATTTGTTTCTGATAATTAAAAATATAGTTGATTTTCTTGTATTGATTTTGCCCCCGAAACCTTGCTATAGTTAACTTATTAGTTCTTATAGTTTTTAGTTTTTTTTTTTTTAATTTTGGTAGATTTCTTATGCAATTATACTGACTGTGAATAAAGAGTTTCCTGTTTTATTTCCAATCTGGATGTCTTTTAAGCTTTTTTCTTGCATTATTGCACTGGCTAGAATCTCAAAGTGAGTAGAAGTGATGAGAACAGACATCTTTGCCTTGCTCATATGTTAAGGGCAAAGCAATCAGTCTGTCACTGTTTTATGCTGTTAACTTGTGATATTGTGATGTATGAAAGTGAAAGTGTTAGTTGCTCAGTTGTGTCTCACTCTTTGAGACGCCATGGACTGTATCTTGTGAGGCTCCTCCGTCCATGGAGTTTTTCAAGCAAGAATAACTGGAGTGGGTAGCCATTCTCTTCTCCAGAGGATCTTCCTGACACAAGGATTGAACCCTGGTGATGTAAAATGAGAACTATATATTTGGTCTTTCTCCCCTTTCCTGGTAGAGAATTACTAAAACACTCGGAATTGCCTTGATGAAAAGAGCAATAGAGGTGTCTTTTGTTATGTTAATGAGAGGACTTTTGGAAAGCCAGGTTTAACCAAAGGAAGAGGGCTGATTGTCAGAGGAGTCAATTATGTGATTAGAGGGTCAAAACTTCTAGCCCAACCCCAGACCTCTGGGGAAGGGGGAGGGGCTGGAGATTGAGTTCTATCACCAATGGCCAATGATTTAATCAATTGCGCCTGTGTAATGAGGCCTTGGGCTTCCCCATGGCTCAGAGGTAAAGAATCTGCCTGCAATGCAGAAGCCGCAGGAGACTCCTGGGTTGGGAAGTTCGCTGGAGCAGGGCATGGCAACCCACTCCAGTATCCTTGCCTGGAGAATCCCATGGACAGCTGAGCCTGGTGGGCTTTTGTCCATAGGGTTGCAAAGAGTCGGACATGACTGAAGCGACTTAGCACACAGGCATGCACAATGAGGCTTCCATAAAGACCCCAAAGGAGAGGGTTCAAAGGACTTGGTGATCACATGGAGATGTTAGGAAAAGGATGCACCTGGAAAGGCAGGGGCGCTCTGAGTCCCTCCCACATGCTTTTCCTATGCAAATCTGCCATCAGGCTGCTCCTGAGTTACAGCCTTTTATAATAAACCAGTGATCTGGTTTTTCCTCTAAGACTGTGAGCCTCTCTCACAAGGTAATCAGATCTGAGGAGGAGACCATAGACACCTTGGATTTATAGCCAGTTGGTCAGAAGCACAGATAACAACCTGGGCTTTCGACTGGCTTCTAAGTAGGTGAGGTGTTGGAGGCAGGAGTCGTGTAGGACTGAACCCTTAACCTGTGCAATCTAATGCTGTCTCCTGGTGTCAGAGAGTGTCAGAATTTAGTTGAATTCTAGAATACCATACTAGTGTCTGAAAATCATTTGTTGTATTTTTGGGCAACTACCGTCCCCTCTTCTACCCCAGAGTTGAAACTGAGTCTCAACACCAAGAACAGTGTTTTTTATAGATGCCTTTCTCCACCTGGCTTGCCAACATCTACTAGGAATACATATTGGATTTTGTCAAATACTTTTTTCTTCCTTCCTTCTTTTCTCTTTTTTTCTTTTTGCATCTATTGGAGGATTATGTAGTTTTCCCCCTTTATCCTGTTAACATGAAATAAACTGATTGATTTTTTTAATGTTAAACAGTCTTGTTGTTCAGTCACCCAGTCATGTCTTACTCTTTATGACCCCATGGACTGAAGCATGCCAGGCCTCCCTATTCCTCACCATCTCCTGAAGTTTGCCCAAGTTCATGTCCATTGCATTGTGACGCCATCTAGCCATCTCATCTTCTGATGCCCTCTTCTCCTTCTGCCCTCAAACTTTCCCAGCAGTCTTGAATCCCTAGTATAAATCCCACTTGTTATGGTGTACTTTTATGTAGATATACTGTTTAACTGTTGGATACTGTTGGATGGCATCACTGACTCAATGGACATGGACTGGAACTAACTCTGGGAGATCGTGAAGGACAGGGAAGTCTGGTATGCTACAGTCCATGGGCAAAGAGTTGGACACAACTTAGGGACTGAGCAACAACAACAAATGCTGTTTAGCTCTATTTGCTAAACTTTTGTTGAGAATGTTTGCATATATATTCATGAGGGATAGTGCCTGTAGTTTCCTTGCGATGTCTGTCTAGTTTTGGTATTAGAGTAATGCTGGTCTCACAGAAAGGTTTGGGAGATAACCCACTTCTATTACCTGAGTGAATTTTTATAGAATTGATATCATTTTTCCTTAAAATGTTCAGTTGTAATTCACCAGTGAAGTCATCTGAGTCTGGAGTTTTATTTCGTGGGATGAATTTACTTAAAATGTAAAGGAATTCAGTTTATTTAAAGCTATGGGGTTATGCAGGTTACCAATTTTTTTCTTGAATGAACTTTTGTAGTTTGTCTTTCAAGACATTTTTCCATTTATCTAAGATTTTACATTTATTGGCATATTTGCTTGTATTATGCCCTGATTATCCTTTTGATATCTATAGAATCTGTGGTAAAATTATCTCTCTCATTCCTGATAGTAGCAATTTGTGTCTTTTCTCTATCTCTTCCTCTTTTCCTGATTAATCTGGCTGGAAGCTTATTAATTTTACTGATGGTCTCAAAGAACTAGATTTTGGCTTCATTCCTGTCTATTTTGTTTTTTTTTTCCCTACATCATTGCATTTTACTTTGGCCTTTATTTATTTTGCTTCTTTTGGCTTAATTTGCCTTTACTTTTCTAGTTTCTTAAGATGGAAACTAAGGTCACTTCTTTTAGGTTTTTCTTCTCGTGTATAGGCGTTTCATGCTAAAAATGGCCTTTTAAATACCACTTTAGCTGCCTTCCACAGATTTTGAAACAGTGTGTTTTCATTTTCATTCAGTTCAAATATTTTGTAATTTCCCTTTCGATTTCTTTGGTCATGTGATATTTAGATGTGTATTATTTAGTTTTCAAGTATTTGGGAATTTTACAGATATCATTCTGTAATTGATTTCTAATTTAATTTTACTGTGGTCAGAGAAATATTTTGTGTGACTTGAATCCTTTTGCATTTATTGGGACTTGTTTTGTAACTCAGAATGTAGGCTGTCTTGGTAAATGCTCTTTGCATACTTGGAAAAAAATGTGTATTTTCCTGTTTGGAAGTAGAGTGTTTCATAAAAGTCAACTAGGTCAAGTTGGGTGATATTGTTGTGCAAGTCTTTTCTATCCTTATTGATTTTCTGTTTTTCCTTATTCCTTCAGTTATGGAGAGATGACTGATGAAATCTCTGACTGTAACTGGATATGTCTATTTCTCTCTGTAGCTCTTTGGGGGAGGGGAATGTGGAGGCCAGAAAGTTGAGTACCATCCCCACTAGAAGCTGAGAAAATTAATAAAACCCTATAGTCGAATGGCAGGGAAGAAGAGGAGGAAGGGTGCCAGGAGGGACCCCACTGCAGTGGCAGAGATGGAGGTCATGTCTCTTCCAGAAGGAAAGATGCTCCGTTGGGCTAAATTCTGGATTAAACAATTTACACTTCCTCTAACATGGTGATTCTCCAACTAGAATGTGGATCAGGGTGACTTGGGAACTACTTAAAATGGACTTCTGGGCCTGCCCCACTCACAGAGTTTCTGATTCTGTAGGCCTGCAGTAGGGCCCAAGACTTTGCATTTCTAACAAATCCCCAGGTGATGCTAACCCTGGACTGCTGCTCAAATGCAGCCCTCTCCTTCCACTTTGGGCCTTACACTTGCTGTCCCTCTGCCCCCGCAGCCCTCCCACCCTCTGACTCCCAGCCTTCCCACCTGGTTAATGTTTCAGCAGCTTCCCTGAGGCTCCACGTCCAGATGAAGTGCCTCCCTAGAAGTTCCTCGATCCCCCTACGTCTCCATGTCACATTATGCAGTGACTGCCTGTTACCTGTCATCCTGTCCTCCCCCTGGACTGTCAGACCTTGAGAACAAAGGCCCTGTCTGTCTTGTTCATCATCGTACTCCAGGAACAGAGCGCACGCTCAGACATTTACTGCACAAATGATGCCTAATTCCTCAAAGTGTGAGTGGTCACAAAAGCCTCACCTGAGCTTTCCATACCTTCTGTGAACTGAATATCAATCATAGCGACAATAAGACACCTGGAAATGGGACTAGAGTCTCCCAAGGCCATCCCTTCCTTCTTGGCTGTTAGATTGGGGCAAAAAAAAAAAAAATAGTGAAACAGAATTGGGGTTTGGGGGAGCAATAATTTCAAACACACCTCCTCTCTTTGGGATTTCTTCCCCCAAAGCACACATTGAAGTCATGGGGTGCTGTGGCTCCCTCTCAGAGGAGCTGTTCCTCCCACTTCTTAGCTCTTCAGGGCAGCATCTGCTATGTGTCAACGGCAGCTGCCAGGTGTAAAGATGAATGACCCAGGTTCCACCTTGATGGATAACTGCCCCCAACAAATTGGCACATGATCTACAGAGATCTTCTTTAGGAAATGTGACACACAGTGATAGATGAGGAAGGAGGGCTGTACTACTGCTACCAGATACCCCAGACCTGAAGACACTTTTCTGTGGCAACTGAAAAACAGGCCACCACACAGATCCAAAGGGAAAAATCCCCATTCATTCAAGTAGTGGAAATTAACAACACCATGCATTTGGATAATTTTGTACTTCTCACAGATTGCTTTCTCTCAATTATTAAAAAGCAGAGACATCACTTGGCCGACAAAGGTCCCTACAGTCAAAGCTATAGTTTTTCCAGTAATCATGTATGGATGTGAGAGCTGGACCATAGAGAAAGCTGAGCACTGAAGAACTGATGCTTTTGGACTGCGATGCTAGAGAAGACTGACTCTTGGGAGTCCCTTGGACTGCAAGGGGATCAAACCAGTCAATCCTAAAAGAAATCAACCTTGAATATTCATTGGAAGAACTGATGCTGAAGCTCTAATATTTTGATCAGTTGATGTGAAGAGCTGACTCATTGGAAAAGACCCTGATGCTGGGAAACACTGAAGCCAGGAGGAGAAGAGGGCGACAGAGGATGAGACGGTTGGATGGCATCATCGACTCAATGGACATGAATCTGAGCACAGTTCAGGAGATACTGAAGGACAGGGAAGTCTGGCATGCTGCAGTTCATGGGGTTGCAGAGTCTGACACGGCTGAGTGACTGAATAGCAACAACAATTATTAAATTATCAGTGAGATAGACAGGAGAGGTATCACTATTTCCATTTTTCCTATGGGGAAACTGAGGCTGCTGCTGCTAAGTCGCTTCAGTCATGTCTGACTCTGTGTGACCCCATAAGAAGGCAGACCACCAGGCTCCCCCATCCCTGGGATTCTCCAGGCAAGAACACTGGAGTGGGTTGCCATTTCCTTCTCCAATGCATGAAAGTGAAAAGTGAAAGAGAAGTCGCTCAGTCGTGTCCGACTCTTCGCAGCCCCATGGACTGCAGCCTACCAGCCTCCTCCGTCCATGGGATTTTCCAGGCAAAAGTACTGGAGTGGGGTGCCATCACCTAGAAGAGGTTAAATGGAAACTCCAAGGTCCCAAGTGCACTGGGGAGGAGCCAGGGCTGCAGCCTGTCGTCTGGTTTCCCACTCCCAGAGCTCCTTATACCCACTCTCTGGACAGCAAGGTGGGAAAAGCACTGTCACTTTCCTACAAAGCAGTCAAGAAAGGGCTGACTGGTAAGAAATGTTTGTGTACACATGCTTTATTCTTGAGGCTGATTTATGGGAGAAAAACATCATGGGAAAGCATTTGGTTGGAGCTCAGAATTAAAAAGAAAAGTACATTTCATCACTACTGGTGCACCGCATGCCACGTTACGTAGCAAGCCCCAGGTGAGAGGGGCCAAAGCAGGTGGCAGCGACCATGTGGCAGCAGTGACCCAAGGCTTTATTCCTCTTGTACCATGCCTTGCAGAAGCAGCTCATCCCTTCTCGACTACAGTGCTCTATGCATTGCTTTAGGGGACAAAGCTGGGGTCCATGTACCAGCCTCGGGCCAATTAAGCCTAAAACAAGTGCTTAGGCTGCCAATGCACTGAAGACACTTGCAGTGCCGGGGGCCCCCACCCACAGCAGAAAGCCTGCTGGACCTGCCCCAGTAATTGGGCTGATGCACCGGCTCAGCGTCCACGGCTTCCCTAATGACCAGTGCTGCTGGCTGTTGGGTTAGGAGCGTTTGAAATGAGGAAGCACTAGAAAACACAGGTGCGGTGAGCCACAAGTCAGGCCCCTCTGGAGGCCACTTGCTAGATGCACATTATAGATTTTTCTACTGCATCTAGGGGCAGATGTAGCAAAACTGAGATGAAAGGTCCAAAGACCCAGAGTTATTTTTTTTAAAAAAGGGCTGAGGTGTCTCCAAGTGTGAGAAGAACCTCAGATCAGGTGGGAGAAAAAAACATAGCTTTTTTCATTGCAAAAACAAGCTTAATATGGAAGAGGAAACAATTATTCATAAAACCCACATGTTGTAAATGTATGACCTCTTGTCCCATCAGAGAGAGGTTCCAAATGGCTAAGAGCTTCAGGATGATTAACCTGGGTTAGATTAACTTTGTGTTATAAAGAGATCAAGTCCACATGGTTTAGGGGTTACACAATTGTCCATTTGCACTAATGCATTTTCATAAGCAGCAGAAATGGGAAAATGAGACATAAGAAGATAACTCCATCTACTTGATTCCAGAAATGTTTCCTGTGTACCTACTATGTTTTGATGGGAAGGGTGTCATCCTCTGGGAAGAAAGAAACAATCTCCTAGGAGTTTGCAGTCTCTGGCAGGCGGGGTTCACTGACTCAGCATCTGGATGGGGAGGGATCCTGACAGTCATCACTTTCTCCAATTGGTCTCAACCAAGGTGCATGCATGCATGCTAAGTCGCTTCAGTTGTGTATGACTCTTTGTGACCCTATGGACTGTACACCACAAAGCTCCTTTGTCCATGGCATTCTCCAGGCAAACATACTGGAGTGTGTTGCCATGCCCTCCTCCAGGGGATCTTCCCAACCCAGGGATCAAACCTTCATCTCTTACATCTCCTGCATTGGCAGGCAGGTTCTTTACCACTAGCACCACCTGGGAAGCCCCTCAACCAAGGAATGCACAACAAAATACACAATCTGTCCCTTCCTCAGAGACATCAAATAGGTCAGGACTGGGCAGGTGCAGTGTTAGAAAACTCTCCAGGTCATTCCACGTGATGAAGATCTAGTCTAATTCTTCCACTGTCCAGAGGTGCAAACTGAGGCAGTACAAGGTCTTTACTCCTTCTTGCAACTTCTTTTCATTTTCACATTTTTCACCGCCTTATTGACAGTCACCTCCAATGCTAGAGGATTAAGACTGGGAGGGAAGGAAGAAACTGAGTTCAGCTATTTGACGTGATGTAGCCTGCAATACAGGAGACTTAGGAAACACAATTTCATTCCTGGTGTTGGGAAGATCCCCTGGGGGAGGGCAGGCAGCCCACTCCAGTATTGTTGCCTGGGAAATCCCATGGATGGAGGAGCCTGGTGGGCTACAGCCCAAGGGGTCACAAAGTCAGACACGACTAGGCACACACACCAGGCTCCTGGTGAACTATGAGTAGTAGTAATAACAGTAGATGGGGAAGGACTGGGTTGATGGGACCACCAGTTTCTGCGAACATCATCCTCCCCGCATTTGTGACATAGCATCAGAGAGTGGTCCCTGCTGTGGTGGCTCCCAGGACAGAACCGGGGACCACAGACATATCAGGTGGCCTGCTGCCCATCTGGCTCTCGACTAAGACATCAGGTGCCATTGATTTATTGCTCAGAATATCAGAATGCCTTTTACATCTTCATGCAGGCCTGGGTCATTTCTTATTTCTTTTTCCCCTTTTCCTTTGATATTTTAAATTGCTTTGGACACACCAGGAGTAAAAACCAGAAGGGGGCTAGTGCAAGTCTTCCCCAGGACCTGAAACTGTTGGAGTTGTGGTGCAGGCTCCTGGCTCTTGAGATCAGAGTGAACCTGCGAGTAGAGTCAGCTTTAAAGAAAAACCCAACTCAAGAAAAAGCCCAAGTCAAGAAAAAACTGCATTCGTTAGGAGAATTCATGGGGAAGGAAAAAAGCCTTCACAGGAATAAACATGATTTTTTTATTAAAACTCAAAACTTGCCAAGTGTGCGCAGCTTGCTGTCTGATTAGGGTCCACAGGGAATTTGGAAATCCAGGGGAAAATAATGCACCGAGGAAAAAGTGCTGGATCAGGGAAACAGCAGAGAAGCAGTGGAGGGCCCAGGAGGCCAGTCATTACCGATGCAGGAGATGGAGGGTGTCAGGGAGCAGAAAATCATTTGAAGGCCCGGGGGAAAAACTCAGATGAGAGAAGGATGGTGTGGGATCACTTCCTCTGCACTCACCTCTCCTCCTTCCCCTGGGCAGTACCCCAACTTTGCAAGGCTCCTTCACCAAGATCAGGAAAAGGGGAGGGTGAGCATCATTGAGGCTCAGGATGAAGTCACTGGTTCTACCCAAGTCCAGGCACTCATGACCCCAAGAGCCCTTTCAGCTGGGATCAGACTTCATCTTTGCCTCTCAGTGATCCTGAGTAAGCTTCCCTGGTGGCTCAGAGGGTAAAGAAGGTGAAAGAAAGAAAGTGAAGTCGCTCAGTCATGTCCAACTCTTTGTGACCCCATAGACTGTAGCCTACCAAGGTCCTCCATCCATAGGATTTTCCAGGCAAGAGTACTTGAGTGGGTTGCCATTTTGCAATTCAGGAAGCACAGGTTTGATCCCCATGTGGGGAAAATCCTCTGGAGGAGGTCATGGCAAACCACTCCAGTATTCTTGCCTGGAGAATTCTATGGGCAGAGGAGCCTGGTGGACTACAGTCCATGGGGTCGCAAAGAGTCAGATGTGACTGAGTAAGCCTGCATCCTGGTCTGTTAAGATATTTCACAAGAAGTCTTTGCTGGGCAGATGAAAAGACAAGAGAAAATGTAAAATCCCTTGGCCCAACATCTATGCCTCCTAGCAACTCGTTTTCTGTTGTTCAATCACCAAGTCAAGCCCAACTCTTTGTGACCCCATGGACAGGCCTCCCTGACCCTCAGCATCTCCCAGAATTTGCCCAAGTTCATGCCCATTGAATTGGTGATGCCATCCAACCATCTCATCCTCTGTCAGCCTGCTCTCTTTCTGCCTTCAATCTTTTCCAGCATCAGCGTCTTTTCCATTGAGTAGGCTGTTTGCACCAGGTGGCCAAATATTGGAGCTTCAACAACTCAATGCCCATCAGTTCATCCATCCATTCATTCATTGTCAATAATTTGATGGTTCTGATTTCTCCCCTGGAAATGAACCTGAATTATGTCCTACACAGAATTGCCAGGTTAAAAAAAAAAAAAAATTCATTAAATAGCAAAGTGATCCACGAGAATCAAAACAAACTCTCCCTCCTAGAACACAACCAAGAGTCTTAGGCAATAGGCGCACATATCTCAAACATCACAGTTCTGCCCAATGCTCTCCCAACTTCAATCTGTTTTTGTGTGTCTGAACTATCTGGGTTGGTATGTGTAGTAATAAAGGCTCCTGTTTGTCAAGTGTTGCTTGAGCTATGGAGCCCAAACCTCATGAGTCACCCTGTGGTTGCCGACCAGACAAATGTGAAGACTTGCTGTCTCATCTATAGCTAGGGAGCCCAGAGCCCAAATTCACAGCCGTTCCGCAGGCATCCTGCACAAGCCCAGGTCTCCTCAAGCTGAGGCATCTTATAGGAACAAGGCTCAGGTGAGGATGGAGACCACCCCCCCGCCCCCGCATCACCCATTAACTCATTCTTAAAAATTTCACCAAGTGGCTGGTTTTGCAACAGACAGCAGGTAAAAGGGATAACATTACAGAAAAATTGGAGCCCTGTTGAGTAGCTTCAAGTTTTCCTTTGGAGATCATTAAATACTTAATCTGAGATGAAACCGAGGTGTTTTAAACAACTGCTGATTACGGAACAGTTAGACATATTTAAGAAAATAAATTTGACTGGTGGCTCAGATGGTGAAGATGGTAACAAATCTACCTGTAATGTAGGAGACCCAGGTTCAATCCCTGGGTTGAGAAGATCCATTGGAGAAGGGAATGGCTACCCACTCCAGTATTCTTGCCTGGAGAATTCCATGGACAGAGGAGCTTGGTGGGTTACAGTCCATGGGGTCACAAAAAGAGTTGGACATGCCTGGGTGACTAACACAGTGACAAATAATATTAAAAAATCCTCACATATGGAGATGCAGTCTTGAAAGTTCTAGTCTGCTGTTTGTTTTTATCGTTGGGTTTAGTGGGTCCCCCTATAGCACCGATGCCATCTCCCCATCAGCCTCAGGAGAGATGGGACCCAGGGAGACTGGGGCCAAGCCTCATCCCACCCAGGGCTTGGGCATCTGCTTTTCTGCTGCTGCAAGTCCACTTTCCGAATTTGACTTCCAGAAGGGACTCTAGAAAGCCCTTGAGCTGAGATGCACATAGAGCTGCTTCAGACTCAGGGTTTATAATTCCCTTTTCCCAGAGAAAGACATAGCCTGGGGAGCATTTCCAAAATTGTTGCAGTTTGGGACCGCGAGATGTTTAGTCTAACAGGCCTCGCTTCCCACGAGGCAGTTTCCAAAAGTAGAGAAGATTCTGGCTGCCTTCGAAAGAGCTTCCTGTGGGCTTTCTTTCTTGGGGCTTTGCATTCTTCCACAGCAGACAAGATGTTTAGAAAGAACTAGAAGGTCTTCTCCCCATATGCCCTGAGCTGGCCCAAACTGTCTGAGCCTCTCCTCAGGGAAGCAGAGGGAAGCTGCTCAGATGGGGCAGGCAAGCTGCCTATCAGGAGATGGGGTGGGTCTGAAGTGGCAGAGCTGGGCACACCCAGCCCCCCAACCCCAGCAGAGGGTAGGGAACCTGCCAGAGCCCCAGGACCTACTGATCAGGCAACTTCCTGGGCTACAGTTTCTGCCACCCCTCAAAGGGAATGAGCCAAGGGCTCAAACTGAATCCTAGAGATTCCTGAAGCCTGTCCACAGAATTTTTGGAGCATCTATTAGCATCTCCAGGCACTGTTCCTGGAGACCCTCTCCTGATGGAAGAAGACAGTAAATACACAAACTTGGAAAATAAATGAAGACCACCCAAAGGAGAACCAGGGATCGAGGATTCCTGACCCAGGGATTGAATCCAGGCCTCCTGCATGATAGGCAGATTCTATATGGTCTGAGCCAGCAGGGAAGCCCAAAGGAGAACAAGCAGAGGCTATTTATTGAGTGCTTCCTAGAGCAGGGAGCCAGCTACCCTCACTCATGTTCAGTTCAGTTCAGTCGCTCAGTCATGTCCGACTCTTTGTGACCCCATGAATTGCAGCACGCCTGGCCTCCCTGTCCATCACCAACTCCCGGAGTTCACTCAGACTCACGTCCATCAAGTCGGTGATGCCATCCAGCCATCTCATCCTCTGTCGTCCCCTTCTCTTCCTGCCCCCAATCCCTCCCAGCATCAGGGTCTTTTCCAATGAGTCAACTCTTTGCATGAGGTGGCCAAAGTACTGGAGTTTCAGCTTTAGCATCATTCGTTTCAAAGAACACCCAGGACTGATCTCCTTCAGAATGGACTGGTTGGATCTCCTTGCAGTCCAAGGAACTCTCAAGAGTCTTCTCCAACACCACAGTTCAAAAGCATCAATTCTTTGGCGCTCAGCCTTCTTCACAGTCCAACTCTCGCATCCATACATGACCACTGGAAAAACCATAGCCTTGACTAAACAGATCTTTGTTGGCAAAGTAATGTCTCTGCTTTTGAATATGCTATCTAGGTTGGTCATAACTTTCCTTCCAAGGAGTAAGCATCTTTTACTTTCATGGCTGCAATCACTCATGTTAGGCAGAGTCAAAGGCAAGCAGGATGTGGGACAGCTTTAGATGTAAGTGGATGTAAAAGGAAGGCTTCAGGTGTGCCCTGATTGCAGGCTGGTGACCTCAGGAAGCTGAAGAGGGGTTAACAGAAGCAGAGCATCCTATGTGCTTGGTTAGGGGAGCATATCTGACTCTCTTGAGTAGGTCCTAAGTTGGAAGTGCATGGGGTGCAAACATTAGAGGGAGCTGGTACTCTCTGACTCAGGCTGGACCATTGTGTGCTGGCTGCTACAGAGGTGGTGGGTTAGAGTTCTACTGTCATATGTGGTCTAGCCATTGTCCATTTGTATATATAGACCCACAAATCAACAGGTAATGACAGCACCATGATGAGATACTGCTGTACATTGGTTAGAATGGCAAAACAAAAACAAACCAAAAAACCCATAACACCAAGTGCTGGTGAGGAAGCAGAGCAACTGCAGCTGTCACCTCTTGCTTGTGGAAATGTACAATGGTACCGCCACTCTGGAAAAGGGTTGCAGATTCTTGTAAAGTTAAACATGCAGCTACCATGCTGCTGCTGCTGCTGCTGCTGCTAAGTCACAGCTACCATAGGGCCCAGCAATTCTCACTTCTACTTATTTACCCAAGAAGAATGAGACCTCATGTATTTGCAAGAACCTGATCACAAGTTGCTGAGGAACTAATCATATTCACTCAAAACTAAAAACAACTCAAATATCCTCAATAGGGAATAGATAAACTTTGCGCAGTTATCCACACAATGGAATACTACACAGCTACAAAAAAGGAACACTCTACTGGATCCTGAATGAACGCATGAAGCAGGCATCATGAATGAGACCCACACACATTACGCTGAGAAAGGAAGACAGACACAAAAACACCATATATTATATGACTCCAACATTTATACAATGTTCTGGAAAAGGCAAAACTACAAGAACAGAAAACAGATTGCTGAGGACCAGGTGTGGAAGGATTGACTCCAAGGGGGCTTGAGTGAATTTGGGGAGTGATGGAGATATTTTAGATCTTGACTGTGGTGAGGATTAAAGGACTGAAGTTTCTCTCAATGCTCACAAAACTGTGCATTAAAGGGAGTGAATTTTACTGTATGTAGATTATATCAGGAGAATGGAAAAATATAATGGGAAGTTATACGATTATGAAAAAAAAACAAAACAGGTTAAGGGAAGAGAAAGAGACAGCTAAGCGGTTGCATTTTAGATGGGTCGAGGGAGAGGCAGGGGAGTGACATTGGAGCAGAGAGCTAGTGTGTCTAGTGGGGCATGTGGCCCTCTACGGGAGAATGTTCTGGACCACAGGACACAGTGCAGGGGCCCGAGGCTGGTGCTCCAGGGAGGGTTTCAGGAATAGTTGGTTGGAGAGTGAACCAGGGCATCAGAGCCACAGCCCTAAGCCCCAGCAAGAACTTTAGGTCTGAAGTTGGCTGGTGGCCATCGAGTCAGAGAGTGTCACACTGTGACTTACACCTTAAAAGGCCCGCCCTGGATCTGATGTGGAGGATGGAGCAGGGGGCACTGGTGAGGTGGTGACGGGTGGTGATGGCTCAGACCGGACAGGTGATGGTAGGGACGTGAGGGGTGGTCCTCTGATTTGGCTTTGGAACCCCTGCAGTGGTTGAGACAGGATTTGCTGATTGATTCTCTGTGGATGGTGAGAAAAATAAGAGAAGAGAAGGGTCTGAAGTGAGTGAGTAGTAAGCCGGCTAGGGTGGGCCGGGCCTTGGGCACAGCCACAGCAAAGACCAGGGAGGCCATGGAGGAGGGGTGTAGGGTACTGGGTGCAAGGTGGGCTGATCCATTTCCTGCAGGGATCTTGCTCTGGACCCCAGGCTCTGCCTTCACCAGTTGCAATCCTTGGAAAGC